>NC_136703.1:17908890-18110657 GCF_947650265.1 Symphodus melops
CATGTTTTCTGGGGAGAGAAAGGCATACTGATACTGGAGCAAGTCCTAATTCTGAAATGTGGAAGCTTGCCAGAAAACAGCAGCAACCCAATTGCCTCCGCTCTGTTTACACGCTGCAAAACCTAACTAGGCTTGATTTTTTAAATTTTTCTACACATTATAATAGTGATGGGTGTAAAATATTCCCCCAGAACACACATCTAGCCATGCAGCCAGTTGTTGTTGTTCTCTCCTTACTTAAGTGATCAGCTTTATTTCAGACCAGCAATCGCTGGGGAGGCTCTCCAGGCCGCGCTCAGATCTCTTCCTTCATCTGACAGAGGAGAGCGGGAAGGGAGGGGGGGAGTGTGCGAGATGAACACTGAGGCTGTCCTATTAGTGCTTAACTCCCCTGCTTAAGCGTTCAGATTGACAAGAAAAAAAAAGAAAAGGCGCCCATGCAGGCTGTGCCATAAACAGTGGCAGTGATAAATATCTGCTGTCACTTCCGACATGACTCACTTGTCTGAGTCTCAGCTGTACTGCACACAAAGGAGGCCAAAGGAGGCAGGGAAAGCAAACACAGCAGCTAAATCTTTATCAGATTACATACAATAGATGCCTACTATTAAATAGCTGAAATTGCAGCAGAGTGAGCTGAAGCAGAACTTGCGTCTCCACCAAATAGTGAGTAATGAGTGGAATTCTACAAAATGGCACACACAAGTATTGACACAGGTAAAAAGCTGTACAAGCCCTCATTTCTCTTCAAATGATTGGCCCATTTGTGTCATTTTATGTTGGCTTCAGTTGGTCACTCCTGTCCTTGTCTTCAAAATGGACACTCCAACCCACATAGTCACAACTGACCTGCCTGTGAGTCACAGACGGAGGGTACTTTTTTTTTTTACAACGAGGAGGTTGTCAGCCCTGCAGAGAACGGACTGCAGGAGAGTGAAGTACATTTTTATGGAGCCTTAAACTACTTTACATACACCCGTAGACTCTCACAGGCATGAGTTCTGCCTGTGTTGCCCGGTTATAGTTTTACAGTACAGAGGGAAGCATTCAGATCTTTCACTGTGCGAAAAAGATCTCTTTGTAAGTAAAATCCCCTTAGAAAATGTCACTTATAGTAAGTACACATCAGATTGCAAAAAGAGTAGGCTAACTAGCCTTTGCTTGGTTTGCAATTAATTATGATTTAATTGGATATTTATTGCTCATGTATTAATGTGTAAACAGCAGTTACTGTTGTAGCTGGTAAAGGTGAGGCTAATTTGTACTATTTGACTGCTGGCCTGTATAATCTACCAATGCCTGACTATACACTGACTTTTACACTTTATTCTTGTTGATAGGTTAAATGTTTTTGTATAGTTGCACTGTCGTTATTTGCTGCTCTGTGTGCCCTGAATTTCCCCCCGGGGACAAATAAAGTTTTTTTAATTGAATTTGAATTTGAATTGAATTGAATATAAAAACAGAATCTATTTGGGAGGGACACTTTATTGTTGTAGGGAGCATTCAGGTTTCTGAAATAAAGTTATGTTATGTCCCCCAACAACAATCTGAGGTTGAAATTTTGAATTTCAAAGTATTTCAGTGAGGGTTAAGAGCTTTTTTCTCATGCGACACTTCAGGGTAACAACTAACTTTTTTTATATTCGGTGACCCTTCTTCGACTAACTTTACAGTGACTTTGTTGGTTTACTGCAGAAGAAGCTACCACAACGTCGTCTTCACAAATGTGTTAGTCATATTTATTCCTTAGATGTGTAAATTTTGTAAATGAATTTGAGTAGGCCTATGCTGATGACGAAGCAGCAGGAGCAACTTGGGGTTAAGTGTCTTGATCAAGGACACATTGGACATGTGGCTGCAGGGGCTTGGGAGTGAATCCTTGACCTTCCAGTTGAGAGACGACCAATTGAGTTGCACCATTGAATGGGCTGTATGTGATTTGATCTATTTATATGTTATTGCGACAGATGAAAGCAATTCTTTTATCCTTCTGTAATGTGGTCGTGCTGTCTAGTTTTGTTTTACATGTTCCATTAATCCTGCATGCATTTTGTATATAACCTTGTAATTTGATAAAGCCTGTGTACCTGCGAGGTCAGGTTAAGGTGACAATGTTATCACTGCCTGACTGCATGGCAGCTTCAAGGCTGTGAGGTCAAGGAGAGTGCACCACATTCTTGAGCAAAACCACAGACGAAGTTGTGATAACGTGTGGGTGTATAACGCTTCTGTGAACTCTGAAGGCGATGTAACCGCAGCGCAAAGAGAGTTCTGATTCAGCTGCATCGCTGACGATTTTTCAAGGTTCCGGACAAAGGGGCAGTTTGGCTATAAAAAGGCTGTGAAAAGATGATGGAGAGGCTCTTTTTGCTTTTGGTAAAGACTCCACGTCGCCTGTGATTCTTAAAATTTCTTTGAGGGACTCAAACTCCGAGACCAAAACTTTTAAGAACTCTTTAAAAACCTCAGGTGTCTTTACACTTTAATTTTAAATCTTTTATTGTTACATTTTATATTTTGTTACATTTTATATTTTTTACTTTACTGACTTGTATTTTAAAAGAAGAAAAGATTTCTACCTTTTTGATTTGTCAATACATTTTCCTAAAACCTTAAATACATTTTTGACTGACCTTTTTAATAGAGGTTATTGTCCACTAGAGTAGGCAACATTTCTCTGAAAGAGACACTCATACCACAAAAGCTTGAGCCTGTCTTAAAGGCGCCACATGAACTTGGGGAGGTAAGCATTAGCAGCCACACCACAGCTCCTCTTACACACCTACTGTAGCATCCGATTGAGGAGCGTTGCAGTTAATCCCTCTCCGGGGGCCCAGAGACTCCAGGGGCTAACATGCTCCTAAATTAAGAGTTATACTTCAGTCAAATGGTTCTAGTAATGAGTGTTAGGCAGTTAATCCTACGATTAGACGTTTATATGAGTCTTTCCTTCTCGATTGGGTGTTAGCGGAGTAACTTTCCATAGCTCTAGTACTACGAAAGAGTAGACTAGGGGGCAATGAACTTCTGTTAGCTATAGGTAAAGTTATTCACTCCTTTAGGCATGTCCAAGACATGCAACTCTGTTGGATTAACAAACATGTCAGTTTGAATCATACATCTATCCTGTGCAGGTTCCCAAGGCTTTTCTACCGCAGTCGAAACACATGCAAATCAGGGGGATTAATTACTCTTACAGTAATTACCAATAAGTTGACACGTGAATGAATAATTATGTGCATCTTTGATTTCTCTTGGACAAACTAGCTGTCTGTTCAGGCTGTTTTCCCCACATACACAGTGTGAGATGTAAAGGACTCCTCCGGCTCCTGAATGAATGTTGTTTTGTGCGTCTAGTTTCCCATTAATGCAGCAGGGGAATAAAAGCAAGAATCCTCATTGTTACAAATGAGCGCCAAGCTAAGGACAGCACCTAATGATGACGTCTATTTTATATAACATTACATTAGCTTGCATTTATTAAACAGATTGAAACTCTAATTGAACAAAAGCAGATTTTGATTGAAACGTCCCACGCTGTATTAAAAGACTGAAAGGACTGAACTACTTGCGCTCATAAATAAGACACTAATGCTGGTTTTAGCTTTATTGTGGAATATGAATAAGTGCTGTATGGTTATGTAACAGGCCATGTATAATAAAAACAAAGATAAGAGCACTTTCTCTGATATGATGCTATAAAGACATCCCACTGGCTGCTGCTCATCTCACTTACTTTAGCTCGCTTTGAATTAATTCTCGGCTTTAACCCTTTAATGGGCCATCAGATCAATTACCTTCTGCAAAATGTTCTGCCTCATTTAAAATCTATTTAAGATTAACTGCCATCGTTAATAACTACATACCGATGGTCTTATAGAAACTGAGCTAAAGATGACATATGACCTAAAATGTGGACGACTCATCATCATGATGTACAGTGAAATGACTTGTTCCCTCTTTAGGTAGCCAAAAGGTCTGCGGAGAGTTGGATCTACCTGAATGACTAAAAGGGAGTCAAGGTTTAGAGAAACATGCTGAGAAGCAATGATTCGTCTTTATCTTGGCAGCAATGGAGGATAAGAAATAGCTTTTTGGCAATATAAGAAACAAAATTAAAATAAATGTGCCTTAATCAAATTGTGCATACTCACAGCCATAAGCATCATTTAGCTATATTTTGTTTTCGAGAAAGATGCAGGGTGTTTTTTTCCACAAGACATGACGGTTAAAGTTTAACTGTGAGCAATTTAGACTAACTATTGCTCGTAAATGTCAGACATAACAGGATTGTAGCACAATTGGCAGCCCTCTAGAATTCCTCCATTTTTATTTCCCAGTACGGTGATGGCATGCAGAGCACACGTGCTGCCAAACAGCGTTTTGCAATGAAAAACGTAAAAATCCACCAAACTGCAAGAGAACGCTCCCTTTTATGTGAACGAATCAAGCAGTGGTAAAAAAAAATCTTTAATCTTTCAGCTTTCTTAAAAGCTAATGTTTGAGCGCGCTCCCATGTATGTCACTTTGTTTGTTGAAAACTCGCCAAGTGGCAAAAAAGCAGCTGCTATCTCTGCAGTCTCAAGGGGCTAGTTAATTTTAGAAAGATAATCTCCTGCAATATGCTGAGGGATTAAGACGTTAAAAGTCTCAGCATGGGAAGATGATAAGGCTGCATAGTCACGGACTGCGAGGAGCATCCGGTGCATTTTAGGAACAAAGACGCATGTAGCTTCTCATGCTAATCAGCATGCAGATCAGGAAAAGCAAACACCAGTTGTTCAATGACATGTCTGTGTAATTTACCACTTCTCCTCTATCTGTGAGCGCCGAATGATGATGATCATGGTGATGGCTGTTCATCTTTGGCTATTAACATTGTCTCCCAAGGCGGTATATTGCAGTACTTTCTCCAGAGATTACCTGCAGGAGAGGAATGCCACACCGAAGCAGGGAAGTACTGTCTCTAGCTTAATCAATGTCATTTGCATAGGAGGGATAAAACTAATCCTCATCAGAGGGAGGTTCTCCACCCGAGGCCCTTTCTTGTCCTTTCTAAGCAATTCTTCTCTTATTAAATGATCCCTTGACGATGTTCACCTTGCCACAGAGAACAAAGCACGCTATCTCAGTGTGTGTCAGGGGAGGGGAATTCTACAGGGATGTTTGGACTCTGTATGATAGTGCAAAGTGAGCCATAGTATATATAAAAAAAGAAGGAGGCGTGAAGTGTGAACAGAGTGAACCTGTTAAAATGCTGTTTGGGTCTAGAAGTCAACTGAACAGAGAGTTCCAGGTGAATAACAATGTGTGAATTTGCAGGTCTCAGGTTCAAAGTCTTCCAGAGCGCAGCAAGCATGGCCTGGCCACCCGCTTGCTTCCTGAGCTGTTGCCAAGGTTTTGAAACACCCAGCCAGGGGTAACAGCCGGGGTTTCCCTGCTGTGTCTCCACTGCGCTGGAACGCAACACATAACATACAGGGCAGAAAAATACAACCAA
This sequence comes from Symphodus melops, assembly GCF_947650265.1. Taxonomy (NCBI): domain Eukaryota; kingdom Metazoa; phylum Chordata; class Actinopteri; order Labriformes; family Labridae; genus Symphodus; species Symphodus melops. The sequence continues at coordinate 17,914,394 of NC_136703.1, forward strand.
TATACCTGAAGCAAGCTGTGGATGCAGAAGCCATTAAAGAGATTTGTGTCACATTAGAGGGATGCTGAGCAGAGAAAGAACAGGCTTTCAAAAGATCCCTTAAGGCCCAGGAGACAACCACTTCCCTCTTAGCGGCTCCTTCCTGTATATGATAAGAAAATGTAAACTGGCGTACAAACGTGACATTTTCCTCGTGCATGAGCTGCATCAGAGGATGCCTTGTAGGTGGGCAAGGCTGATAAGTCGACAGCCAGGGTTTGGTTGGAACTGGAGATCCAGCATGAAAAGAAGATGACAGAAATGAACATGGGTGGGAAAAACACCACCGTTTCATTTTCAAAAGTCTTTTATGTAAAGATAGAAAAACAAGATTGAAGTTCCATCTGACCCGCATGCACCAGGCTGGCACTCCTCCAGTCTTCATGCTTGCTTTTATGGCTACCTCAGGGTGCTGTTTGGCTCTCTTTCCTGGCTAGGGCTCATAGGAATCTCACCCCGTTTATAGGCTATCAAAAGGATTACAGACTCATTATCAACAGTGCTGTGTGGCCACAGACGCCTTTCGTTTACGCCACATTTCTACTGTGTCAGCCACCAACACCAAGTTCCATGGAAAGCATGTGTGGAGTTGTGTGCGAGAATTTCCTGTGAAAAAACAGAGAGAAAAGTGGCTGCACTAAAGGCATGGCTGATCCGGTTTTGCATGGTGTCTCAATTCTGAAGTTGGAGCTATATGATTGGCCATCGAATTTACCGACAGACTTAAAACTTCATGACCATGGCGAGGAATTACTCAGTAGTAAATAAAGAATAAAAAGCTATTCCTACTTTAGTTTTCTGCTCCATTTTTCTTTTAGTAGCATGAAAGCCAAAGATCCACGGTGGCTGCAGAGTTCCAGGTGTGGCTTGTTGGTGTGATGTAATGTGATGTGAAGGTCTGGGCTTGGCGACGCCATACATGAGACAGTTTAACATCTCTGGCCATTAAGAATTTACCTGCAAAACGTGATGGCAGAACAAAAAAAAAAAACAGTGTTATTCTGCTCGGAAATGACAGCATTGGCCAGAGAGTCTCTAAATCAGATTGATGATCCATTTTCCCTGCCCCGGGGCCACAGTAATGTAAGGGCCGGGGATCCACCGAGGCTGCACGGAGACAGATGGGACCTTGTCTGCTGTGACCTTGCCGGGCTAATATTTCTCCCAGGCCTTGTGTGCAGCCTCATCATTAAAGGTGCCATGGCTATTAACATTGGGGGAATACTTCAAAGACACTGTTTACTTGGACAGAAGACAATCCTGGAGAAGAAGAATTGCAGCGGTAGAGTAACGAGGCAAAGAGTGATCGCTTGGCAAAGGCTGAGGGTGTCGTGCGTGTCAGAGGTGCCTGTTTGGCAACATTTGGACAAATATTGTTAAAGCCCTCCAGAGCTGGGACCATGAAATACACTGTACAAGTGACCAGGCCAGGGGTGCAGAAATGCTCAATTTTCTCTAATCGATTACAGTCCCATTGTTAAAGCGAGTACTCGAGAAATCGTTTTGTACTTCTTTTTTTTTTCTGTGATTGAATACAGTCGTGATGCACGTTGGAATCAATGCAGGCAGCATGACTTTATTAGCAACAGGAGACGTGAAGCAGCATGAAAAACATTGCAACTTTTATATATCTTTTTGACACTAAACAGAATCTGAGACAAGATCAGTGATGCAAAACAACAAAGAGAAATTCAAAACGTGCTCCGTTCATCTGTTTATTTCTGTTATCGTTTTTTAACATATTTTTAAAAAATGTGCACCACAAAATGAGTTTTTGTTTGCACCCCTAGACCAGTCAAACTACTACAAGGACTACACAATGTGGTATTTAGGGGTGTCATGCATGTCAAAATTCTTGGAGTGAAGTCATGGGGGTCCTACTCAGACAAGTCAAGTCACTTCAATAATGTGAAAACAAAGAGCCTTACTGACTTCCTCTAACACAATTATCATGTTGTTATCATCATTAGATGGCACCGTCACCTTCCTGATGAACATCATTACATCCTTCCTCATAGGTCTGAGACGGTCAAATCAAATAGGTACCAAAGCTTTTGAAAGTCGGTAACATGGAGTCATAGATCAAATAAAAAAAAAAAAATAGGAGCATTGCAGAATGAAGTGCAATTGTATATATGCTTGTAATTTATTCTCCAGCATTCTGAGGGTGAATTGTTCTCCCAGCTACGAGGAGGCAACATCATCGATAGGAAAGCTGAGCCCCACAGGTTTAATTTCTTAATGAAAGCAGTGAGACTACTGGCTGAGGACAAGACTTGGAAAGGTAATCCACTTTTTGCAATGTACTGTAGTGTACTATAAAATCAATACACACTAATCAACAGTGCTGTAGACATGTTTACCTGTTAAAATCTATATTTTTATCTATGAGTTAAATGCCACAGTAAATTCATTTCATGAATGTCATAACTGTCAATATGACACAAATGCTTGTAGTTTATATTTCTGCTGATGTATGGCCATGTAATGATTTCACCTACTGGTTCAGGGGCCAGGCTGTTTAGGTCATCATTTTTTCCAACGTGGTCCCGCAAGTTAAGAGTCCAAAAAGGACCTTTCTTTTTCCTGTGCACACCAGAGTTCAGGTAGCTCTACTTCCTGAAACACTGGTTAAGAAGCTTATTCTTTTTCTCTCTTGATATCAGCCGCATAAACAAATAGGAGCAAGAGATGAAGAGACAGTGTGCTTCAGAGCTCAATCTGTTTATTGTGAATATTTTGAGAAAGAAACTTGAATTGTTTGTATAAATCTGTATATGAAACCTGAAAACGAAACAGCCATAAGACATGATGGAAAAATAAATAGCTCAAGAGTCACTTTATTTCAAAGAAGAGAAATGAATTTATAGCACCATGCATACATTTAAAAAAAAAAAAAAGGACACAGGAGCATTACTCACTGTGCAGACTTTCTTTTCATTCTTTTGAGGTACTGATGAATATTTAATCAAATTTATTTGTTCCTGGCATCGTTTCGAAAAGGGTCAGGGTATTCATCGCTCATTTGTTCGATGCAGCACCTTGGGAGTACCTGCACAGTTTCAAGTTGACTCTGCAGTTATGGCAGTTGCACCACGCAGGCCGCTTGGTACAGGTTGGTCCTAGTGTCAATTGCCAATAGTCCACGACGTCCAGAAAAACCCCCTGGCAGTCGAGTTACCACCATCTGAAACACTTCATCCTCTCCCTGGGACTGAAATTGAGCGACAAGCTTTGTTTAGATGACCTGGATCCAATTAAAGTGGGTGTGTATAATTATATATATCTATACACAGTATGACCAACCTTCATATCTGCTGTCATCGCAGCTGTCAGTTGAGCCACCCTCTCTGTCTTCTTCACTTACAGATCCAGCTCCTGCTCTTCTTCGCCTCTTTAGTGTTACAGTGCTTAAAGCCAAAGCTAGCTTTAACCACAGGTGTATTTTAAACAGCTGGGTAGTAGATGGATGGATATCCTACACAGCCCAAGAGACTCTACCTTTTTTAATTCTAATTTATTTGTTATATGTAGGATTTACCATGTGCATCTCAAAAGTAAGTATTTGGATTTGGAAAATGTGAATAATATACTAGCAAATGGAATTTGAGTCTCAAAACTTTACCTTTATTTCTTGCTTTAGAAAGCTTTGTTCTCTATTTTATTTGGCCTTATCAAACCTATCAAGAAGGATCTGATGATAAAGGTTGGATTTACAAGCTGCAATGAAACTCAGAGATATTGAAATCCTAAACACGTTTACTTAAATCATTTTTGGCTGGTTACACAAAAATAATCAAAACTTTGTGTTATGCCAAACTTCACATTTCTCCTAATTTATTCTACTGCAAGTACAACAGATTCAAATAAAGTCGACGAATTTTGATCCTTTAATGAAACATTTACTTATTTTTAACATCTCAGTGAAAGTCTGTATTATTCAAGCCTTTGGGAAAAAAGCTCTTTGAAGTACTGATGAAGCTTTTCACTGCCACCTAAATATCTAACACGACTTTGCAACATTCCTGTGCTAGTGCAACCCTAATGGTGCATTTTATGCAAGAGAGAAAAGACTGGTTTATCAGAGTTGAAGGGGGGATGCAAGAATAGATACAGATGTGTCTCTGTACACACTGCAATCATTTTTTTTCTATGAAAACTGAACTGTGACGACTAAAGATTTTGTGTTCTTTCTTATTTCTGTCCTTTTTACTGTTCTTGAGTTGCAGTTCATGGCTGCATCAACTCACCAACATCAGGACCCAAATCTACTGAAGGCATAATGATTGGTGCATTAGTACAAGCGTAATACAAGAACTGAGTTTGCTAATGTTAGCAAATGCGGGCATTTTTGGTTTAACCATGATGAAATCTGGCAAGCAGCCCAAGATCTCAGATATCCCCAGCAGTGACTGACTGTCTCCCACGCCCAAAAGACTCTTACATTTTTCCCCACACAGCAGCAAACATCCACAGTATGTCCCAGCGTCCCCAGGTGACATTGACTTATTCTGCTGATAAGATAAAAAGCTTCTCTCAAACCAAATATCATGCCGTCTGGATTTAAGCTCAATACCGACTTTGACTTTTTGCTCCTCTGTGATTGCTGGGATGGTATATAATACAGTACATTGGTTAATTATTTAGCTTGTGGTTAATTTTAAGGCCAGCGACCCGACTACGTTTGGGCTTATATAGGCAGCAGTAGTGTACTGACTTTCTCTCTTTCTCTTGCTTTCCAAGTCATGGTGATTGTTAATGTGCACATGGGAACCTGGAAGATAAAGGTGTCCATCAGTTGGTATGGTTCTTGTACGAACTATGAATCTCTATCCTGCTGGCGCCACTTGGCTTCAGGAACAAAAAGAATAACTGATCCCATGGTAGATAAAAACCTAAGAAGAAAGGTTGTCTTTCAAGAACAGTTTCCAAAGCTCCCGAAGAAAAAAAAAAAGCTCTGTATTCAAAGGAGGAACTACATAAACAACGAAGCAATGACAAGCTCTCTGTCATAACTTCTTCTCAATGGGGAGGCTCTGTTACGAAAGGAAGAATCATTAGCATGCCTCCACAGTTATTATACTGTAAGTAATTAATCTCCCTGCCAGGAGGGGGTAACTGCAGGTTTATGCAAGGAACATAGGCTTCTGTGCACCCGCCCTCAAGAAGCATGCAACATGTTCTCATTGGTTGTCAATGAATGAAAACCAGCATTCCCATGGTAACATTTGACAATACCTGCTTACGTGTGGAAAAATGGAGAGGTCAACAAGTTTCATTGTTTGAGGTTTTTTTTTAAAAATGGTCAAGGAGCTACGAGAAGTTTTGAAAACTGCAGTAACTGGGTGGAAGTGTACAGACATTGTCTGTTGTTTTTGTTTGGGAACTATCTGGAGTCTGATGAGTAAGCAGAAGCACTGAGAATTACCACATTACGAAACCTCAGTGTCTGTGCTCTGCTTCCGGCCTCCACTGCACAAAGATTTGATGCTGCTGGATGTTTTGTTTGGGATTGTTACACTCTTTGCTGAATTCTCCCTGTAGAACGTCTTTGTAATTGTTGAATTCTTCCAAAAGGCAAACATTTTTTCTGCTGGAGTAAATCGAGCTGAGACAGTTGCGTGACACACTTGCTCAGTCAGCCATGTTTTAGCTATTTTCTATGAGGAAGTCTTAAATTACCCAGAATCCTTGTCAGATAAATCCTGCTCTAGATCGTCTGATTTTAAGTTTTTCTTTTGCAGTAGAGGAATGAAGACCTCCATCTACAATCGAACTTTAAGTGAGATTAAAGTTAAAGTGTATCTTTGTAGAAAGCCCCAGGTGTCAAGTATTTTGTCTTTTGTGTAAATTTTTTTTTTTTTTTTTACTGTGGGATGGAAGCAGATAAAGTGATTTAAGACAGAACGCTAGACATTAAACATCTCAACCCTTTCAGATTTATTCTTGTCACAGCTTCATGTTAGCTCCATGTTCAACACAGCAGTTTATTTTATCCTGTTTTCTTTATTGTTAAGTCATTCTTCTCCTGCGTCGGGGGATTTTAAGACCTCACAATAAATCCACTGACATTAGGAATGGATTGTGATGCCAGAGTCGGACCAGGAAATATGGTCTAGGAAGCAATCCAGTGGGTCACTGTTACTCACCGCCCGCCAGTAAGAGAGAGATAAGGAAATAATCAAATAGAGAGGAAAGGGCCAACTTCAGCCAGACTGCACTGACAGATTGGTTCCCACTTTTATTCTTTAGCACCCCACCTCTCTTATTTCATCCAATCCAACCAACGCTTTCTCTGCTAATATTGGCTTACAGAGTCTTCTATAACCTTTCGGGTATTCCGCTCTTAGTAAACAATCAAGCAAAAGAAAACCCTGCGAGCCTAAATACCTTTATCTCCAGTCTGTTATCTCTCATTAGCGTTGGCCTGTGATGATTGCTGGGGGAAAAATAATCTATTGAAATATAGTTTCATTTTGGATAGACTTATCAGCAAACTCATTTAAATTTTGATAACACAGAACACAGTAAATCCCTCCATGTGCCCTTGTTTCATGGCGTACACATAGCACAACAGTACACGGCGGGTGGTAATCATTGTGTAATCACTCAAACAACAGTGCACATCCGAGCCCCGAGCCCGCAGCCTCTCCACAGGCAGCCCGGCCCATGATGCTCACTGGGCTTCTGATTTGTTCTGGGATCTAAGCAATAAGGAAAGCCTCCTCGTGGCCTTGCAGCCAGATTGAATTGCAAAAAAAAAAAAAAAACATGTTGCACCTGGTGCTGCAGGAGCGGGTTGGTGAAGCAGCAGCTTCTTGTCTGCAGTCACTATCTGATGGCTGCAACCTTATTGAAAATCTGATAATGATATTTGGTGAGCTTAATGGTCGCCCTCTGCAGGCTACAATCAGTCTCACTCAATCCTGTTTTTTTTGTAGCCCTCCACCCCACCCCATCATCTCCCCTTCCTCTTTTTCATCTTCTGCTTTACTTTCACAGCATGTGGCTGACAAACAGTGGGGTGATATACGGCGTCTTCGCTCTGTTGTAGAACCGGCGGCGCGACATCATTTTTCCCTTTGCATTTCGTTCTCAAGTAGAATTAGTGTCTGCGTTGGTGAATAATCAATGAGAATCACTGCAGGTTATCAACTGAAGCCTGTCTGCTTGTTGTATTAATGCAATGGCTCCATTTTCCTCACAGCAGCTGTGGTGCTGGTACGGATTCTTGCTCAAGGACACTTCGGTAGGTCAGATGCTAATGCAGCAAAGGCTTGGACCCCTTATACAAAGGGTTTCTTTTGACTCACATTACAACATATTTGTACACAGTACAAACATGATGCCAAGACTGTTCAGAGGTTTCCTCTAAAAAAAAAAAAAAAAAAAAAAAAAAGGTGCAAAGACCCATTCTGCCCACAGGGAACAAGTTTGATGAAGTGTGAAACAAAGAAGTCTATAGAGTCATGTGAAAAGACAACGTGAGACACCTACGCCATATGTATCTGCTGCAGTGGCTGCCTTTAACAGCAGACGTTTTATTAGGTGTTCTTCCCACAGCCTGAACAATACATCACTTCCACTTAAATACCTGCAGGCTTTCAAGCCACATCGGCTTTTCCATCGTAACACATGAGCAATAATTAACAGAGCTAACTTTTTTACATTGTGATTAATAATGGAGAAGAAGATAGCATTATTGAGCCACCCATTAAATTGCGCTCATTAAACCGGCTTTCTCAAATGCAACTCATAGACTACTAAGCAGGACTGTGGAAGGTCAATGTGATCGTTAGATAATTTAGCGGGAGGACAATTATGAAATGGTCTAATAAGAGTGATTTCCAATGCGAGGTATGAGAGTGACACCTCAGTCCCTGTGGAGCTAATTGTCGAAACCGGGGATCCATTTCAGAGCTTTAATGCAAGCGCAATATGTGACTTCATAGCCCTTGTTGGTTTTCAGGTAGGCCTCCATTTATTTGACAGGTTTTGCTACACGAGATGTCCTTTGTACTATATTTTCTAGAGTGTGCTTTTTATACTTACCAATATATTTATCACAATGTTACCACGATCCCACAGAAAAAAAAGAAATTGTAAAATAGAATAAAAAACAACATGATATTTTCTTCTGTCATTTTATTTCCTGTCAATTCTTTGCTCTTCATCACTTTCTGAGCCTCCTCTGTACCTGCATGTCTTAGCATTTTATCAGGGAATGTCTTTCCTGCTTCTTTTTTTTTATCTTACATAACAAATGTGAAGTTTTGCAGAGAAAGACAAATTAAGGTTCTTAAGGCAGCATGCCATAGATCACTCTTTGGGAATCTGAGCTGATCAGAGTGGTGACAGGTGTTAAATAACTATATAGAAACACAGTGTTGCTACTTGGAATGAACTCAGATGCTCTTTTTTTAATATCCTTAAATAAAAGTATCTCATTTTCAGGTGTTGAGCATTAAATGTCATTAAAAAATTGTACTTGAAAGGCTTTGGCAGGCAGCAAATGACATCCAAATAAAGTGTTTTCCCTCCTGTGCCTGAAGAGTTGGGAATGGTTCCAGAAGAGCAACTCTCCATTTTGCTAGCTTCAGCACTCAATAGCTCCATGATTAAAGCCAGTCTATTCTATTGATTGAAAAGGAAGGAGAGAAAACCCAGAACCTTTCTACTCTTCAGTGTCTGCTTCTCCGTCTGTAAAAAGTGGTGGAAAAGCCTCCCTTGACCATGTCCAGGCAATTTGAGCGGAACGAGCCTCTACTGTTGCAGTCGGCGACTGCGGCCATGCTCTGTTACCTCATCTCATCAGCTGGGAAAAGTATTTGTGCTTGTAGCTTCAGAGAAAGCGGCCACGGGTTAAATTGAGTTACCTGTTCAGAGATGGTTTCATTTTCCATGGATGGCCCCAGAGATCCTTGATGGAACTGCTAACTGCTCATCACACTCCATGTCCCCGGGTGTCTGTCTGTGCGAGGGGAGAGCAGTCACACTGCAACAGCAACGTGGCTCAGGTGTCGAAGACAGCTTGCTGCAGGATCCATCACACTATTTCAACTGTGAAGTGCAGTCAGACAAACCTGCACTGTGTTGCCGTTTCCATGTCTTGTCTTTATCTGTTTCTCTACTTTTTTTTTTTGAACACTTGTATGGATCATAAACTGAAACAAACTCTTTCTCTCCAGAGCCAATTCTCAAATTAATCCATTCTTTACAGAAAAGAGCAGTCAAGGTAGATACCAATGTCTTCACTCATGGCCATGCACAAGGACACACGTACAATGATAAATGGGCAAAAGATTCTGCTCGTAATGAGATGATGATGAATGGCTCTGATTTTCTGATTTATGTCCAATATCTATATTATGAACATTAATGCTTATTGATTGGAACATAGTGGATTTTCAAAGATCTGTCAATCAAGGATTTGCAGACTTCGCTTCATTTCCCGCCTGTCTCTGTTGATAACCAAAGGGGAAGAGGATGAAAGTCAGAGAGGAGAGGTGTAAAAAAAAAAAAAAAAAAAAAATTGGGGGGGATAAGAAATGAGAGGATAAACGAAAGGAGGGAACACAGGGAGGAAGAGGACAGAAGGCCTGAAGCAAAGGAACGACGAAGAGGTTCAGTGGAGAAGAACATCTTTAAGGGGAGAGAAGAGAAACAAGAGTTGACCAAAAACGTGGTTAAAAAAAAAAAGAGAGAGAGAGAAAGAAGATCAGACAACAACATATAAAAAAAAAAAAAAATGCAAGCAGGCTGCCACCCCACATTCACGTCACACAATTTACTACGTTCTGGCCCATAATGTTTTATAGCACAATCACTGATAGCACAGTAGTCAGTAGTGATCTCATTTCACAACCCATATCCTTCAGTAATGTGAACACAAAGGGAGAAGCAGGGCCATTAGGAGCGTCCAGTACTCATCTACTGCTACTCGTGCATAATTGGCTTCCATGGTTGAAAGCAAAAAAAAGCGTAAACAGCAAGCAATCATATTAACTCCTGTGAGTCCTAATTGAAATCCGTTAACAATCAGCGCCGATGACAGAGGCTGAGGAGACGTGGGGCTTTTCATACCCCGAGCCATCTCTCCTGCACACTGCTCTCTGCGTATTGACCCGTTTGAAGACGTGGGTCTGCATTATAATCCCGAGTTATGTCTGATTACTGTGCTCGTAGGTAGCCAAACTGCAGCACATAAACTTAAGCATCATATGAGCATCTGGCTGAGAATTCACCACACTCGGGGGATTAATTTAGTTTTTCAAATTAAAATTAGTTCAAGGTTTCTGGCCCCTGCACGCAGAGTTAATCAAGGGAATTTGAGATGGGGGAGAAAAAAAAATTACAGTCCTTTTATCATAAATGCAATCAATGAAATAATCAAGGAATAAATCATAGAGGAATAGTTTAACACTTAAGGAAACATTCAACTCGACATTTGGCTAAGAGTGAGATAAATCATTGATATCTCTTATATTTGTACGGTTAATATATAGCTAGTCAGCAAGCGGTTAGCTTAGCTTGGCTTAGTGTAAAGACTGAAAGTAGAAACTAAAGTAACTGGCGGGTAAATCTGAAGCTACAGCCTCATTGAAGAAACTGTATGAGAACTGGTACAAGAGAACATGCAAACAGTATGATTTGAAGTGATGTAGAAATAGTACCGTCATAGCATACATATGTGCAGTAACTCTGGTACACTGTCCCTTTAAGAGTGTGCAATCTGAACAGCTTTCACTTCTCACAATACGTTTTTGTTTTCTTTCTTTTTCTCCATGTGTCTTTAAGGAGGTTAGTGATAAAGCTGCAGATAGTGAAAGAGAATTCGTCATTCCAGCTGAGTAACCACTAGAGGGAGTGCTGTCCCTTCATGCTCTCACTACTACATATCCCACAGATGCTGAAATCTCCTACAGGAAAAGATAGAGTCGGATTGTTTAGGAGCACACTGTGTGTGCGGCTCACATTATGTAACAGACAGAAAAAAGAAAAAAAAACAAAACACTGAGCAGGTTTCGGAGGGGGTTAGATGAAGACATTCTCAAATAATGCACTGCAAACAGTGTGAACACAGACAGTATGGAGCCGCTGTTCTGCTCCTCGTGACGAGCAAACAGCCTGAAAGTCCTTTTCAACAGAGAGCTCATCTCCACAGCAAATTCACCCAGGGAGGGAAAGAAATAAAACCCAATCCTCCAAATCTCCATGCAGGCACTGGCTCATGCATATTTGAGAGTCTGCATGTCAGGCATCCTAACAAAAAGCTGTTGAAAGGCTGGATAAATACTGAACAAGGGTGAGTGTATGTTCAGGTTCAAGGGTTCATAATTGGCAGACGGAAGCACTCGGTGCTGCAGGGTTTTCAGAGTTGCTTCTGGAACTGTTGGATGTTTCCGTGTATGACTTCAGCTCTCGTGTCTCCTGTCGGATATTTATTCAATTATTAACACAGAGCTTGACGTTGTTTGTTTCATTGTCTTTTTTCTCACAGTAGAGTACGTTATTAAAAGGAACAAATAAGGCAGCGACTTGGTATTAAACCAATCCGGATACTGTCAACATCATTTCAAGACTTGCATGAATTTTAAGCAGAAAGGGGGAATAAAAGCAAACAGAGTTTGAAAAGTACGTCTGCAATTTTTTATTTTTTACATTCCAATGCTTTAATGTTCAAAGAGCATTTTCTTCCTACATCTGAGAAAGTACAGCTTTATGTTATTGACTGTTAGTGAGCTTCACTGCTTCTCAAGGGCAAGATAAGAGCAGACATTTCCCTGTGCTGTTGTGTGCTTCTTCTTCTTTTTTTTTTTTTTCCTATTTCTTCTCTCCTGCAGCAGATGGTGAAGAGAAAATCACTTTCTGCTGGGGGCAGGCTGCATCAGGGTCAGGGTTTAAGCTTCGAGGTCCACGCTGAACCTGGCTGATTTGACAGCGCTGTTTTTGCATACACAGTCCAATCAAATTTATGCAGGAGAGGAAGGCAGGATTTACAAAGCAGCTTGATAGAAAGATACTGATCAGATTAGGGATTGTACGGAGTGGCGGGATTGAGTAGCACACAGTCCAGCCTGACTACAGATACAGACAGTAACATGCAGGAACACATGTGGATTAAGCAAAACGATTTTCTATTGACCGAGTGGGAAAAGAAGGAAGACAGTGTAATCATTCCAGACAGCCTCATTTTGCTGAAATGACTCGGTTAAAATGAGAGGCAATTTGCAGAAAAAAAGCCACAAAGAATTGGCTTACAAGTTAAGTGAACACATCTGAATAGAAGCACCACTTTCTCCCCGTTCTGTTTACCTGTTCATGCGCTGGTTGAATAGATCTCCGTGGACAATGACTAATGATTGCACTCGAGAACACAGATCCTTTACAGAATGATCAATACTGAAAATAATGAAAGCAATGAAATGTTCATGTTGTGTCAACTGCAGCAGGAAAAAAAGGGCTTGTTGAGAAAAAAAAAAAGAAAAAGAAAAAAGAACATGTTCCGTGCACAATTACAATAGCTAAAAACAAACACAGCCACTGACATCACGCTGGCACACGCATACACGATTATTTAAATTCCTCATATGCTCTTATTCTTCTGAGCTCATCAAACCATGAATCATGACCAGCTTATGCAGATGAACACGTTGGTTTATAGGTCTTATATGATCCATTTACAATTAGGGACTTAGAAAAAAACCCACAACATACATGATTGGAGCAGCCAACTGAACAAATAGGAGTGTTACACAATACCTCCAAACAATCAATGCAGCATGAATATTTAAAAGCCATTTGGACAAAGGTTCTCTTTACAGTGGGACAAAGTTCAATTAGCAGGAAACTGAAAGATTACTCTGAGGCCATATGAGCCCTGATATAAGCCCACATAAACACAACACCTACAAGGATGGCCTGCTTGAAATCCTTCCTCTAGTATATTTCAGATGTAAGTGTGTGGGTGTATATATTTCTTACATGTTCCAGCCAAGCTGATGACTAGCCTTGGGACAAGATTGTGTGTGATGCCACAACGCCAAAGATGGTGATGGGGGTTTTTTTTCTTCCGGTTTTTTTAAATATCCCAAATGCATGTAAATGTGTTTTCTTACCCTGCGTTATATCATTTATCACAAAGAGGAAATCTGCTTGAACTGATCTCAGACTTAAAATGTTACTCCACACTCCTTCCCTTTCCAAGAACTCCCCTTCTGCCCACATCAGCCCACCAATTCAGACGTGAGCCCCAGTCAGCGAACTGGAATCCACGCGGGAATCAGCTATGTGCCTCTGCAGAGTGAGTGGGAGTCCGTCAAAGCCCCAAGCACTTATAGAAAGGGGGGGGGGGGAGAAGTGGCTGCTGAGAGGCAAAGCTAATTCACTGTGACAGAAATCAGAGCTGTCAGGACCACCATGACCAAGCAGCACGGACAGCATGTGTCCTGTCAAACCCACAGTCGACGGGAAAGGAAGGAGGGACGTTGTGGGCTCGGCAAGGAAAGGAGAGGCTGCGCTGATTAAGGCACTTAGGAAGAAAGGTCTTTTGTGTGCGAGTGCAGGGCATGAAGCAGGAAACATCGATCAAACGCACAGATAAGGAGGCTTCACAGTTAAGATGAGACCTACACTGTCTGAAACACTTTAAGAGACAAAGAGATAAGACTGAATTTTCCAGTTGTTATTGACTAGAACAAGTTTTTTTTTTTTTACAAGAAGGATTCAGAAGTTAAAAAAAGTAAAGTATAAAGCCAAGTTTTAGTCAGATTAGACTGATTATTGATGAAAGGGTAATTCGATAACACATTTAATATTCATGAGAAAAGCTCCTGTGGTTCTACTAATCCTTTCGTAAAAACATGAAATGCTTTTGGAATAGAATATCAATCGAACACGGGGAGAAAACTGATATTGCTATAAGAGAGGCAGTAAGTAAAGCTAGAGAGCAGAAAAGGCAGCCACCAGCATCATTATTTAATGATAAGAGAGGGAGACACAAGGCTGGTCTCTAAATGACATAGAGGAGGAGGAGGGGATTGTGGGAGATTAAGTAAGCTCTGTGCTGTTTGCTATACACAGCAAAAGCACTGCGGGATGTTTGTTGAGCAGCACACTCATTTGGGGCGAGTTGAAAAGCCAGTAGGGGGACCTTAAACTTGGCTGGGGAGAAAAGGCTAAAGCATTGTTCCTTGAGCGCCTGGGGAGGAGGATCTGAGGAGGAGATAAGGATTAGACAGCAATGTTGTGGGTTTTCACTGGTGAGGGAACAACTTCGAAAAGGAACAGGCTCAGGAAAGTTGGAGTCTCGTGTTGCCGCTAAGTACTTTGGATAAGTGTTTTTTTTTCTTCCTCTGTTTTTGAAGGGGAGAATGGGATTAACTAAGCGAGCTAAATCGTTCTCTTGTCTGGAAGTGGTGTGAACTTTTCCCCTTTTTTTGTTTTTATATACCTTCAGACCTTCAAGTAAGCAGCAGGAATTCAGTGAGAACTGAAGTTTGATGATGAAAGATCAAAGACGGAACGACTTTTTGAAGGTACAGTATCTCCTTTTGTGAGTATGACTTTTAAACACGGCTCTAAAATTGTTTGACAAGGTTTTCTTGGTGGGCAACGATTGGGAGCTTCAATAGTTAATGGCTTCATTGATTGACAGCAACCTTCCGCACTGAAAATAATATATCAGGACCAATTTCTTGGAAAAGATTATTCCTATGTAAATACTGTCTGTTTTTTATCTTCTTGTAGAGAAGTGAATATCTTTCAGTTCTGGAAAGTTTGACAAAAAAAAAAAAATCAAAAAGGGCTTTTTAGTGTTTTTTGATGATTTTGTTAATGAACAATAAATTGTAAACATTATACAACATGTGTTTTATATCTGTGTAGAGAAGAAACATCTCCAAACAGCCTGAGGTCATTCAAAAGATGAACAGATTTTACTGGGGTTAAAGAGATTTGTCGCCTTGCCGTCTTAAACAATTTTTTATTTCATGTCATGGATACTGGGAGTTCCTGTACGGCATTAACCTTGGACTCACATTATTTGTCTGTTGAACTGCTCAAAGCAGCTGGTGGGTGGAAAGAGAAAGGTCTTGATGTATCACGCTGTTTCTCATTTGATTCTTATCCGACCAGGGAGTGCCGACGGGATTAAAAACCTTGAAGGATCCGACTTCCAGAAGCATGACCTCTGGACTGTATCCAGGCTTTCTCCTGTTGCTGCTCCTCCCTGGCTCGGAGGAGACCTGCCCAGCCATTTGCCTCTGTGTATCTGATGCAGTCATCTGTAGTTCCAGTGGTCTCTCCAAGCTACCTCTTTCCCTGCCCTCCTTCTCAACCACCCTTGACCTCAGCCACAACCACTTGTCCTGGTTGGGTCCGGGAAGCTTTAAATGGATGCCCAGGCTGGAAAACCTCCAGATGGCCTACAACCAGCTCAGCTCCTTGGGCATCGGGGTGTTTCACAATGCTTCTGGCCTGAGGCACCTTGACCTGTCTTCGAACAAGCTGCAGGTGGTGGAGCCACACTACTTTCAGGGGCTGTGGAGGCTGGAGGAGCTCCTTCTTTACAATAACAAGATTGCACAGGTGGAGGCCGGCACACTGATGGGTCTGAGCAGCTTAAAGAAGGCCTACTTCAGCCTCAACCAGATCACGCACTTCCCATTCTTCTCCATCCAAGACCATTCTCATCCCTTCCTCACCATGCTAGACCTCTCGTCCAACCGGATGTCGCGTCTGCCGTGGGAGGATGTAAAAGCTTTGCCCAGGTTGGTGCAGCGCGGGCTATACCTCCATAACAACTCACTGATCTGCGACTGCTCGATGTACAGTGTCTTCTGGCATTGGGATCTGAGAGGGTATGAGTCCCTGAAGGACTTCGCAGATGAGCACACTTGCACCATCCTTGGGGACAGACGAGGGTCGATTCAATTCCTCCGATATACACGCTTCTTCCACAATTGCTCGGTGGAAAAAGCCGTCTCGCAGCCGTTGACCGTGCTGCTCTCCAACGTCTTGGTTTCAGAGGGAGGAAGTGTGCGTCTAGACTGCCAAACATCCCTGAGCAGCACAGATCTCTCATATACATGGCTATCCCCCAGCAAGGGGTACATCACCGAGGACAGCATTAATGACACACTAATTAGCCTATTTCCTAATGGTACCTTGGAGATTCACGCAGCCAAGGTCAATGACTCAGGCTTGTACGTGTGCACAGCCGTGGATGTTAAACAGGCACTGAATGCAACCCGGGAGGTGAATGTGACAGTGCTTCCGCCTCCAGCTGAGTCCTTTAACACGGGTTACACAACGTTGCTAGGCTGTGTGGTGACCATGATCTCCATCCTCGTCTACCTCTACCTGACTCCATGTCGCTGTAGCTGCTGCAAACAGCCAAAACCCCCAGTTATCCCCGTCGCAACTTATGATCCCAGCACCCTGACTTCAGCATTCTGCTCCTCTGCAAGGGACCAGTCCAAAATTCAAACTAACAAGCACGTAGCATTTATGGAGCCAATGTTAAGTGAGGAAGGAACACAGTGGACGCTTGAAAGTTGAGGCTGCAATTGCTGATGCTTTTTTTTGGGGGGGTGTCAGAAACAGATGACCTCTGGAGAAAGCAAAAGTCTTTACTCAGGAAATAGCATCAGGCACAATCAGCGTTTGAGCTGTAAATGGAAAAAAAAAAAAAAAAGAACTTCATGTACCTCTCCTATCTACAAGATGAAGTGTAAAGGCTCAGAAAAGTGATACCTCCTCTTCCAGACGTGCTTTTTGCTGTCAACTGACCCCAAAAGTCAAAATGAAAGTTTTCACTTTAGTTTATCATCCTCTGGGATTTTGCAAAATCACAGAACGGCCATTAACAGCCCTTAAAACACAAACAACAGCGTGTACTCAGGTACAGAGCTGATGGGCTGGGGGATATTTCTCTTGGGATCAATCAATAAGTCTAACTCACATCTCACAGCAAGTGTTTTACAAGGATAGAAAGCTCCAGGAAAACACTAAGTGTACGGCTCTTCTTGACTGCAAAGAGTAAGTTCAATGTGTATATCTAAGAGGAGTCGCTCCACATTGTGTCTGTTAGAGAAACATGCATGTTGTTATGTTAACTGTAAATATAGAGTATTATATCTTGTATAAAACTAAGCCTAAAGAAGTCCCTCCAACCACTACGAATGTCCTAGTGTCTATACCCCTGTGGATTAAAGCAACATTTAATTTCAGAATACTTGATTTATCTATAAATCAGAAAACAGTCAGAATTAAGCACAATTTACGTGAAGCCTATTTAATTGCATAACAATATCTGAACCTAAAGCAGTTGGTGGTCTTTTTCTAGTCCTTAAAGAGGCATCCGTTTTAATTCAAGTCTGATTTATTAGCATCTTAAAACTCCTCACAGGAGCTTTGAATTACCACCACCAGTCTTTAGCCCCCCCTTTAGCTAACGTTCAAATCCCTGTGCTGGATGTGGTAACTCACTGCTGGTTAAATGGTATATGCCAGTTTAACCTGACAGAGCTTATGTTAATATTTCTCTTCATTTTCCAGACCAAAATACTGCCAAACCCCACGCTGCTCATACAAGAGGCCATCCGTCCACTCGTGCTGGTTTGTTAGAGCAGGGATAGCAGGCTGGATAACAGGAGATGACATTCATCAGTCATTTTGGGCCTGCATGAATACAAATATCCATGACAGGTTTAACCAATGAGTAAGAGCCTATGTCTACTGAGGAGACTTTTTGCCTTAGCAGCGCACATAACCTCAGTTTCAGAGCGCTTCTCGACAGCGCTCATTGTTGTTAGCTTCCTAAACTTAACTCCAGCTTCCCTTGACTGGGACATTTGTGTCGATTTAATTGCTCAAAATCTTCCTGTACTCATACGGAAACAAGATAAATTAATCCTGTCAAAGCATCGTGCAGCAGCTCTGGACCTGGAAATTGTACCTTCAAGGTCAGATTAGTTTCTTCTCTGCCATTGTTGTTGGTATAGCCGATATCGGAAGTCCTGCCCCTTCAATGAGTGATCCGTCGGTGAGGAAGAATGGCATTGACGGGTGGAGCGCTGTAAGAGTTTTACTGTTTTCAACTTAGAGCGCCGCGAGTGTGGCGACAAAAAACTGCTGACACCTATAGGGCATTGTTTGGCTCAGGAAGCGGAATGCTAAAAATGCATAACTGCATCCATTTTAAATAGAAAATGCTGCAAGTGCATAAAAAACCCAACAATAAATGGCCTTAGTGGACAGAGGCTCCAATTCTGATGCCAACTAGTGAGATTAACAACATTTAATCATTTAATAAGACAAACCGAGAACATGAAGTCCACATTTTTTTGTTTTTGTTTTTCCCAACAAAGACTCCTTTAAGATTAAACGCCTGCTCTTATGATATAGTTTTGTTTTTAAACGGGAATGAAAACCTTGTGCATCAACTTGGAGCCGTAACTTTAAACAATCATTTTAAATTCTTATCGAGCGGAGAACAGAAGTGTATCCCGCAGCAATCCATCATTCGCATACATATCTGACACAAACCTGTTGCATTAATCTAGCAGTGCAAATGCAATGATTCTCCATCTGCATGCTGCTTATCTGGCAAATGGTGAAGTAGAAGAATCAGGAGAGTCAACAAACCAAAAAAATACACAAGCGGCCCTTACACAGCTCTTCAAAGACAACATCTCTCTGATCAAACACCGCAGAGCACATTGAACAACGTGGAACAAACAAAAGCACAAAATTTGAACTGAAGCGACAAATACTTAAAGCAGCTCTGACGAAACCCCCGAGGGGAGCGCTACTTTGTTTAGCTTTGGTTTTTTTTCTTCCTTTTTTTTTTTTTTTTTTAATTGAGTGTAACACGCTTTGAATAACACAGTGAAAACAGCAGAGATGAAAGTCAATGTTGAAGAACGTGAGCGTGTGGGATGAGAACATGAAGTCGATGACATGAAAGACCAAAGAGATCACATGCACGGTCGGGGGACGGAGGGATATTTAAAAACCTCACAGTAGCCTCAAAAGAAATACATCAATATCTTAAGTCTCTGAATCCATAATGTTGCCGTTTAATCCTAATTCAAGCATTGAGTGAGGCTAAGGATTGCAGTGAGATTTCATTGGATTTGATGTAATCCTTCATATGTCAAAGGCATGTTGTTAGTTGCATCCAACCAAAGAAAAGCTACAGGAGGGCTCTTTGATCATTTTTAAAACACTTAATTAAAACATGACTGAGGGCACTGATATAATTGTGCAACTTAAATGTTTATTCAGAGACAACAACAACAACCAAAAAAAAAAAAAATCGAGTGGACAGCTGTGCATGTAACCAGGACAGACTCGCTATTTGAGTTTCATCACCATTAAACTCTCTGAGGGATTAGGCAAAAAATCTGTTAGAGTGAGAGAGCGCTGCGTCGTGATGCAGCACTCTGTTTAATCACGCTACTCCTGCCTCGTTATATCAAGCAAAAGTTTTGTAACGTTTTCACATTGCTGAGCAACATTCAAATCCCTGAACAAAGATTATATAATGTAACATCTTGTATTGGAGTCAGTCAGGACCTGTTGTTTTTCAGAGACTTTGTGCCACAGACGTGACACGGTGTGATGGGTTCAGGTTTATGTTTTCAGGAGATTACTACGAGGATGTAAAACAGGTGCTTTCTCGATTTCACTGTTTTTAAGTCCCTCTAATCTGGTTTCACTCTCTTGACACAACACACAGCTCGGTCGGGATTTATGCTTTCTGATATGATGAGCAGACGAGTTGAAAGACTGAGGACACGATGGGAGCATTTCATTAAAGGCTTTCTATTTCACACAGGGTCCACAGGTGACCCTGGTTTTATGTAAGCGCTCTTTTTAGGGAATCAACCTGGGTGTAGGCAGCGTGTCAGACTGAGAGTGAGGGAAGTTTGTATCCTGATGCCATTTGGTATCCAGCATTGTATTTTAACCTTGTGACAGAAAAGTACTTTACAGAGAACGTGAGGGCTCTGCAGAGCTTTTTGAAAAAAGGGGTATAAATAGAACACCATAAATGATCCTTTAGCTCAAAATCCAATTTACCACACATGTTTAAAACTCACTGAGTCAGTGTAAGTCCTAATAGTTCTGATAGCACAAACAATGCGGTGACTGGTTTCGCATGGTTATGATGGGACAATAACAAAGAACAACAATGTGGTGCAGGTCAAGGTTATGATGTTTGTCAAAGAAATCTATGTTTTTGTGTACTATTTAATCACAACGGTATGGGCGGTTTACTGAGTATTGGTCAAACTCAAATCTAGGCATATGAATCGGTATCAGAAAGGAAAAACTGGTATTGTGAAATTGTGAAGGAAGCCTGTTAAGAATGTGCATGAAACTGCAGCATGATCAAGTTCTATCACAAAATTCTCATTAAACACTTCACAATCATAATCTGTGTTTAAAATGCCACTAAGCAAGGTGCAACTCTGTATAGCTCAGTCTTATCAGCGAATTATCCTGAACCGCCCGAACAAATTACCTCGATGTAAAAGAAGGACTTCCTGATGCTGTGAAAGATAACCTTCTCCGAAGCACAACAACTCATCAAGCTCCAATTAAAAGCATGCACCTCCCTTTCCAGATTAATTGTTTCCCCTGGTTTCTTTGATCACAGAGGGGATTCGAAACCTTCTTATTCAAGAATCTAATTACCCTGAAATGAGGAGTTTTACTCTGAAAAGCTCAGGTTGAATTTGCTTCCACCCGTGGAGGCCTGCCTCGACTGTCAACAGGGGCTATTACTGAGCTGTCAAAACAGTCATCAGGCAGGAGCCGAGGCATCCAGCTGTGGCAGATACATGCTCACCTTTCAGACGCCCACGTGCACGAGCTGAGTGGAAGTCACGAATGTGGATGTCACGAAAGCCACAAGAACTCTTATTTCATTCTAATTGGACATATTACCTGAAATATGTGCTCAACATACCCACATAGAAAAAGTCCACAAAGCAACTATACAAACACTGCAGGTCTTTTTTTAGGACGTAAGCTGGTTGCTTCCAGAAAAAAAAAAAAAAAAAAAAGGTAAAATAAATGTGGACTGCTGCACACCAGACAACAGGCTGTTCATCATACCTCTGCACTGTATGTGTACGCAGGCCATCGTCTGTGTTTTCAAGCAGCTGGATGCCCAACAGGATTCTGGTCCTGGTCCGATTACTGCGGGCTGTGTCGCACGTGAACATCTCATGAATCAAAAGTAAAGCTCTATCACATTTCATTGCAAACAAACAAAGAGCCGATATGCATTGGAACATCACTCCTGATATAACCCAGCTTATTGCAGCAGGCGTTGGCTCACTGGGTCTCTGGGGGTTGTTATGTGCTGCAGTGAGTAGAATTTAGCAGCATATTACAAGATCTGACAAGCACAATGACTCAAAGTATTTTAAGTTTTATTCTGTGCTCGCGAACACTGTCCTACAACATCTTCTTTTAAGTCTTCCTCATGTGTCATTTCCCCCACCAGTTTTATTGTACCATGTGGTGCTTCCCTTATCTGTCACACTTTTCCACTAATAAGACCACAATGAAGTCTGATGAGTTATTGTTTTATTATTTTCATTAGAAAAAGACTTTTTACTGTCAGAGACATTAAAGGTACCCCATCTTCACTGTGTTATAGTGTCTGTGATGCTCAATAATGTACTTTATTGTTCAATTTCTATTTTGCCGTCACAGCCACATGGCTCTAGGGAGGTAATAACGGTTGGTCCAGCTACTTTTTTCTCGACTAAAATATCTTAACAGCTACTGGATGGATTGTCAGAGGAAGACACTTACTGACTTTGGCAATCCAGCAGGTACACATTTATGACTTTCAGAAAAAATATCTTGACAACTATTGGAGGGACTGGGCAAAATTTGGTTAGGACACTCATCCTCACCAAGGAAAGAATTCTCATATTATATTTTACTTCCTTTCTTGAATCTCTCAATGGCTTTAATAAATAGCTTTCAGATTTGGTGGTCACATTCATGTTCCCCTCAGGATGAGTCACTATCATGTTTGTGCTGCCTCAAATGAAAACTGTGCAGATTTTCAGCTTCATCTAAATCGAACCAAACTAGGAGCTACTCTCATTTAAAACCTGAAGTATCTCTGGGATGCAGTTTATTGATGCTTCAATATCAGCTGCTCTTCCAAGCAGCAGCACAGACATTGACAAAGCTGGTGAGGCGGAGGAACAACAGGCTGATACTAGCCTGGATTTGTGGGAGGAAAGTACCTTAGGCTGTTTGACTACTTTCTGCAACGAATTGTTTTTTTTCTAATGGGGGCACAACTGGAATTTTAAGTGTTGATACTATTCTTCTCAACATTGTGCACAAATTAAGATTATGATAAACCTAATACAATTTACCTGATGAGCACCCAACAACAAACAGCTGACTAAGCTACAACTTACCTTGTAAAATAGTGGGTATGTGACTAGCTGCTACTATAGAGACAGACAGATAGAGGTAAATGGGGAGTGAATAATAGACTTACATTCATCTCGTTTCCAGAAATGTACTCCAAATATGTCATGTTCTGCTTCATATGCTAACTTCTGATCGAGTCAACCTAGCGTTGTGGTTCACGGCTCGTTTCTGCTGCCCCTAGTGGCCAGGGAGGGAAAACAACTTAGATATTTATTTAAAGCAACGCATTTGTTACACAGTGTGATCTTTTATCTTCTTCTTTATATATTTTTTACTTTAATAATGTATGTTTTTGATCTGAAATTAACAAAATAAACAAAGCGTTGATTTCTCCACAAATGTTTGTATAAATTTACAGCCTTTATCCTAGTTATATCATGTTTCTGAAATTTTTTTATTTTAGTAGTTTAATTCCCAGAACAAATCTATTGAGTTTAGTTATGTAAAGTAATGAATAAATTATTGTTTTAATACACTACCAAAGACTGTATTTGGGACAGATGTGTGTATATCTGTGCAGTGTAGGAGCATCAAAGAAAACAGCCCATTCTGCTCATGGGTTCTGTTATGGTCTTATCTTCAAGTGATTTAATTGAAAGAACTGTTCTCAGTTTCCAGTGTAGTTACCATGGCGGCATTTGTGTTGCACAACTGGAATGAGGCTCTGGAGATAAATGTTAACCTATTTTCCAAATTAAATGGAAAGGGCGACCTCTAGTGGTTCTCTCGACAAGGTGCTTAACTGAGTTAATAAAACAACACAATGAAACCCATACTACTGAGAGGATATCAACACTCATAATGATCCTTGAGTGGCGGTTGAGTTGAAGGGCAAACGGCACTCAGCATGCAGTCTCTAAAGGGTTTTTAGTACTGCATTTCCTCCGAATAGCTCTCCAAACACACACACACACACACATCTTGATGTAATGATGTCACTGATTTCAACTGCAGAGCCTTGTGACAACTTAGTATTTGAAAAAAAATGGGACCAACATACAAACATTGATGGAGTATTTACACAACTTCAGTTTCTCATACATAGCTAAACAAATATTTTAATCTGACCTTTGTTTTAAGGATATTTTATGTTTTTGGTATTACACATTCTATTTGGCTGTGAACATGTCTTTCTTCAAACTGCACCACAAACATGGATGAAGCTGAATAAAACTCAAAGAGTAAAAGGACATTAAGACAGCTGTGATTTATATTTTTAATAGTTTGTTTGACACCGTCTCCAAACTGGTCACACAAACAAGATTTGAAATGTTTTATTTTAATAGAATTTAGGACAACCAAGTAAATAAAAATAAAAAATGAAAACCAACAGCAAAAGTGAAATTTGATTCACTAAGTTTTTTTTGTTTTTTTTTTCATTAAAAAAATATCAGCCTTTCCCCTTGTCCACAAACCGTTTGAAAACCAGACAAACAGAAATAACATGACAAACTCCGAGAAGCTGGAAGGCCATAAACATTTGTTGGCAAATATAAATATAGTGGTTTGGACAGGGTCTCCAATAGCTCACATGGAAAGAGCATACATACAGTTCACAGGACAGTAAGACACTCGGCTCTGCCCGTATCAATTTTTATTAATGTAGAAAACCAGAAGCCTTGATTGAAATCATTTTTATGACAAGGAAATATGTACATTCAGCTAGCTTTAATAGTCTCTGTCTGTCGTATGGCGTTTGTGTCGCCCCTATGATCGTGTTGATTGTCTATTCAGGGGCATAATTGTGAGAGTAAGAATAGTCTGAATAGTAATCCCGAGGTCCGCCCCTACCTGCTGGGTAACCCCAAGAGCAGGGTCCACCTCCAGTCCCGCCCCCCCGATCATGTCCTCTTCCTGGCCGAGGCCAAAGTCCTACAGGCGCGGGTCCTCTCCCTCGGTATCCCATACCACCCCGCATAGGTCCACGATCCATCTGTCCATGGATGCCACCTATACTACCATAGCCCATTAAGTGTGGAGGCAGCTTAGGTCTTAATACAGAGCCCCCCCTGCTGACCACTGGGGGAACTCCAACAGAAGGTCCAAGTTTGTCAGTGCAATTCACTCGAGTTCTGCACCCCTGACTACCAGGGGTGCTACTGCTGAGGATTTCCCCAGTTGTAGGGAGTCCACTGGGGTCCAGTGGGCCGGATGTGATCACACCCTGGTTCATAGCAGTCTCACAAGTGCTTGTCCCTGCGGCCCCCCATACTCCCTCCCCAGGTCCACTGAGTGTCCTTTCCTGTAATGTGGGGGTCCGACTAGCACTGCCAGCCATGAAACCAGGCAGGGGTGAGTCACTATGTTCTGTGTAAGGGAGGGAGGTGGTGAGGGGAGAGTTCCCAGCAGTGCCAGCTCCTCCTGTATCTGCGCCATACGTGTGGCCCAGCATCATGAGGTGAGGAGGAGGGGGAGGTTTGACCTCTAAGGGGAGGGAAGCCAGGTTGGCTAGAGGTCCTACTGTGGCCATGGTGGGCGGGGTTGGGACTGCGGTGGAGGCAGGTGGCCGGTGTTCCTGTTCCTGTGTGCTGCTGCAGGGAGATGCAGGGTAAGCGGGGGAGGCAGCATAGCTAGAAGAACCGGTGTAGGACGACCAGGAGGCTGAAGGACAGAGAAAGCTCTGATGAGGATTCACAGGGAAACCTCCCGGGGACAAGCTGCCAATGTCTGAAGAGCAGATGCCCATCTGGTTTGAAGCTTTGAACTGAGAGATGGCCGTTTTGAGAGCACTGTAGTCAGAAAGTGTGGGAGTTCTCTCTGGTGTGGCCACGTCTGGGAGCGGAGGACGAAACTCGTCCGACTCCGGTGGCGGCGGCTGCGGCTTCCCAACATCCCATTTCTGCTCTGAAGGTGCCGACGTGGGGAGTGGCTCCCCATCATCGGAGTCCAGTGACATGTCCTCCTCTTGCCCACACTCGTCATTCACTACTGGGGGAGCAGGAAGGGGCAGAGACAAAAAGTGTGTAACATACAGTAACAGCATTAAAATGCAGGGTAGAACAGACGGCTTTAAATGGTATGATTACAGGTAAAGATGAAAAGGCAATTCAGATGCACTCAAACCCAGGTGTTTTTAGGTTTTTTTTGTCCCGCAGACGATGCTACTCACCAGTAGAGGGCGGCGTTGGAAGCTCATTCTGATTAATGGAGCCAATCAGGCTGTGGAAACCACTCATCACGTCGTCAATGCTTCCAATTACTATTCCATTCCTTGAGTACTGTAGGAACATCTCAAATGGCCTCTCTGAATAAAACCAAGGAAAACACACCAACATACACATTTCATTTGAGTTCAATGTTGTAGATGACAACCTAAAACAGTATTCAACTCAAATAAAGGGAAAGTGTTTGTTGACTTTGATTTTTTATTTTTTTTTTGCCGAACATACCTGTGAGGAAGATAAGGTGCCGCTGTTGTGTGTGCTGTGCTTGGAGCTTGATCAAGCACTCTAGATCTGGAGCCTGACGCGACTGGGTGTCACACTCGTGGTAGGGGAGGAACTCGACAAGGTGCTTTTTCTGATAGGCTGCGAGAAGGTTCAGCAGTCCCATGGCATTGGTGTTCACCCTTTAAGAGCATAAAAGAAATTGATGCATGAAAAGTGTTTGGGGGTAAAAAAAAAAAAAAGTTTTTAAAGCTTGGATCTGGCAAAAACACTAAACATTGCTTTTTAAGAAATGAGATACTGACCTCGCCAGTTCTTTAAGCTTCTTCTGAGACTTGCAATGCACCTTCCACTGCCAAGGGTGTTCAGGGGTGCTCTGCTCCTCCAAGAACTTCAGCAGCCCCTGCAAGCGATCTGAACGAAACAAGCAACACAAGCTCAGAAGTCTAGTCCTGCGGATTGTTTCTGTTCTGTGAGCCATCGTGTCGCTTACATAACATAGAAAAGCTAAAGTTACCTGGTGTGATGAGGTCAGGGTTGAGGACAAACTCATCAGACACCATGAAGCCTCCGGACACAAACAGCTCGTTATAAGTGTGGTTCTTGACATCGTCCAGAGTGTCCACTCCAGCGAAGCTCACTGAAGGCAACTTCTTCAAAGACACCAGAGCCGGGATCTGCAGAGTGAAAAGGCGAGATTTCCTATATTACGTTTAAATGAAAACGTTTGCATATAAATGAAACTAGGACATCACTCGATGTTCAACTCCAGATTGAAGTAAGGCTGCGACATGAAGAAGACAGCGGGAAGGCAACTGTACCTTGTGCACGTGTGCTGCAATGTCCTCATTCTGAATGATGATGAGGAGCTTATCTAAACTGCCGCTGTTTTCCAGAAACGTCTGTGGACTGCACTCGCTGTTGCCGAGACTTTTCAAGTACTCCTTTTGGGACGAGACAGGAGGGACATAATTGTTACAGACAGACAGATGAATGTATCGCTCTCTCGTACGGGGACGAAAACTGACTGTCTGACAGATAGAGAGAGAGAGAGAGAGCCAAGAACTGAGAGATGGGACACAGAGTGACAGAGAGGAGCGAGTGTAGCACTTCACTCACAGTGTAGACCTGCATTTCAGCTTGTGTGTGTGTGTGTGTGTGTGTGTGTGTGTGTGTGTGTGTGTGTGTGTGTGTGTGTGTGTGTGTGTGTGTGTGTGTGTGTGTGTGCCTGTTCTGTTTACTACGACAGAAAGCTGTGGAGCTTTGCTTCCTCAAGTTAAAAAGAAAAGAAAAGATGATGACTATGTTAGAAGAGCAGACGTGCTATGTAAATGATAACTGGACATATTTAGCAGCTAATGAGCAAAACTTTGATTTACAGTCTGAAGAATTGATTCATTAATTTGATCAAATAATGAAACATTGATTTTGATAATGTGGTGATTACTCTCGAGTCTCTAGCTGGCTGAAGAAAATACTGATGCCTCTATATGATGTACAAAAACAAACAAAATAATAAGGAATAAGGGAGAGTGGAGTCCAAACAATGAGTTGATGAGGGAAGTTCTTTGACCCTTTATTCTTTTTTTAAAGTACATGCTCTTCCAACAACTCCCCTCACACTATCTTTACTATTTTGGATTGAATCTCCTCAATGAAATCCAACAGTGCCCACTTCTCCTTTTGTAGACAGTCGTACAATAACTATTTCTAGTTTTCGGGGTTTGAAGAGATGTAAAGCTAAAGGCATCATCTCAGTGTTTGGACAGGTCTGATAGATATTCGTCACAATTTCCTGAGATTTTACAATTCAAGAGAATAACTGATCATGTAAATAAATACTACCGCTCTCCTTTCGAGGCCTAATTAGAACCTCGTACTGTACCTTAATCTGCTTGCAGACGGTGCTCTCCTCCCCTTCATCCCCCGAGTAAATGTAGAACTTGACGGTGTTCTTGGTGACATCCTTGAAGATCTCCACCAGGCTGCTGAAAACCTCAGGCTTCAGCTGACCGATGAGGCTGCCGGCCAGCAGGCCCGAGCCGCTCCCGGAGGCAGAGCCTGGGATTTGGGAGTTGCGCTCCGGGGAATCTGCTGTGACGTGAGAGGGAGAATACATCTCTCCCACCAACTCTACAGACTGGGGTTCGGATTTAATCTTCGCCGTCGCCGCCTCTTTGACAGACGGACCTTTGCTGCTCTGAGAGGAAGTGGCGCTCTTTGACTGGGAGGGCTCGGCTTTCACTCTCGGAGTCTCTGCCGGGGTTGGGGGTGGTGTAGTGAGATTAGAGGTCGTCACTGGAGGCGGGGAGGCGACCTTGGGGGGAGCGGGTGGGATCAACTTGTCCATCTTATCGCACAGTGCTTTGACATGCCCCTGAATGGGGACAGGGCCGACGTAAGGTACAACAAAGTCTGAGAAGCAGGTGTTGGGCACCCAGGAGTGGTGAGTAGGCAACCTTACAGGCTGCCTTGACGTGTAGTAAATGTGATGAGCCTGCATAATGTTTTTAATGTCAGAGGTAAGACTGTGAAGCTCCTGGCTCAATATGGTGTCCAGACTGATGGAGGGCCTGAAGGGAACTTCCTCTGTGACGGGTAACGTGGTTGCTGCGGCCACCTTTTTTATTTGAACGTCTGCGGGCGTCTTCTGCTCCTGGTGGATTTTCACTGCCGTCGCAGCCTCTGCCTCTGGCTTTGGCTCGGGAAAAGCCTGTGCTATTTCTAAAAGGACAAAAGGCGTGAAAACTTGTCACACTGATGCCTTGTGAAGCAGACGTAAACATGCTTATAAGGAGAGTTGAGGTACCTTCATTTGCGGGGTTGACCCATGTTGGCTCGTTTGAGCTGTGGGCTGGCTCAGGCGGGGAACCTGGACTGAACGGACTTCCAGGGCTACAGTCCATATCCACCTAAAGAGAGTAAACACCAGTGGTTCATTTAAAAGTCAATAAACAGCACGGGATTACAAAAAAATAAAAAATCCAAACCATCTGGTCAGATCTTACCTCTGTGTAGTTAGTAAGCAACGCTGGCAGCTCATTTTGTTTGCGAAGCTCTGGTTCAGGGAGAGCAGCTTCCGCCCTCCCCGAGCCAGTCGACGATTCCCCGTGGTTTGGCGCTAAAGACATCGAACCCTGAGCCACGGCTTTGTTGAGAGTGGCCAGGAGGATCTTGAGGAGGCGCTGGGTCTCGTTGACTGCCGAGGCGTTGGTGTTACCTCGAGCTCTCAGGTCGGTGTCGTAGATGCCCATGCTTTCCATCACCGCCGTCAGATTGTCGCTCTGTCCGATGTCATCTCCCAACTCGTCTGCTTGGGCTCCTGGCGACAAACAAGCAAATTGGTCTTTTTGGACATGAAAACAAATGTGTGTTGTTTTTTTTTTGGTCTACTAGAGCAGTTTAACCTTTAAATAACCACGTTCTTTGTGTATTACAGAGGGGCGATGAAGAGGGGTGAAGATCGGTGCAAAAGATAAAAGCTCTGTTAATGCAGTGCATACAGGATGCGTGTGCTTTTTTTTTTTTGCAATTCAATTAGTGATATCCAATGACACCGTTGGGAAACTAATGATTCCCTATGACATTTTAAATCAGTTACAGCAGCAGCTGTCCTCACCTCGACTGGACTCCCCGTTGCTCAGTGCATCTTCACGTTGACGTTTGGTCAAGCCCAGCCTCTCGTCACCCTCCAACTTCCTCTTCAGACTGTTCTCATCCCAAGCGCCGTCCTCTCCCTTCTGCTTGCCGGGATCCTTCACGATCGCTTTCTTGTGGAGTTGGATGAGCTTGAGCAGCTGCTTCATCTTGTCTTTGTCGTACTCGTTCTGGGACAGCCGCAGCTTCTGATTCGGCTGAGGCGGATCCGCGTGCGACTTGTGCTGCGGCTGGGCCCCGTTCGAGTGTGCCGGCCCTGCCCTTCGAGGCTTTTCAGGCGCTGGCCTCTCCTGAGGCGGCCTTTCTAAAGGTGGCCTCTCCTGAGGCGGCTTTTCTGGGAGTCTTTCGGCCCTGTCCGATCCCCTGTCTGAGCCGCCCCAGTCGGAAACGGGGCTGTATTCCACTGGGGCAGGAGTAGGTGTGGGAACAGGTGTGGGGTTCCGTATTTTTTCTATTACATCCTTCACTTTGTTCAGAGGTAACATGTAATTAACAGGGGTGTGAACATATGTGCGCAGAACGGCCTCCATGTTAAATTTGGGTCGGGGCACCGGGTTGGTCCTTTCTTCTACCGTGTGTTTGTAGTCGGGCAGGATGAACGGCCGCACTGTGCCCGAATCCAAACGAGTCAGGTAGTCTGCGGCCTGTCGCTCCACGCCGAGGCTCAGGTCCTTGCCTGGGTTGGGACGTAACTTGTAAAGGGAGTAGTGCAGAGCGGGGATGAAAGGCTCCACGTACGACAGGAGGGCAGGCTGGGGCTCCACAGTCAGCGGCTCAGGCTCGAACAGTCTGGATGCTACAACGAGGGAAACATGTCGTTTTTCTTAAAGAAATGCTTTTACTATTAAAGTCGAAGTATAGTCGCGTTTTGAAATGACACATGGCATCGAGAAATGCCTCTCCACTGATCTTTTGGTTTTTGAAGAAAGCAGGAGCATGCGGTAGGAAGCCATGAAAAAAAGAGCCCTGTAATATTCATCATCCCTGTTTGCCAATAAAAGCTTCTGGCTGTGAGCTTCATGCAGATGCTGCTGCCACGGGGGGGGGGGGGGGGGGGGCACACGCTCAGAAAACGACTGAGTGAATAATACTTACAGTACTTGACGACCATCCTTGACTCCTGAAAGATGAATAATGCTTGCAGGTTCTTCTCCACCCGCCCCCGCCGCTCTAGAAAAACAAACAGAAACTCTCATTTTTTTGTAAAAGCTGAACCTCTCGCCGAGGGGAACGAGCAAGCTGCTCATCTGATAAAACAAGCGACGCACGGGAGGAGAGGGTCAAAGCTTTTAGGTACCTTTGGACTCGATCATCTGAGCCGATGACAGCAGGAAGAGAAAGCCCCTGTCGAACAAGGAATTCACCAGCACCTGAAGGAGGAGAGGAGACGCTGCTGTCAGCGTGACTGTCTTCTCTTCTTGAACACGTTTACACCTATTCCTTATGGACTCTTGGTCTGCATTGTTCAGTTTTATTCTATTTGATGACAGCTAACAGATTAATACATCAAGGGAATCTTTTGACTATTTCTCGACTACATAACGTGAGGATGCAGTAAAACAACATTTTCTTAAAATTCACTTCTTTTACTTGACCTCAGCTTGAAATCTCTTTGATTCTCAAACCGTCCGAACAGATTCGGTGTCTTTGTGGGATGTGTATGCGTTAGCACCTGGTAGGTAGCAGCTCGTGTGACTCACCATCCTGTCCCTTTCCAGTTTGTGGACGAGCGCTGCCAGGCTGCCGCTGGTTGCTTTGCCTTTCCCGTCCACCACCTCAAACAGGCTGCAGGACATCCCACACTTCATAACTGCGCACAAAGACAAGCGAGTCAGGAAAGCTGACGCATATAACCAAACTATGCAGTCCTTTCTTCTTCTTTTTTTTTTTCTTTCAAGTTGTTCTTAAATGCAGCAAATCTTTGGTTGTATTTCAGTGGATTAAGTGAGAAAGCTTTTTTTCTGGAACATATACTGCAGGGTTTGCATTTAGAAGACGCTCTAGGCATTATCGCCTACATTTCATTATCACCTAATTATGAGATATACGGACGAGTGATGCAGACTGACCTTCCCGTGAAGCGCTGTAGGTGTCCCAAGAAAAGAGTGAAGGGTGAATCTTTCGCTTCACCTGATCCAGCTGCATGCCTCGAGTCACCTCCAGCTTCTCCGGCCTGCGGGGGGGGGGGGGGGTGCACACAGGAGACCGGTCAAACAGCATTCAAAACTAGTTCAAGTAAACCTACAGGCATTCGATTTGGGTTTTCTAACCCGCCGTTTACACCTGTGAGACATGGGCGTGTTACAGTTCGGTTTGAAATTCTTCCTGGGTGAAATTCAAGCAGAACTGCCAATACTTTTCAGCGGATCTGCAGAATTCACTGAGGGGGACTCGAGGTTCACTCACAGTTTGAAAGGAAGGTAGGGGCGCGAGGATGATCGTAAACAGATGGGGAATAACTCCTGGCCCTTGTTTACTAGTGGGCCACTCCACACAGTGTAGCAGCTTTTCCCTGCAAAAAGGCACCAAGAACAAAAGGGAAGAGGTCAAACATCACGTAAAGAGGAAAAACTAAAAACATAAAACTAAATGCGCTCTTCTAAGCTGATACTGATTCTGATTCTCAAGTTTATTTCGGACGTTTGTAAGTAGCACAGAAAAGTAAAGTGAAACGCAAACAACGCAGAATAATTCAAATCAACATTAATATGTACCCACATGACCGATAAGGAGCAGGCTGATGCATGAGCGTATTTATACCCACACCTTCTCCACTACTTCATTACACTCCCTTAAACATATTTACACACACAAGCGCGCACACACACACACAACAGAAAATAAGAAAATAATTTATGAAAACGTGCTGAAAAGCAGCGAGTAAGAAAGAGCATTATTATTCCAAACAACAAAGAGGGCTTTTTGGTTCTAACACATTTTAACAACGTGAAATGTTTTACCTCTGCTTCCTTCAGGGGAAATTGTGTTGAACCTTTTTGAGAAGAGGAAAACAAATCGTGTTAACAAACACTGCAGAGCTGTCAGACTGGAAACCACTTCAGATTACTCGGCGGCTTTTAAAAAATGTTCTCTGAAGGACTAAAAATGTACCTGTGCGCAGTCATAGGAGCCGCCGCGGCCTCCTTGCCTTTGTACTGAAAGGAAACCACAGCGTAGGGGCAGACGTGCCGCGGCCGAGCCTTGATCTCTTCGAACGCAAACTCAAAGAAATATTGCTGAAAGGGGGGAAAGAGAAAGACTCGTGAAAACCTAAAATATTCCATCTAAGGGAATCAAAGGGCTCGTCACATGAGTTTGATGACACGAGCGTTTACCTGTGTGAGCTCAAACGCTCTGTAAGACAGCAGAGACGTCACCCTGTTGGCACTTCTCGACAGGTGACAGTCAAACTTGGGTGTAGGTTCGATCGCGTTCTTAGGCATGTTCTCGTGGATGTGCTTAATTCGGCCCTGGGAACAAAAAAAAAACAGCTGGTGGGTTTGGAGTCGAGTGAGAACAAGACGCCTCGACAGCTCAAAGCAGACGGGATGGCAGCCTTACCCGCATAACTTTAAAAACAATTATGTCTCCAACAGAGCCAACATCCAACGGATTGATTTGTAACAAATCTGAGTATTTGGACAGATAAACGCCTGCAATGACAAAAGAGCAGAATCAGAAGAATAGCACCATGATCGTAGAACGATCCTGCAGTGGTTACTTGTGAACCAACATTCAAGTGATTCATTGTTTTGTTTCTTTTCTTTTTTTCTCAGGTCAAATTTCCAGTCAAACGCCTGCAGGTGTTGATCAAAACAAAATTTGATTTAAAAAAGCAACCCATAAAATGAAATAAAAAAGGCACCCTAAAAGAAACCTGAAGCTTTCATTGCAGTCTCCTTTCAGGTCACGTCAGACCAAAAACGTACCAACTGAAGGATTTCCAAGAGTTGTAATCCTGGAGTGTCCGACTGACAGACCCTTCTCACAGACCCACAGGAGCTGCACGCACAAGGGAGCACACGCGGATCAGAATGAAGTCAAACCAACAGAGAGAAAAGAGATCACGCTTCACGTCTCGTCCACCGTTGATACCTTGGTTTTGTCGGGGTAGAGGAAGCAGTAGGACTCAGTCAGCTCTTGTTCCGTGCGCCCCTCCTGCTTCATCTCTCGCCGCTTCTCGATGAACTGGAAGGAGAAGCGGCAAAACGTCAACAGGCTGAACTTTTCGGGAGCGCTCGCACTCTGCAATCTGTACCGTGCGCGCAAGCCCCCCCCCCACTGGGACGAGTGCGGGTCCACGCTCAAGCGCAGGTACACGACGTGAGCATGCTGTGTAATCGACTAAAGCCTTCGATTATTGAGAACCCCCCGACGTGAACTCTACAGCACCTTTATTTGGAGACGGCCAGTGTTGTAACGTAAGCATGTTTCATGAGCACATAAAGCTCTGCATGTGTTGTATTAAGAGACTACGTACAAGAAGTAACAACGAGGAGGCCTGGCTAGTCCTGGAGCAAAGTGAGTGCAGGTTAGAGGGGCACGGGGGGGGAGATTAGACTTAGATGTTGAAAACGTCTCATCACAGCATCAGTATCTCTGGAATGATCACAGTATCTCTGGAATGATCACAGAGTCTTAGCTGTGTTCGCTTTATGTCGGCCTACGAAATGCTTCGCTTAATGGAAAAAAAAAAAAAGGAGCAACCCTAATAATTCGTCTCGATGAAGTCGGGTGCAGCGCGACGATGACCAACCTCCTTTTCCAGAAGCTCATTGTGAATGAGCCTGGCCTTGCAGTATGAGAAGGTCCCCCGCGATGATGCGTCCAGGTAAAACGAGGAGACGATCTTCACGAGGTCGTCAAACTCTCGGCTGTCAGGGGGCAGGAACTGGTACAGGCCTGCACAGACACACACACGGGGTGAAACAGTGGTTAGGATATAGCACCTACGGCTCAGAAGTGTGTGAAGGGAGAGGGGAGGATACAGGTCAAAAGTAGCACACCATATGTTACATTCTTCCACAAGAAGTAGACATCATGTGTCCTCTGTTGACACGAAGGCTCCATAATGGAGTCACATGCCGTGTCCTAACAGACAGTGAGGACAGGATGATACTGTGAGCAGACACTGTGTATGTTCAGTCCAGCTGTGTGGGGTTGAATTAAACCAGCATCATCATTCGCTTAACTTCAGTCTAAGATGACTGAACTGTGCATCAGGACGCCTTATAGTTGCAAGCGCACGGATCAACTGGAACTAGATTTACCGAACATCAACAATACGCCGTGCAGCAGACCTGGCATTACATCTGCTTATACTTAGACAAGGTTTGAAAGAGCGAACGATGGGGAATGACATGTCATTTACCTGTGAGGGAAACTTTGAACTAGAACGCTGCTTAGATGATGCTCAAGATTAAAGTCAAGCAACGAAGGCTCATTTTGCATATAAACAAAAAAACTGATGTATACAAAACGGCAAGGTCCCATCTGAGTCCACTTTACAAAGGGTATTACTGCTTTTGGAGACATTATGGGGCTGTGTCAGGAGGAGTGTCTCTGAGGAGGGGTTGTTGAGAGGGGGGGGGGGGGGGTCTGGTGTACAAGAGATGCTATGAGGGACCAGTGACATTAAACTGGGACGAGTGGGCAGCTATGCTTGGAAATCATCACTGTGTCATTGCACTGTTTAAACGTTGTTTTTTTTAAACAGACAGGTGAGGTGGATACATCCATGCCCTTCACTGAGGTCAATGAGACACCCACATGTTGTCAGGTGATGGCTGCAACACACCTATGATACCACCAGCAGTAATCTTCAATCACATTGAACAAGTTGGTCCAGTCCTCAAAGTGCTGCTTTAAGGCGCCTTAACACAAAGTTAGCAGCTCACTAGTAAGTAACTGAGTACCTGGACACCACTACCAACCATTTGTCTGCAAAAACGACACAGGCTACATGGCTCAAGACTATCAATATGCAAAACACGGCGTGGTGTCCGTCTGATGTGCACCTCAATTGTCGGTGAACATTGTTTAGAAGTCATTAAACTAGAGAGACCAGCAAGTTAGCCAGCTAGCACGCTAGCAACATGCAGTAGCAGAATTAACGCATGAAACACAGGACGGGCTCTGTTCACAATCTCAGGGATATGGCACCACCTTTCCGCTCTCGTATCTTCCTCGGAATTTGGAAATTTTTCCGTGGCAGCTCCTCACTCGGTCTCTGGCCTGACAAGGGAGAGCTGCTGAAGCTCCGGGCGTCCATCTGGACGCTCCTCCGCCGCTCAGGGGCTTCTTGTTCAGGCATTATACCGACTCCACATCCAGGCTGATCGCCATTTTGGTTGGCTGTGGCCGAGGTGGCGGATGAATTCTTCGGGGGTTCGCCACAGTCCGGCTGGGGATCGTCCGCCTTGGTACATTCTGAGTCCCTTTTCCCCACTGCGTTGGGGTTCAGGGCCATTTTCGGGCACCGTGCACGTAATACGCGCAATATAGCTCTGAGGAATACGGCGCCGCTTCACACACACACTCTCTCCTGCTCACCCAGCCTCCGCCATTGTGAAAATGACGTACACGTTCTTCTCCACCACTGCAAAACGCTGCCGTCACTATGTTTACATCCGAGAGAATCCGCGCCACCCAGCGGCGGAGATATGTACTGCACTTATTGGATGTGAAATCAATGCTCTAATTTTACATTAGACAGGAAGAATATTGGATGGCATGCAGCCGTTTACGTATAATCTATTCAGAAGCCATTTCTGCCTGACTGAAAATATATGCTCAGTTTATTATCATATTTCTAAAAGATTGTTAACACGGTTTTTTTTATTTCCCACACAATTGTCTGAAACACTTATCTGTCAGGTTGATGGTTTCGGATTTACAAATTTATTGTGAAACGTCAAGAGCTCAATGCAAGAAAATGATGTTCCTCCTGGAATACTTAGTTTCCCCACTAGGTGGTGGCAGAGTGGCAGGGATCTCACATTTTTGTGGAGTATTTTGCAGTTAAAGATGTTTGTGATTGCATTGTGAAAGTGTAATTAGCAACTGGGTATGTGCTGTCATGCCATCTCTCCTAAAGATTTATCAGAACCATTTGCCTTCACATTTTACTACTCAATTTACAATAACACTACGGTTGTGAAAGTAAAGGCTAATAAAGTTGTTTATCAACATTTTCAGGATGACCAGAAGAGTAAAAAAAGCAGACAATTAATCTGTAAACAAGGCATTGACATTTTATAGTCATTATTGGAGGAAATAACACAAGAAGCATTATTTTGTAGAAATATTAGGCTATTGCAGGGTATCAAGTAGCCCTCGTAAAACATGGTCTGAGAAAATTATATAATGCTCAAAACACACAATATCAAGGTAAACAGAGAATGGCTTTTGTCCCTCAAAATGGTATCTTTGAAATCTATTCATGCATTTTCACTATGGGCTAACCATGCTGCCCCTGTTGTAGACATCAAACTCCTTGTAGCGTAGATAATCTTTCAACCTGGGAGGAAGAGGAAGAAAGTTGATAAAAACTGGAGCTCTTAAGCGCAGACGACTGAAATGCTCCCTTATTTGTAGCCGGCAAAGGTGCTTCAGGCTCCGTGGATTTTCTGCATGAAAATAAGAAAAGGTTAAGCCAATGAATGCATATAACGTCATCAGTACACAATAGCAGGATCTTGGCATTTCGTACTTTGAATATGACAGATCTCCTGCCACTGTTTCTGCTCAATTAATGTGTCCTTGAGCTTGGTGCAGAAGGTGACATGGTCAGTGTAGTCGAGCATGATGCGCACCACCTGAGCAGAGATGTGTTTGAGCCAGGAGACTGTTATCACCTCGCAGAACTGCAAAGAGACAAAGACACGTGGCAGATGAAGGGAAACCTTGAAAAATGAGTAAGAGTTGCTTCAATACTTTTTTCTACTGTGGGATTCATTCATACATAGTCTTAATCTTTACACCGTCTTTCTCCCAGACAAGCCTTGACTCACCACCATGTCTTTAATGATAGAGGTCGTCCAAGGAGCGTAGTCATGGGAACTGTCTCCATAGGGACAGTCAAAGCAACGCTTCACATCATATCCATGGTTAAGAATCATCCTCAGCATGACCTCGTCTTTTAAAGCATACTGCAGCGCTGAGGGGAAGTGGGTGGTATTTATTCGGGAGTAGTAGTTCACATTTGCCCCTGACTTTAGCAAAGTGTTGATCAGTTCATAGTTTCCCTGTCTTAGAGCCACCTGCAAACAGTTGATAGGATCCTGGTTCACCATTGCCCCGGCCTCTAACAGCAAGCGGGTGCACTGCAGATCATTGTTGGACACAGCAAAAAGAAGGGCAGACCTGCGCTCATCCTCATAGTTGCGCCTCACCCTTTGGTGAAGCATAAAATTTGGATCGTAGCCAGCTTTGAGCAGCATCTCCACACAATGTGCATGTCCACCAGCAGCTGCAGAATGGAGAGGACTCATCCCACTTTCCTTTACAGCGTCCAGCTTAGTCACAGGTATGAGCTGCTCAAGAGCCCTGTCAGAGAGGAGAGCGCGTGTAAAAAACACAACAGAGGTTCGAATCTATTTAACAAAGGAAGGAGCCACATGTTACTTCGATAATGCTCACAGTATGTGTCCACGGTAGGCCACACGGTGGATCGGCAGGTGTCCACTGTACAGAGGTATGTTGGGATCTGCTCCATGGTCCAGCAGCAGGGAGATTATATCAGGGTTACCTGATTCTGCTGCCTCGAACAATATGGTGCCTGATTCTGCCTCACACCACACATGGGCTCCTGAACAAAATATTACATATAATAGTAAATTTAGGCTTTTTCAAGATATAAAAACCAATAAGAACAAAATGGTGGTTTACAAAAGCTAAGGCAGTCCTGCAATGACTAGTATTGTTCATGCTGCTTTTTTGCAACATAAACTGTCAGGTCAGCTCACTCAGTAACATCTAGAAAATCTGTAATCCATCACCTCATCTCATATACCTTTCTGTAAAAGGATCTCCACCACATTCAGATGTCCATTCTGTGCAGCTAGAGACAGTGGAGTTTTCATTTTGATGTCGCTCGCATTTGGGTTGGCTCCAGACTCCAGTAGCAGATAGACAAAGTTCTCCAGGCCTAAAAAGGCCGACTCATGTAGAGCCGTCCTGTTCAGTGGTCCAGTTTGATCTACACTGGCATTGTAGCGAAGCAAGAGGGTAGCCAAGTCATACTGATCGTTCAGAATAGCTTAGAGAAAGAGAAAAAGAGAGGGAAAGGTAAATTGGATGATGACTGTGTGAGGTTGAGTTGTCTGAGGTTGACGAACATGAGTTGAAGTTGGAGTTGAGTTGAAGTTGGCGCCCCTCTGTGGACAAAGTGGACAAATGATCTCTGACAGCTGATAATGTTCATGTGTGTGTGAAATTAGCATTTTCTAACAGACTTATTACTCTTGATTAGACTCTTGACTCATAATGTGCAGCCCACAACAAATCCAAGGAAACAAAAGGTTTTAGGACTGTGTGATGATAATCGCCCCATGTGACACCTATCCCACGGCAGGGGTGACGTCATAGAAAATGCCCTTATAGAAATAATACTTGTGCCCTCTGATGGTCTTGTTTGCTTTTTTAGGTTATAAAGAGGCATCTAGTATACATTTAAGATGGTTTCATAACCATCCAAAATACTCACAGGAGTTTTAAATAAACAACGTTTTATATTAAGATGTCAGATACCTGCCACTAAAGGAGAATCCTGCTCATCGTTCAGGAGATCCGGGCTAGAACCATTCTGTAACAGGAATGTAGCACTCTCCCTGAGTCCATGAACCACGGCGAGAAACAACGGTGTCTCCCCCTTCAGAGTACGACACTGGGCTGCACCCGGGGGTGATGCTGAAACACAAATAAATAATCAACGTGGCAGGCATTTCAAAGGAGTCCTTAAGGTCAGATATCACAGTTATAGTTTTGATAGCCTAACCACCTGAGAAGGTCATCTCAAGTATCCTTTTATTCTCCTGCACAGCAGCCTCGTGCAAAGGGATCCATCCACGGTCATCAACTCTGGAAAGGGTCTCCGGTTGCATTGCCAGGCTGCCCAGTGCATCTTCATCACCTAGACATAAAGACAGGGCATGATGTGAGAATCCAGTCAGGATTTATTATAGCATGCTCTTTCAGAATCCATTCCTGTTTACCTTCCTTGATAGCTTGGAAAATCTCATCAGGATCTTCACTGGGTTTCAGATCACTAAAGAAAAGAAAAAGTGGACAAGAGGATTCAAAGGTTCAAAAAACAAAACTCAATACAGAGAATTGGACGTTTAATGTTTATTGGTTAGACTTTAACCTTGGATTCAATCCTTTGAGCTTTCTATACTGAATAAGACTTTGTTCAATGATGTACTGTGTCGCCTCATCTTCATCCAAGTCGTCCTCTGATTGATAAAACTCATCCTCTGTCTCTGTGTTCATCTGTCAGAAGTAGTTGAGGCACAAGGGCTTGCTCTGGGGAGACACAGTCACAAAGAAAACAAGACCGTTAAATCAGGTGTCTGAAAACTCAGACGCCACTTGCAACAGCAAAAGGCAAAAGTAAACTGCTACACAGTAAAGCTGAGCACAGAGTTTATGCAGACAGCCTATCGTTTTGAAGATGTCAGTGAGTTTGGAAACAACATTTGACTCTAAAATAAACTAAAGCGATTAACCTGAGACTCAGAACTTTGTGACCAGGCAAGAGTGCAATTACAGCTCATGTCAGTTTAAAGCTGCTGTGAAACTGACCAAATCAATACAGATGTCTCTTTATCACTGACAAAAGCAAATGAGATCATCAGCAACAAGATTGACTAATTCTGTATTATTTGTTGTAAGAAAGCAGGGGAGATTTTTTGAAAACATTACTTCTCATTTACAGGACAAAAAGATATATGCGTTAGCACTGTGTCAATGCTAAATGGTCACAAGCCAAAAGTTCTTCAGATGATCTTTAATCAACACTTTTGTTGCAGGTTTCTGTTGTAAAAATGATTGATGTGAGCACTTATCAAATGTTGATCTGCAGTTAAAGGAGAGAGTTTATTAAGACATTTCTACACTACCATATGCTAATAACCAACAAATGAAAAATTGGCACATGTAATTTAACAGGCAAAAATAATATGGCTCCACAATTAGTTTTCAAAGTCATGCTAATTGAAAGGATTTCTCTTTTGTTGCATTACTTATTTGTTTGTTGTTTACCTTCAGTCAAATGGCAGTCCGCAATCTGTGGAGTTCCCAACAGCAAGTAGGCTTCTCAGTACGCACACACACGGCAACTATTTATATCTCTGCAACTATAAATGTCAGATCACGGGGTCTTAGCAGCCAGCACCTAGTTTTGACCCACTGAGCACTGCAACAACTGCCACCACTCAGCCCACATGTACAGATTCAATCACAGCGCAGAGGCAGTTATTACAAATACGCAGCAGGAGAGATTTGACAGGAACGTCTCCCTTTCAAACCATTAAATAAAAGAAAAACACAACTTTTCAGACTAACTTTTAATTTTTCTATTTATTTGATATTTGCAAATTATATTTTTTTAATTGCCCTACCTTCTGATGCTGACATTGCTCTTCACAAAACACTACTTAGTTAATTGATTCTGTTCTTTTAATTTCAATACAGTTAATTTATTTATAAGACAATTTGAATAATTATTTTAGTATCTTATTTGCATGTGTAGAGTGGCCAAACAGCCAATGACATCAGCAGAAAACCTGCGCCACATGAAAAGATATCACAGTGGACCCCAGCCCAAGCCAACACAACCAAATTACTAACACTAACGTATGGACCTGCAGTATTCACCTGTTAATTTATTTCCCATTTCATTGCAGTTTATCAAAGCATGGACGCATAATCAGTGAGAGCAAAAGGCAAGCTCCATGTGCCAAGCCAGAGGCGAAAGGAGAGGATCTAGCCTAAGGCCCTCAAAAGGAGCTGCAGTACACCAGGAAGATTACAGTATGTAGGCCCCCATGGGGAATTAACATAGAAGTGGTGTGCAGGCATTTAATAAAAGGCTGCATGCAAAGTGCTTCACAGGTTTGGTATGTTATGAAACTGCACTTTTTTGTTAGTTGTCCATAAACTGATATGTGCACAACTGATTTGAAGTTTTATTCAACATAGTAAATGAGCATAACATTTTTGATGAAGCATTAAACTTTTTTAATCTGACACCGCAACATTCTTCAGATTTGTCGTCTGAACTCAGTCATCGAGTTGGCAGAGCATGGCAACACCACGCTTGATCCAGTGCTGAGGGAGCCTGCTAGTGGGCAACATCATGGAAATGACAAAATTGGTGGAGTGGCCTGTTGTAGAGAGTGTTCCTTTCCTCTCACTCGTCTTGTAGAGAGGGCAGACAAACAGCCTCTGTGGTTGACTGGTGCTCTTTTGAGCTGCAGGGGAGAGAAGGAAGCAAAAAGACAAAGAAAATGAGGAACAGTGAGGAAGGAAAAAAAAGAGGAAAAAACACAAGGAATTATTTAAAAGATTTAATACAGGGGTATGATGATACTTACTTGGTTTTATCCAGATGATTGGCATTGTGTCAAACAAGACTTTGGGATGCTGCTCAGCCAGAACGCCACTACGGATAAAAAAAAAAAAGTTTATAAAATATTGTTCATCCCCACCATTTAAATATTTTTTTTGCCTTTAAAAAGCCCTGGGTAAAAACCATCACCTGTCTTTGTCCCACCGAGCTCCATCAAGAAACATTCCATTCACATAAACACCGTCCTCAGGCGATGTGTCTGACTCCTCAATAGGGAGAACCTGTAAGTGTAAGTCAATAATAAATCTAAAGCTAAGTATACTCTGCGGGCTGTGAGATTGTATTTGGAGTGAAGATACAGGGATTCAAAGTCTTTCTTTTAACCTCAAAATCAAAGCCTAGCAGGTCAATTGGGACGTGGTATTTTCGGGCGTAGTTCTGCATCGCACCAGTCAGAAAGGCCTGGGTGAAGAAAAAGCCGGACAGCCAGAACACGTTCGGTTTATCGGTGTCATACCAATCCTGTAGACACACAAAGTAAAAGTGTAGTCATAAGTTGCTAAACAAACAGAGTTTCCATAAATCAAAGTTATTTCTCCAGTTTTTCATGTTAGAATCTTTCCTCAATAGTCTCACCTGCAAAAACTTCAGTCTTGAGAGAAAGTCTGTCACGTAGCTGCCCAAAGGCTTGAGGCTGGGATAAGAGCGCTTGGCCCATTTCTCTGGGACCTTGCCCACAATCAAACTGCCCGCAACTGCCTCCAGTTCTGCATCCATCACCACCAAGCCCTTGATGGCCTTCAACAGATTCTGTAGACTCACACAGATGGTAGTACACAGCCTGAGGAGAAAAAAAAGAAGAACAGCGGTTAAGATGATGGTTGTTGATGGTGAACTGTGCGTCTCAGAGTTCTGCATTGTGTTGTTCATTCATACGTGTTGTAGCGCTCCATCTCTTGGACCAGTACAGTGTTCATGCTCTCTTCATAGATCACTGGAAACTTCAGCAGAGCTGCTTCTGTGTCAAAGTTATTGGGAAGCTGTTGAAAGAAAAGTCAGTTGGTTAAAGAAATATACAACGGAGTGCGTGCAGCAAGCAATCATGAAAAGGGAAGCACTAAATCGGCAATTCAACAGAAGTGTACACCTGTACTTGTGCCCCCTGATATCTTCCACCAAAATGGGAGATACAGGTGAAGATAGAACTTCTGAAGTTAAATTATTATTAATATTTGTAAAATGTAATTTTCTTGTCTTTAAGTTAAAAAACATTTCCAGAACCATTTCTCCCAAAAAGGTGGTTTTTTAAAAATCTTTCGGCCTTTAACAGCAAGGAGAGCAATGGAGAGACAGATGTGGGAGAAAGAGTCACATGAACCAATGGAGGACATGAACCAAATAGCATCAGGAACAGTGAAAAAATCCAGCGACCAGTGCAATTCCATCTGTTACTTTTTAGGGCATTT
Source organism: Symphodus melops (assembly GCF_947650265.1). Lineage (NCBI taxonomy): Eukaryota > Metazoa > Chordata > Actinopteri > Labriformes > Labridae > Symphodus > Symphodus melops. The sequence goes on from NC_136703.1 coordinate 17,957,992, forward strand.
CTGTCTTGGCCTTCGTGAACTGCTGTTCCTGCCATCCCCAAAACTCACTACCACACTGCTAAGAGTGACTGAATGTAAACGGGATGTGGAAAGCTTTTACCTTGGTAAGTATGTCTTTTGCTATGTCGTACAGTGTGTTGTCGCTCCCGGAGCTACCACCTCCCTTAGCTCCTCCCCCTTGGGTAAGCAGCAGCGAATCAAACAGCAGCTTTGTCTGCTGCAGATCTTTAGAAATGTCTACATTTTCATGCATCCCGAAAACCTCTGGATGCTGGCTGAAAGGAAGTTCCTGCAATGAAATGAAGTTAATAGTTCTTAGTTGTAAGTCACTATGTTTCCTAAAGAGATAAACAACATGCATTTTGCTGTTTATTTGTGACATCTTAGGTTAGGCTTTACCTTGATGAATTCAATGTAGTCCTCATAGTTGGATTTGGGTGGGGCATGGTATTCACCGCTGGGTGAGAAAGGGTAGCGAGGTGTCTCAATGATGTCCTGGTTATAGAAATCTGCTAAAATGGTCAAGAGGAGCCGCCTGTCCCAGTCGTCAGTCACACGGCCACCATAGTTACACTCTCCGGTCAGGTAAGATATAGCCTCAAAAGGAACCTTATCATATTCATTTACAAATTGCTAAAGAGAGAAAAACACACAATACATTTTAGAATCCTGGGATTGTAGAAACGTGGTCTCTAAAAGTGAATGATTTAATACCTGTAGCTGTCGGATGCTTATCCGTAGATCAGATTCATTAAAACCATAGGGAATATTCCAGCCCAGTGGACCAAACTTCTTTCTTTCCTGAACAAGAGCATGGAAGAAGCACAGGCCATACAGTAGCTTCTCCCAGATCTAATGAGACGAGGAGGAAAAAAACGAAACACAATACCTTAATACAAAAGACCAACTTGATCAACAAATACAATTTCTAATGCACAACAGAGCTTTCCATCAACCCACCAGCTCTTTTTTGGGACAGTTATTGAAGAAGTTTTGGTCAGAAACAGGATCTGACAAGTAAGACTGCAAGAGATTGAGGCGGAGTCCAGTAGGAGGCTCATTCGTCATTTTCACCCCATTCTGCAGGATGGTCACTGGAAACTGGCGTCAGGAAAGATCATAATCATATCAAAGCTCCATCTTACTGTTTAAAGTTGGTATTATATCTGCATGTGCCAAATAATACACATTCAACTTTACTTTGGCTGAAGGGTAGCTTGTGAGCCAAAGTCGAAAGTCAGGGTGGCATGTAGCGGGACTGAAATCCTCACAGATTTTCTCTAGAGAGGACATCCAGGAAACAGCCAGGTGACAGTTCTGCAAACACACCCACGTCCCGTCCTGCATGGCGGTGGATATCATTTTGGCAGCAATGGGTCCCTGGCCCTGCCCCAGAGAGATGGACTGGAACTTGGCACCATTCATGTTTTTGTCACTGGCAAACTTCAACAGGCCTGTGGGGGGGATATTGTAATCTCTGATCACTTTCAGGAGGTTGCATCTTTGACGGTCAATTATTGTCACTTTAGGACTTACTGGCCATGGGATCTGCTCCCGGGGACAGCACAAACACAAGAGGGATGGTGGAGTTTGAGTCCAAGTAGCTTTTACTCAGGTCAAAGGGAGGGGGCTGGACAAATTTCTTGCCCAGTTTGCCAGTCACATATTTAGTCACAGCAGGCACTATCTTGTCCTGCCTGAGACATCGAACAATAATCATCTTTTGCAGCTCATTAAGTTCTTCACACCAGGGAGTGGGCAGAGGAGTGTTGCAAGGCTCTTTGCTGTCATAAATGGGCTTGAAGTCTTCTGGGCTTTTGATGAAAGCCTCTCTGTGGAAAAAAAAAACAGAGTTAAGTTCCCTCCATTACACAAAAAAAGGATTATTTGGTTGAGATAGTTTGTGATTGGTGATGCTTTTTTACTTTATTCCCTGTAAGCCAGGCAGATCACTGGCTCTACAAAGCTCATCCCAGCTCTTGTCCTGTAGCCAGCTGGGGTCTGGGTTGGGAATAGTGTTCTGCAGACCCACTCCTCCAGTCAGTAGAAACATTAAGTCAGAGTATTCAATCTCCTTTTTTGCTCTAGGTAGAAAAAAAAAAAAAAAAAAAAAACAAGTTTGCACTATGTGGCTTAAAACACAAATTCTAATAATGTGACTGATTCATCCAGCAACACTTACAACAACAGATTGCTGCAGAGCAGGAATGAAAAGAGAAGTTTGTCCCTCTCAAAAAGAGAGCGGCAGACATTACAGTAGAGGTTATAGGTGAAGTGATCAATCAGGTATCGAAGCCGCCGCTCCAGGATCTTGGACTTGTTACTGATGAATAACAGACAGAACAATGAAAGTGTAAAAACTTCATGATTAAAGCATGAATCTAAGCTTCTAAGTTGTATTCAATAATCCCCCTTTTTGTCCCATGGTTAAATCAAGTGTGATTATGTTATACAGATTGAGAATAATGTTTTTTAAACTGCTGGTTAAGTCATGAAGTCCCAGCAAATTTGACTGAATGTTTACCATCTCTGGGACACAACAGAGTCCCCTTCATGTGCAACACTCACCTGTCTTGAATGGAGTTAATGTAGAGGTTGACAAACCAGCTGAGAGAGTACTGGTACATGGGGTCTATGTTGGTGAGGTCAGCAATGCTAAAGAACAGGATGGAAGAGTGCTTGGCTATGGCTCTATAACCTTCTCGAGACTCTGCTATCTTGATCTCTGTCTTCTCCGCAATCTGTAAAACATGTGACAGAAGGAAGTTATATTACCAAATGTCAGACTCCTCACATTCTAAATACAGGTGTGGTTTTTGTAATAGAACAGGAAATGGTAATTTTTCGAAAAGTCCACACCTGCTGTTTCTTGGAAATCTCATTGGACATGATTTTTGCAGAGTCCAGAATTTGAATGGCACTTTCATCCTCCAGGATATTTCCTTCAGACGACTGCAGCGTCTCCAGGATCTTGTCCTCAATTTCCTTTAGCTGTCTCTTATTATCAGCTGACTGCAGGATAAGTGCGTTTCTCTCCTCTTCCAGCTCTGGTCTGTGGTGAAAATGGAGAGCAGAAATATTCTTTAAAAATGAAAAGAATTCTATCAAGGGGATAACGACGTGACTTTTTTTTTTTTTGGGTGCTACCTCTCCTTGGCGACAACTATCCCAAGTAGCTGGTCCTCCAGGCCCTCTGGTGTAATCATGAAGTTAAGCAGAGATACCTTAGTGGCCAGTTCTGGAAGGTAGTGTGGGTTCCTCAGCTTAGTGGTGATGTAAAAACGGAATTCAGAGGAGTATTCAATAACACTCTCCCCAAGCTTGATGCAATCCACACCGCCTACGTGAAACAAACATAATTTTGAATGCATACAATTTTTTTGAATCACAATCTGAATTGCCCAAACAGCCTTCAGACTCACCTTGTTTGAAGATTTGTTTGAGCAGCAGCGGTTCCAGCGATGGGTCCAGCTCCTCCCCTACATTTTCCAGCAGCAAAGGTGTTCCAAACTGAATGCAGTTTTCCAAAGTTCTCATGTAGTCCCCATCTGTCAGCTTGATCACACTCAGGTTGTTGTCTTTCTCTGAATTCTTCACCCACTTGTTGGCCTGACCCTGAGGGTCTATCATTAGGGGCCTTCAATAACACAAATATTGATGGTGGGACAAATCTTAGGTTCAATTGTAAACCCTGGTGCATGTTTATGTAAGAAATAAGAGATTTCTCTTCAAAACATTCGTATAATACAGACTCACCATCGTCGGGAATTACTGACAATGACACCATTGTCAATAGAGAAAGAGTCACTGGGAAGGCCTGCAATGTTCCAGGCCCTGATCTTGATAGGATCTCCCAGGGTCTTACTGAGGGAGAAGTCATCTGATGATGGGATTTTCTTGGACTAGAGATATTGAGGGAGTGCAAAATAAAAATATGAAGCAAGTAAGTAAGGCAAGTTTAATAATACTGTATAGCACAGTATTCACAGTCAAAGGTCGCAAGGGGCTTTAAAGCAACATACTGTACATATACAATATACAATATATATACTGTACAAACGAGTAGTTGATGGACCGACATTTTTAAATCCTGATATGACCAGGAACAATAATTGGCTCAGTAAAATCCACAAGTAGACTGGGTGCACATGATTGCTCATAGGCCTGCTTTTTCACCACAAAGCTCGATCACCACAAGTCTTAAAATCCGTCTGTGGGACAGACAGCAGGTTGAAGGTGTTCAACCTTAGCGAACGGGTTGGTGAATACAGGTGAAAGAGTTCTCACAAAGATTCTGACCTTGAATGGCGAGTCTTAACTCAAATAAAGCTTCTGAAAAGTCTTATAAAAGATCTGTCAGTGTGTTACTTGGCAGAGTTTGGTCCATGACTTGGTGCAGTCCTGTCTGAAGCCTGCAGTGAAGGCCCCAAGGTAAGCGATAACCCCAGCGGAAATGAGAACGTCTCCAGTCAGGTTGTCATACGTGTTCTGCAGATCATCAGCTGCTTTAGACCATCTACAAGACACAATCAATTAAGTCAGTTATAGTTCTATTTTCAGAACAATTTACAGAATGTATATGTCTTCATTCTGACCTGGTCTTTTCTCCGCCCAGACCACCAATAAGTTTCTCTGCCCTCTCCAACTTCCTCGCACACAAATCCACCTGGATCTCCAGCTGGGCCTTCTCTTCTGTCTTCTCCTCAAAGGTTTTTTGAAGGGCAGCCAAGCGGTCCTCTACTTCCTTTAGTTCGCTTCTCTTCTGGTCGAGCAGGGCCATGGTAGCAGCTAGCGACTCCTGTGCCTCTGCAAGGTTTGCCTTCTTCGGAGCCACAACCTAAAGCCAAAGACAAGGGTTGTAATCAAAGAATAAGTTGATGCATGTATGCAAGTTCGTTCAAGTGAAAAAACAAATCCATTCAAAGCCAAAGTCACTGCACCTTTGCCACTCTGTCATACACCTCCATTGCTTTGATCCACTTGCAAAGGCCCTCTGCTGCAGAGGAGGCCTTTGCCACTATACTGGGCTCAAATTCAGGATTAGTCATGAATTCACTACGGATCTTTTGCATCACAGGGACCTGCAGCAAAAAAAACAAATGGAAGAGTCTAACCATGCTGAATACAAGCAAAGTATGACATAATACATGTAGAACTTCTTTTAGACGCTCACAGGAATGTTGTCTTTGTCATATACTCTAAGATCTCGTAAAAAGTTCATGTCACCCAGTAGTTTCTTGCTCGGGCCCCAGTAGTCCAAAACCTGGCAAAACAAAATATGTGAAATGATTAGTAAGGTAAGGTTTGACAAAGTGGCCACAAATAAGAAGAACAAAAAATGATTTCCTTTCAAGATGTGATTTTATGCAGTCAAACCTTTTTTCCTGTCCCAGCTGGGTCAGCTATCTTATCCGGCTTTATTTCCTTCATCACACACACAGCTGACATGACCAGCTTCACGCCTGAAGGGGGATTTTTCATCGACTTTACAATTGTCACATCAGACGGCTGAAAGGAAACGGGAAGCTCAACTTACTGAACTGTATACACACAGTGAAAGTCTGAGTAGATTAAGTTATCACAATGAAGCACCTGCAGGATTTCTCACCTTCAAAGTGTCCAGGGCAGAGAGAGCAGCCTCCAGGGCAGGGATGGCCTCAGCCAGGTCACTCTCACACTCATTCTTCAGAGCCTGAGCTGCATCGGCTTTTATAGTCGCAGCTTCCTCATCAACACGTACAACTTTACTTTTAGCCTCTACCTCTACAGACTCCACCTCAATCACCTGATAAAGTCATCACATTCAGTCAGTTTTCAAGTTCTCTGTATACTCAGTTAACATTACTGTGAATGAAGATATTCTTTCACCTTCATCATTTTGTTGTTGTCTATTTTTGCCTGTTCCAGTTTGGGTTGTAGGTCTACAAGCTCCTTCTTCATCTCACTGACCTGTGAGGGACATTAATAAAATAATACATAGACATGCATGCTGAAAAAACAAAATCAGGTGAAATAAATGAATAAAAATGATGCTGCAGATACCTGAGATTCAGCAAAGGCTAGTTTATCCAGACCGTTGGTATACCTCTGTTTTGCTTTCATGACAGTATCTCTTTTTTGAGTGAGAAGCAGCCGGAAAGCTGCAATCAGCTCCAGGTAGGATGTGGGGGTTACATAATTATGGCGACCCAGCTCAGAGAGGAATCTACAAAATAAAACATCAGTCCAATTAAAAGCTTGTAAAAATCCTTAACCTTTTGAATGTTCAAGTCATCGGTAAGCCATACCTGTGTGAGAGCTCTTTGGCAGCGGTATGGAATGTTTTGCAGATGGGTACGACTTCCTTCCTTTCATTCTCACTCATCTCCAAAGGCTCCAGGAAGGAGTTGGCAACCCGCTCAAGAGCCTCCTCTGGCCATGGCTGTCAGGGAAGAAAAAAGAGATGGTGTTCATATTAATGCTGACTCCATTGATATAGTGTTTATTTACAAACCTATTTTTCACTTTTATTATTCTTTTTTTTTTTCCACATCTGATTGGCTGACACAAATTGGTTGACAGTTTTCTCCATCATTTCATTTGCAACAAGTTTTACTAATACCATTACGACAAACAAGCTAATGGATTCTTAATATCACCTGAAACCAGTCAATGGTACAGCAGTTGATAAGGGATGGGAACTGGCGGAGGCGATTTCGAAAGGCGTCTCCAATCGGACTGAAGGCTACAACAATATGCAGGTTCTCTCGACAACGCGCCACGAAGAAAGCAAACAGAGTCAAAGGACTCAACTCCAAGTTCTTATTACCAGCCTGGGCAATAGGACGTACTGTCTGAAGATGGAAAGATTGAAAAGAAATGAACATTGATTTACACAAGATATATACTGTTCTATGGGGCTGTACAAATAGTTTATGACATCCTACCTCCATGATCTCCTGTTTCTCGTCTATCGCAAACAGATTGGGTACCTCCCCTGTGTTCAGGACACTGTCCACATCCTCCAGAAAAGCCTCATCTTTGATTTGAGCATCAGTGAGCAGGAACACTGTTTTCTGACCTTTGACCCCAGCATTTTTCAGCAGCATCTTAAATATAAGAAAAGGTAGAATGTTGTCAAAATCTTACACAACTGTATTAATTGCGTAATGTATCATAAGAAGGAATCAACATGAGTACAAAGCGGTCTGTATGATACCACAAATCTGACCTTTAGATCATCTCTCCACTCAGTGATGCCATAGCTCTTAGAGATCTCAGGTTGGAACATGGTCATGTGCGCCATGGATGTAGCCAGACGGGTGATTGACTGGCGTCCGCTGCCTCCCACTCCCACTAGTAAGGCATTACCTCCAGGTTGCTTCAACACACGGCTGATACGAGACAGGTGCTCAAGGACATACCTTCATAATGAAGACCAATTGTCAGCTATTCAGGTTTTATTGAGAAGATATGCTATAAAAGCATGGCTTTATTTTCATATTGTATTAAAGCACATGTTATTTGGCTGGATGTACAGTAATAAATATCTTTTAATTGTGCTTTCAAAGTAAAATGCTTCAGAGCAACTTTTTTTTTATGAATCTCTATAATATTTAAAGTGATTACCGAAAGATGACAAGGTTCATGTGATTCTTGTGCATTTGGTTGTATTCCTGGAGACAAGACTGCACCACATTTGAAAAGCTATCCATTGATGGCACCTCAGCGTACAAACGCTCATCGTCCTCCAGGTCAGGGTTCATGTAGTCGCCAAACAGAAGATTCCGCATGTCTTCTTCAATCAGCTAAAAAGACACACAGTGTATTCTACTTGTTTGAAATAAATACATATCTATATATTTTTAAAGAAAACTTAATTTTAATGCATCTTAACTTACCTTACTGCCTTCTTTCAGATGTTCAAACACCTGCTCAAAGTTCTCTTTGAAGTGTTCTTTGAGGATGCCAGTCATCAGCTTGTAGAGCCATGCTCGATCTTTGTCATCCACCAGGCGATCATAGTAGACGCGGAACACCTCATGGACAAACAAGCGTATCATCGTGCGCTTGTTCTCCAGAGAATTCTTCTTAAGCAGTAAGCAGCCCTGGATGACACGTGAGAAGTCCCGCAAGTTGAAGGTGTAGTGAGACTTAGCTGGAGTTGGCAACAGATTCTCCATGGCTTTCTTGTACACCTTTCAAAATTAAAAAAAAAAAAAGGATACAAGCAACACATCAAAAACAAACCCATCAATCGAGATTGAACAGTAATCTGTGTTTTCAGGAGACTCACTTCCATTGTTGCTGTCACTATTTGGCTGCCAATGGTAAAATATTCAGGCGGGAATTCATTGTTTTTGAGGTAAAAGGCTACAATGCTGGAGAAGATGCGAACCATGGTGTCATCACTGAAAGCGTTAATGCTAAAGATGTTGAAGTGGCGAAGAAAGCGGGATGTCACGGCATTCCTTCCACCACCAGGGGGCCCCATAGCTGCGATGAACTGTAGATCAACAAGACTGATCCTGGAGGTATCTTTCAGGTCATACCTGCCAGAGCAAAACAGATGAGGTCTGTGGGATGAACAATGCTTACGCTTCCTGAAGGAAATTAATATTGAAAAACGCATCTCATAGAAAATTGTTCTAACCAGTTTCCGTGGTCCATATACTGTCGAAGTAGTTCCACAGGTGGCTGAGCTCCAAACTGTTCCAGCGCAGGCATGTTCATGTCATCTACAAAGATGACACACTTCTTTCCCATGGGGGGGCCATACACCCCCTTCCTTCTCTTATCTAACCTGGACATGATGATACTCTAGGAAACATCAAACATAGAATAGCCACTTACTTGTTAAACAAATTGTATCTAGTAATGTATTCCTTGCAAGCCAAATATTTCTTGGTGAGCGCTTGCTTAATGCAAACCTGAGTTTGGTTGGCGCTAGTCCGAGCTGAAAAATTGATGAAGAAAGGCAGATAGCGCTCTTTGTCCAAATTGTTCATCAGCTTCTCTTTCACATATACTGACTTTCCTGTGCCAGTAGGACCAACAAACAGCAGAGGTCTATTGAGAGAAAGGGAGGAAACGTTTACCAGACTCTATTGAAGGGGAGAGAAATGTTGGAAGAAATGACAAATATTCTATTGAAACAAATAGTAGAGGTAGAAACAACGTTTTCAGGTTACAGCATTCAGCATTTGTATATCAGTCGCACCATGCCCCATGGAATACTTACACTGCATAGGTGATGCAAAGATCCATGAGGTAGGTGTAACGAACTGTATCTATGGTGGGAACAATGATCTCCTGCACTTTGGTGGTTTTGTCCCCCAGGTTGACATTCTTGATGCCATCATTCCAGTGAATCCAGCGACCCTTTCCTTTAAACTGTTTAGAGATGACAACCTTGTTCAACCTGAACAAACTTGTTCAAACTGAAAAACCTCAGAGTGATGTAATTACCTCATAGAAATACTCATACACCAGGCCCTTCTCATCTATTGGACACTCCCATTTCCCAACGGTGGCAGGGAAAGGATGTTCTTCTTCCGTTCCTGACACCATCCCCCTGAAGAATTCACTAAACCTCTGTCTGCTGTCTGCATCGCAGCTGCCACCCACAGACCAGACCAGGGCGAAGGCAAAACCTGCCTGTAGTTACAAAGGTTGAAAAGGTGTTGTACAAAAAGTTTACCTACTGAAATGCAAAGAGTATTGGAGTGTGACTATGGAGTAATGAATATGGTTTAATGTTAATGCAAAAAACAACAACAAAGAAAAAAAACGGTCCTTTACCATGATCCAGGTGCGAATATTTTTATCCCCTGGACCTGTCTGTACAGGGTTTGTGAGCAGCATCTCAAAGAGTCGACACAGGGACACCACAGTGTTACTGTTGTTAGTGGAAACAACCTCCTGCAAACAAAAAGTATACTTCAGTTTGTCATAAGTTCTGCATTTTATTAAGCAATAAACTTCAATGTTTAAATGTTCTACAGATATTCTGGATCTGGGGCCAGGGCTCACTTACTCTGCAGTGTTTCCGCAGCATCCTGAGAGTAGGCGGCAGCAGCCAATGGAAGAGCTCCAGCAGCAGGGAGCGGTTGTTGGGGCTCTGGAGAGCATCAGGAAGAGTGTTCATCCAGGAGATTACTAAGGGCTCCCAGCCCAACTGAGACGGCTCCATGTAAATCATACCACATCTGCTGACTGTGGCAGGCTGCAGTGGTAGGAAATAAGCAAACAAACACAGTATGATATCATCCAAATAACTCCTGCCAATCATGCAATTAGAGTGGTTCCTTCCACTGGCTAATAAAAAGGTGTGTATGTGGTCTAACACAGATGGAACTTAAAATGAAGACCACTGATTCAATTAAGTTTCAAAAGCTTAATGATTAATTCAACTCCAAACTTCGAACTCACAGAGGCCTGTGATAGATCCATGGCTTCAAAAATCAGACTCATCTGATTGGACATCTGGATTATCTCACCACTCATCAGGCACAACTGTGGAGGAAAAGGAAAGTAAAAATCCACCTGAAGTACATGTGGGAGAAAGAAACATGAGTAGAAACAGTGAAAGCTTTTTACTGCGTGGTGTTTACCTTTTTGTTGTCATCCAGCACAGTGTTCATGCTCTCAATCCACAGTGTATCAATAGGGCCATCGAACACCACCCACTTACGATCTGGCGTGTCAGCAGATGCAAACTCGCGAAATGTGTTGGCCACGATCCCATCTGTCCACTAATAATAGGGGGAAAAGAGTAAATGGCTTCCTGCTGTCTCCTATTCAACATTAGCACTTTACATATACAATATTTCTATTTCATCTGTGATACAAAATATAACAGGGTGTCTACCTCATGGGAAACTAGGTCAAACTGTCCAAAGAGCTGTCCCATGGTGATTGACTTTGGGTTCAATGTCCTAAAGATGATCTTTTCCTCCTCGCCGTACCCTCTTTCATTCATGAGAGTCAGAGTGTCAGCTAGCACATGAAGCACTTTGGTCTTTCCAGCAAAAGGTTCTCCCACAAGCATAAACCTGGAAAAGAGAAAATACTCTCAAACGGTATTACGGTTCTTATATACTTGATACATGTGCGTTAAATGCTACAGTATGTAACTGCAAACATACACACCATTGAATTGAAACACAACATACCCATGTCTGACTATCATCATCTCATAAGTTTGGATCATCTTATCCAAGAAAACCTTTGTTGGCTGTACGTTGTGTTTCAGGCAGCACTCCTCTGAAGCTTTCAGAAACAGCTATAAAGGAATTTTTTTTTAAAAAACTAAAAAAAAACACTGATTTCAAAACAGCTTACAATATTGATAACTTCATGACATAGCCATTGTTAGATTAAGAACTAAAGAATGAAACAGGGTGACAAAATATCTGACCTGATAGTCGGCCTCAGGAAGAGAGATTCCCGGGAACAAATCACTAGTGATTCCATTGAAGAGTGGAATATCGTGGGACAGAAACTTGGGCTCATTGACATCCTTTATTGACCTCAGGAGCTGAATATTAAAACATATTGAAGACAGAGAAGGGGTCAAACATTTTTCACCTGTAGGGAAAATAACAATTTGTCCAGAATATCTAGATTTCAGCACTAATACCAGTATGTCCTCATTCTCATCAGGAAACTTGAGCTTGAGATTCCCTGCAGCCACAAGAACAGCTTTGACAGCCCTCATGCCATAATCATAATGGAATTGGGAGGACAGCTGCTCCGAGCAGAGCCTGTAGGTCATCACAATCTTTACTGACAGTGGTTTGGCATTGAGGAAGCCGTAAGAATACAGAGAGATCTCTGCGATTAGGGCATAGTTTGGGACCATCATGGCCACTGTTCGGAATAACACCTGTGCAGAGAAACAAAAGAAACGTAAGATCAGGTGTTCCTGCCACTGTTTGTCACACACTTCTTGCTACATTGTACTGGATGGCATAAAAAGCATCATTGCATCACAATGAATATAATGAAGCTGGCAAAAACACTGGGATGAATCAAGGAATTTGGATCAAATAACGGGATTAATATCATCCATTATGCAGAAGAAGTAACAGCCAATATTTCTTGTATCTCAAAGAACAGACCCACAAAGACTGATCAAACATTATTCAAATGATTGGAGACCTTGAGATTGTCCGGGAGTTCTGAACGTCCTGCATAGCCAGGGTTCATTGTGATGGACACAAAACAGTTTGGATTGAGTTTGAGCATTGTCCCTTCAAAGTCAAAATACTCCAGTTTCAGCTCGACGGCCCTTTGGATGCACAGAACCTGCTGGGCCACCACAGACAGCACCTCCAGCTCAATGCGGTTGAACTCATCAAAGCATGCCCACGCACCAGATGACGCCAGACCTTTAAAAAACTGTGATATATTTCAGCAAAGTGAATGATCAAATCTATCATTTGCAATAATTATTATGGCATTTAATTAATTTTGTGAATCCAAAATGATCTGCTCATGTTACTTTGCCCATGGCGAGGTAATCAAGTCCATCCGAACAGTTGAAGACCACACACTGCACAGCTAGAGCTTTGGCAAGATCTTTTGTGGTCTCAGTTTTTCCTGTTCCAGCTGGACCCTCAGGCGCACCACCCAAATGTAGGTAGAAAGCCCCGATCTAAAACGAAGGGAGTTCAGTGTTAAAAAATATGCTTAATATTATTTTTTAAAGGAAATGTGTCATTGTGAGCCACTTGTCAGACATTTTACCAGTGTTCTGTAGCATCTGTCAGTCAGTGGAGTTATGACCAGACGTGGTGAGTTTCCCAGATACTCATAGGCATACTTAATGTCACAGTTAATTATGCGAATACGGACATTGTCATTGCTCCAGTAGTAACGAAGCTGGGCTAGCCACTGGAAGTCTGTTTCACATGACACGTCTGTAAAAAAACAGAAAAACATTTTCTTTTCAATATTTCTATACTGAGGTATTACTTCAACATCGTCTACAGTCTACTTAGCATTGTATGCCACCTTTGTCAATGAGATCCATGACAACATCCCTAGCATGGACATCAATTGTAACCAGGGCTCCCAAAGTGGTCCTTGTTTGTTTGGGCAGTTTCCCTCTCACCAGCCCTACGATGTCCTTCAACTGATTCTGGAGTTGCTGATAGTAGTTCTTTAAACCCTGCAAAAAAAAAGCCAATTTACACTTTCACTTTTTCCCATCTATCTTTTTAGAATGTCATAATCTTAAGAATATAAAGAACAAAATATTCTGAGTTATCAAAATCTATTACACTGTCCAACACTAGTAGCTGAATTAAGAAGAAATAAACGCTTCTTTGGTCAATGTTTTGTTTTTTTGAAATAGGTATAGCCACAACTTAAAAACTCATATTTTGAAAAGGTCAATTTTCAAAGTAAATGGGGTAAATACATACATCAGCTCCAGCTCTGATGGCTTCATGAACCTCCAAAGTCCAGAAAATCTGGGAAGTGCAAAGCACCACTTGCCCAGGCCACTCCTTCACCCACTGGCTCCGGGCAGTTTCTGCATAAGCCTGTAAATTCAACCACATTCACATTTATGAACAGAACACCCAAAAAAGAAGTTTAGAGAGTCCAATGCAGAACATGATGCACACACAACATTATCTTCTTTTATCTATAATTAAATATATTCTTGACTAATTCCAAAGGTGTAAATTCACGTTTGTTATTTCGAGACAAGTTCGAGACGAATACACACGTGCACAAACAGAGCACATGGATATGCATTAATGGAGAGTTTTAAGAGAACACATATCGCAGCATGTAGGGGATCTGATCTTACCAATCTAGACCGAGCCACTACATCTCTGACACTGCGAATCATCAGATCCTCCACCTGTACCAACCACTTCTCCACTGCTCCTTTGGCCTCAGATGTGGAGATATTCTGGATTAGCTGCACACGCTCGTCCTCACTACTATACATGGCCTGGGGTAAAATAATACGTAGTCAGTGAAGGTTTATCAACTACGGTGTTATGGAACATGCTACCGTCTTACCTGGATATCAAGATTGGGTAGAAAGTCGAGTTTGGAAATGCCCTCAAAGCACTTCTTCAGATGGGGCTGCACTCTCAGTGGGTCCTTTGTCTCAGACAAGATTTCCAACATTTCATCGTTGGATAAGAAGAAAAACCTACAAAAACATCAGTGATAGGTATCCAATATCTTTGATATTAAAAAAAGGATTGGCGAACGAAGCTTGCAAGATTTAGCTTACCGTGGAAAAAAGAGACGCTTCTTCTCCAGATATGCATTCAATCCTTTCATGATGGCTTCCAGGAGGTTATTAGAATCTTGCAGTTTCTCTAGCAAACCAGGCAGTGAGGTAGCTGCCAGAATCTACAATTACAAATCACCGGTTAACAGAACAATGCTATCTTTCAAACTTCCTTTTTTTGTAATGAATAATTTGTTACAATAACGCTTTTTCAAGAGCACCTTTGGGTCCTTTACACAATGCCTCATAACTTCTTTCCAGTTTTTGTCAACAGTTTGGAAAAGTCGTCCCTCCTCAGGAATCTGCTGCATGATGTCCTGAGAGGAGAAGATGGGCTCCAGATAGAGCCACTGGGCCTGCACCTTCAGCCACTCATCTATGGTTTCCTGGATTCGAAGAAGACGCTCCTCCCATCGCTGAGAAGAACAAACAGTTAAATATCGTCTGGACTGGGTAAAGGCATTACATGAATTCATTCATTATAATTTGGCAAATAAGTTAGGGTCAGGGTTATTTGAACTTAACCTTGATCTCGTTTTCAAATGGTTTGATGAACGGTGAGCCCCTCATAGTCTGAGTCTTCACAATCTGGTCATCTAGCATGGTCTGGATCTCATCCAAGGCAGTCAGAATTGACACTCCAGTTTCTCTGTAAGGCTGATAGTGGAAAGAAATTCCATCCCAAATATGCAACATGGTTTGCATCGCCTTCTCCAGTGAAAATTCCTGTAGAAACACATTGTTTGGTTATTTAACACTTAGCACTTTGCCATTTACTTTAACTGTTTAAATAGTTGTTTGGGTGTTCGCACTTTACTAGCAGCAGCACTGATGGACTCAAACTGTTCCAGGTATGGAGTCAGGTTCTTGTTAAGAATTTTGCGCAGTGTAGTACCAGAGTCAGGAGTGAGGTCATACCCCACTATCTCTGACATCTGCTCCCAGTGGCGAGCTCGGATCCCTTGATTACACAGTATTGACACTACAGGGATGTATTCCTGTTGACACAAACACATTCCACAGCATGGACTAGCATAAAAAAACAAGACTTCTCATACTACAATACTTTATCAAATCACATATTTTAAACAATATACACTACCTTGAATTCTTTGATTTGCTCCATAACAGTTGAGCACAAAAAGACTGTGGGGCTTTCCTGCTTCCTCGGACTATCCACACTGGAGCGTCGCTTCGTCACCCCTGCCATCTTCTCCATCTCTTGTTCCGCCTTATTGTGTTTTTGTTGGAAAATCTTGAGCATCTTAAAGGTCTCCCTAAAGAACTCATCCACCTTACCCTCCATGCTCTCGCCATCTAGATCCTGAAAGGAACCGTCCATCCATCTATTCGCAAAAGAACATATTCGTACGTTGTCATGTAATGTTTTGATGAGAGCACAACATACGTCAGGCTAAAGTCCAACCTTTTCTCCGTGCGCTGCCACTTCAGGACAAGTCCAAACAGTTTAAGATATGGTTCAATGCCGTCTCTGATGACATCAACCTCTGGGTAACGCGTTTGATCCCATTTGTAAAAGTCTTCCTCTTTGTTAATGAAGACGACGGCCTCCTCGGCCTCCTGGAGAAGTTTCTGAACTGTTTTGATGTTCTTTATATACTGCCCAAAAAGTAATCAAAACACAATTACTTTTCTGATTGAGCAGTTTTTCCTGACAAAAACAGTACAACTCTAATAACTTCTTACATTGTTCTGGTCTATATATATTACTAGAAGTGCAAAACAAACAATATATTTATTGTATTATGGTGGCAGTCACATCCTGTAGATTAAGTTGGGAGGTGTTTTGATTATATAGTACTTTTAACTAGTTCAGTGTTTCGGATATACTTCTGTAAGTATCTTCATGTTGCAGTGACAAATATGAGTGGCATTTATATTTCAATATTATTTACAAGAAGAACGTACAAGGGTATATTATTACCAAAAATGTTGGAACCATTCCTCTAAAGGTGTCTGAACTTTCCATTAACACCTCACCTGTTGCATCATATCCAGCTCAGAACAATATGGGAACTCCTCTATCCTGCGTCCCAACTTTTCCAGATGTACCATCAATTTTTCTCTTCTGGCAATCAATTTCTGTTCCCCTTTTTGCCTGGCGTTCTGCAGCACCTGGAAAAGGGACAGAACTTTTCAGAACCAGGTTGTCCATGAGAAAACAACAATGATATAACATTGTGAAACTAGAGAGGCAATAGCATTACCTCATCATTGAGCTCAAAGGAATGAAGGATTTTCTTTGGCCAGAGGAAGACAGTCGAATTAAGTTCTTGATCCTCTGGCTCAATGATGCTGACATCAAGGAGGTAGATCAATCTGCAGTAGGCTTCCTGTCAGGACAGTGATGTATTTACTTCTTAAACAGACTTACTGTACATGTTGTATGATGTGGTACACATAATGTAAAGCCAATAGTCTGGCTACCAACCTTTATTTTTTCATTAAGTTGTGCAAGACCATTTGTCTTAATGAAATTAATATAATGAATGAGCTGAGTCATCTCCTCTGTAGTCTCTGGTATTTTCACAGCCTTCTCTCTGATGGTTTCGAATTCTGAACAGATTCTTTGAACAGACACACAATAGGTTGTTAAAAAAGAATCCAGTATTTTAAACGCAGTAAAATGTTGATTTTTTTTTTTTTTGTTACAAGAAGTGACTCACTGTAGATTCTGCTCTCGGTGGCTGATGATGAGTTTTTTCAGAAGTATTTCTGCATAGTTTTTGGCTTTGTTGGCCAGGCCTTGCTTAAGCTCTTCACAGTCCAGATGGACCATTGTGAAGTGGGCTTTGGCTGGGAGGCTGCTTATCTCCTTTGACAGAGAATGAAACTCCTCCACTTCCTTCAAAAAGAAGTGGCATAACACACTGACAGTCATCCGAAACACTGATGAAATGCAAGAACAGGTTCATAACATGTGCTTCAAATGTTATGTATAATTTGCTATTAATCAATTGAGAATCCTAACCCCACCCTAAAAAAAAGTTGATTGTGTTATTTTTTTATTAATACAATACCAAAAACTAGCTGTGCCATGTACTGCATTACAATGAAAGATGTGTGCTTGGCGTGGTGCATGCAATAATTTTAAATACAAAAACAAACGAAAAAAACAAATATTGTATTCATTTTCTGATTACAGATTCTCAATACAGGAATAAAAGAACAAAGGATACACCGACTCAGCTGTAATTAGACTAACCTTAGTGTAATCTTCAAAAGAGTGCTCCTCTTTCATGAATTTATCCACCCTAGCTTTTGCCATTCCATTGACTAACCAGTCATAGTGGGCAACTGCAAAATAAAACAGAAAAAGTCAGCAAGAAGTAAATGTTTAAGTTATGTGGCGATTATAGGAAGAAAAATACTATTCTGGAAATGTCACCATAGTTCTTGAAATGTTTGTCAGGTTGTTCTAGATTCTTGCATAGGGTGGACTTGACAGTGACCTTAGCCCAAGAAAGAATGTGATCGGCCACCTTTGCATCCACAAACACTGTTGCCCCTTGTAGAAGCCATGACTGGACTGTCTGAACTTTCTGTGGGTCAATGTGAAGATAAAAAAGAAAAGATCAAAATACGACTTCACATGAAGATGATGGCCCAAAGTGGTATTTTTCCATTACATTTCTTTTACACCTGACCCACCTGCAGTGTATTTGTAATGGCATAAAGAATCTGAAAGACAGCAGCTTTTAGATCTTGTAAGGTGGGATAAATTTCCATCTTTTCATCATCGAAGGTCAAGGCCATGCGAAAGACGGGGAGGCGGTGAACAGCGCTTGGATCAAACAGACCGACAAACTCCTCTACACTTTTATGAAGCACCGATTTCAACTGGGAATTTGCAGAAGACAAAAGTCCATCAGGTCATTTTTTTTTTTTTTTGCAAAAAGGAATATCCATGAAGAATACTATGGTTTCCATTATTTTTATTTGGCAAAATGATTTCACTTCTTAATTCAGAATCCAGATCAGATTTACCAATAAACATCAGGCTGGACTATACATTTAGTTTAATAGTACAGGTTTAGATGTAGCAGTGTTTCTCATAGATGGGTTGCCAAAAAATAAAAACGTATGTACTCTTCCTAAGTCAAAGCCAAACTTCAGTCAATAAAATCTTACCTGATTTGAGATGAGGGTTGAAACACATATGAAGAAGGAGTCCAGTTTGTCCTCTTTCACCCTCCTCAGTGATTCATTACTTGTTAATAAACTGATGACTTTAGGAAGCCATGTGTTCATGATATGGTCTTCTGTCCTCTTACACTGCAAAGCCATTTTGTTCAGTAGGCTCTTACAGTCTACAGGTCCTGAAGCACTGATGCAGGAGAAACACACTTCAACTCAAAAACAAGTCTTCAGTAGTCATGTGCGATACTGTAGTTCTGCAATCCTTTATGAAGTGTCATGCATTCATAGTTTCTTTACTTACCAACATTCAGTGAGGTCAACCACGATTAGTGAAGAAAAAGTCTCATAGCCAATCTCAAGGACAGTTTGCATTACGGGATGAAGAATGTGTAGATTTTTTTGCATAAACTTGCGACTTCTAGTGAACCTTTGATGCCAAGGTTGGGAGAACTCACAATGTCTGCCAAAGATTTGAATTACAGATCAGGAATGGGCATCCAAAAAAGACAAGCGAATATATTTTCGTAAACCATTTCTCTCCATAAGACACTCACTTTGTTTGTGTAGCTGCCTGTTTTTCACAGCTAGGTCCTTCATTCTGTGGATTCTTTAGTACTGTGTCCACTGACGGAAGTGAAAATGGTATCAGACAGCGTTCAACTTTTCTCAACATGTGCACTGCGAACATTAATACATACATTCAAATAACTGGCAATACCTGTGTGCCTGACGATCACATTGTGGAAGTCGTTACTGACTTCCTTGCAGAGCTCCTGTAGAAGTGCTTTGGACTCAAGAGTCTCTTGGAGTTTAAGAGGGACTCTGGCAACAATGGAGTCCAACCAATGCTGCTGGATTGGAACCACTGGACTGCTCTCCACACAGTGCTTCAGAAACATATAGTTCATCTGTGCATGAGATTAAAACTAAATTAGAGAGGCATTAAACACTTAAACATGGTGTTTATTCTCTTAAAAGGTCAGATTTAAAAATTTTAAGATTTAATCTTACCGTTCGCTTCCGATCCTCACTGAGCATCTGCAAGAATTATTAAAACACATGCATTATGGCTATATTTAAATGTACATTTTTATTTCAAATGTGAGATATGTATATTTGTGCTTGCCATACAGATGGTGGAAACTGTGGCTCTGGTGAATGGTTGCAAACTGCTTCCCTCTCTTTGCTCTGTCTGTAGTCCTTGATTGCTCTAGACACTCTGTAATCAATAATGCAACAAACACATTACATTGCAGGACAGGCCCAGTGGTCTACAGCCTATTATTACTTACTCCACATAATATGCAGGAATCATTTCCTAGTATATTTGGCTATGATGACTGACAAAGTAAAGCTGCCAGAGCTGAGCTGAAAACGCACAGTATCTTATGGAGTTGCTCTTGTTGCACTTTGCTTCTCCTGTGCCGCAGTAGTTTCTCCTGAATACGTATTCTTCGGGCTATCTCCTCCTTTGCTGCAGTGGCCTGTGCAACCTCATCATCCCCCTGCTGCGCTCCTTCAATCGGGGGTAAGACCGGGAACTTTGATATCCCTTTCACCGCTGTGGCTTTTAATGGTCCGGGAGAAGTAGCCATCTCCAGCAGCAACACGCCACTGAAAGAACTGTGAACGGTGAAGATGATCAAAGACGTTTTTGACACAGTCGTAAAAGTCAATAAAGAATAGAATTGTTGCAGTGATAAACAGCAGGCTAATTTACCCTCACCTTATTCAATATCTTCTCGCTTTGGTAAAAATGTTAATTGCTCATTTAAATATACTAAAGTTAGCTTCCGGGGAGATCACTGAGAATAAAGTTAACAGGGTCGTTACCGTGGAAACAGTAAACGTTAGTCATGAGGAGGGAGGCGGGGCTTGTTCGGATAAGGTATGGGTTACCATAGATATACATAAACAAGATGTTTATATCTGTGCGGGTTACTTAGTAATAAGTAGTAGTAGTAGTAGTAGCATTTAAGTTTATGTCAGCATCATAATCATAAAAAAGTGTTTTAACAAAATCTGACTTAAGTTAGGTATTAGGTGGTAGGTAAGTATTTTATTGCACATCAGAAACGCAAAAATGTTCCCAATAATATACTTCTATATGCAAAACAAGAAAGGTTACACAAACTTTGAATAACCCTGTCTAAAAACAATGATCAATGTATTTTGTTGAAAATATTACAAAGGAAAGATGTTGTCATCCACAGCAGCCTACACTGAATATCTTGATATTAATAAATAAAAAAGTCATGATTTTAAACTACTTCTTACGGCCGTTTTATAGGCCCGATAAAAGAAGTCATGCAATGCTTCTAATAGGCTCACGGGGGCAGCAGCACGTTTGGTCGTGTCGTTTGCGTCACCGGAAAAGGGAAGAAGAAGAACCTGCTCTCTTCCGCTTGCTTGCTAGCTACTGCTGGGAAGTAGCGACACAATTTTCAGGTAATGTTATAAAAATAACCTTTGCTTTTTCATAGCCTTCTAATTGTATGTAGAGATGAAATGGGTTTCATATTGCATAGCACCAGTCCTGGGTGTGTTTAGTCGATATAATCCAAAAAGAAAGAGTGAAGCTGTGTTTGTTTTGATTTGTGTTATCTGGCTTCAATGTTGTGTTTTTCATCGCAGGCCCGAACTGTTTTGATGTAGGATTTCCGGTGTTGTGTCGTTGTCACACTGAACAGCTAAATACCAAATCTGTTATAACGTTATATAAAACTGTCCTTATCATGAATGAAAACATGTATGTGCCATAGATGTCTTCTTGTCACCTCATCCTGTATACACCTCACCTTCTGTACTCATCAAGGAATACATCATAATGAGTTATGCTGAGAAGCCGGAGGACATAACAAGGGAAGAGTGGATGGATAAACTCAACAATGTCCACATTCAGAGAGCGGACATGAACAGGCTTATTATGAATTACCTTGTGACAGGTGAAGTGCAGATTTATTTATGATACTTACATGTTGCCTCTCCCTTTAGTCAATGTGCAATATTTCAACTGAGTTTTTGTTCAACAGAGGGTTTTAAGGAGGCAGCAGAGAAGTTCAGAATGGAGTCTGGAATCGAGCCCAGCGTGGACTTGGATTCCCTCGATGAGAGAATCAAGATTAGAGAGATGATCTTGAAGGGACAAATCCAAGATGCCATTGCACTGATCAACAGTCTGCACCCAGAACTGCTGGATACCAACCGGTACCTCTACTTTCACTTACAGGTAAACTCATGCTCATTTTGTTTTCATCTCGAGTAGAATATATATATATATATATATATATATATATATATATATTATTATTACTGCTTCCATTATTTCATTCCTGTGGCTTTTTTTTTTTTTTTTTTGCGTGTGCAGCAGCAGCATCTGATTGAGCTGATTCGCTTGAGGGAGACTGAAGCGGCCCTTGAATTTGCCCAATCCCAGTTAGCAGAGCAGGGCGAGGAGAGCCGAGAGTGTCTGACCGAAATGGAGAGGACGCTGGCCCTGCTGGCATTCGACAACCCTGAGGAGTCACCTTTTGGAGATCTGCTCAATATGATGCAAAGACAAAAGGTAGGGTCAAAGTATATAGGTAAATCTCCACCTACACTCGGGTTGCACTTTTTTGCACGTTATTTACATTGAAAGTCTATAGAATATAATATTTTTATCTGCATACAAACATGGTTTGGTGGGGCATTTTGCAGACTAGGTAAGGATTTTGGGGCATTGTATTTTCAAATGTGGTGAATATAATGAAATCCAGATGGGTTTTCACTTGTGAAGCTCTACGTTTGTTAAATCATGACCATTTAAAAAAAAGAATGCCGTGTTTTTGTCTTTGCCTTTCAGGTCTGGAGTGAAGTGAATCAGTGTGTGCTAGACTATGAAAACAGAGAGTCAACACCCAAGCTGGCCAAGCTCCTGAAGCTGCTTCTTTGGGCTCAAAATGAACTTGACCAAAAGAAAGTGAAGTATCCCAAAATGACAGACCTCAGCAAGGGAACGATTGAAGACCCCAAATAAGGACCCACAGTGAAAAGATACTACAGCAGGGCACGTTTCCTTTATCTATTTATACCCCCCAACAAACTGACTCATAGAGAGCTCAACCTTTTCTTTTTTGTAAGGGTTGCTTTTTGATACTTTAATAACTAAGAAGGTGTAAACTGGATTGATGGCATTTTAAAATGACTTCTCAGACTAAAGTAACATGCAGACCATTATTTTACCTGGTATAATTATTTACATCTTTGTTTATGTAAAATTATTTCACTAGTTTTTCTGTCTGTTGGCAGGGAAAGTTGCTTGCATAAGAGGACGTGAATGAAGCCTAAATTAGGCTGTCACTTTTGGTGTGTGACCACTAAGAGGGGGCGAATTTTGACGTTTCAGAAAAACAATGTTTGCTTAATGTGCACTGCCACAAATAAACACAAACCTTTTTTTTCTAACAACACACACACATTTCAGCTGTAGTCTGGTAGAAAGTGATCTATGATGGCACTCGGCAAAGTGAGATACTTGGGATGTTTGAAACTACTGTGAAATTCAGCGTTACACTCATAATGCTTTATTGCTTGATATTTTACAATATGCTGACATAGTGGAAACATAGTCACGTTGCATTAGCATGTAACAAGTAGAACAGGGCAAGATTTCTGGACAGATATAAAAGTTTTCAGCAAACTGTGACTGCTCAAGCATCAAGGCAGCCTCAGATTCATACTGTTATATACTATCACTGATTATTAAAGATGTGAATAAGTACATCTATGTCCACAGACATGGAGGAACTTTACAGATGGATTATTTACATGTATAAGTAGCTCTTTTTGCTCAATTTGATGTGCTTTTTTTGCTGGGATATTATTTTGCAATAAAAGTTCAATTTTAAACTGAGCTAAACAGATGACTTTGAAGATCGGTGTGTTTGTAATGCTGGAAATTTAGAGTTTGGGCGGCAACAGAGGAAGTGGTAAATGTATTCAAGCAAAGCAGTAGGTAAGATTTTTAGCTTTAAATTGTTTGAATTAAACTCATTAATTCTTTAAGTATTATGAATTAAATTACAATAATCTAAAAGCAAAAGTAATTAGGTTGTATATTAAGATACATCAGTTTTTTCATTCTACAAGTATATTGTTGTGAATTGCATTTCAGTACGTCAGTGAGCCAAAGTGCTGACTAGCTTTTACATACATAGGTGGACAGTTTATTCTTCTGTAGAGTCGTTTATTTTGTAATTAAGATATATGTATTGGAGTAAAAAGTAATTACTTCCCCCTGAATTGTTGTAGAGGACGTGAATTAAGCATTTGTAAAAGGGGCAATGATGTAAGAGTTAGCACTGAAACAACTGAAAGCCATAGATCGTGGACCCCTCTCAATAAAAGTAAGTCTGATCACAAATCAATCTTTTAAGTGTTCAAGTAAGCACTGACAGAAGGAAAATGTCTCGTGATCATCATACGATTTACTTCATCTTATTGAAGTATCCAATCAAAAGACTGACTTGTTTATGAAGTGAAAGACTGTACTGACTGCTACTTTAGTGAATCACATTGTGTAAAGACACATTAACTCGTGCTTTTAAATAGACGAAGGGGGTTATCACGCTGAATCAGTGTCATAAAAGCAGGCTTTTAAAGTAGCAAATTAATTGAAACACTTCAATACTTATATTCTAATACTGTAAATAGTTACTTAAGAAAACACCTTGAATTCCTCATTTACAGTGGAGCCTGAAAAACTGTGGTGTCACTTTAACTTGAGGAAGAGATGTGAGTGCATTTCCCACCATCACACTGCGAGCATCTAAAAGTTGTGCAGACTGCAGGCTCTTATGTAACGACGCCTGTAAACTCAAACTACCAGGGGCAGATGGACCAAACAACCTTGTAGGCTCTGAATGCGCAAATTATTCCTCCCGGCAGCTTCACGGGGCTCCATCCCTTCTTCATCCGGCGGGGGACGGGTCAGGAGGGAGACTACATCCCGGTGCTCCACCGAGGCTTCAACACAGATACATCTTCTATAATGCACAGTCATGATGGGAGAGGGGCCAGAGGCGTCTCTACGGCGTTGTTTTAAATGATACTGGAATGGGTTATTTGGCGAACCAGACAAGTGAAACCGGGTTTAGGAGACAGAAATCACTTCCTGATTAACCCTACCGATCAGACGAAGAACTGCGCGTTTGGCCAAGAAGAGGCTGGAGAGAGAAAAAACTGACACGTGGATTACTCCTTGAGCATTAAAAAAAACAAAAAAACAAAAAAATAAGAGCTGCATCCGGCAGTCCAGCTTCATGACCACACCAGCCCCTGTTCCCATGAATCCAGTTATTGAAGTTATGGCTTAATTTGTTGAAAACCCCCGTGATTTGATCGCGTGTTTACTTTCTGAGAAGGTTTTTTTCCCCCCCTCCTCTGTGATCGTACAGCCTACTTTTCTTTACTGACGGATCCACCGGAAAAAGCCGACGAGGTTGAGAGGAGGCTGCTGTTTCCTCGCGTTGAATGGCAGTAATTCAAAAATATGGCAAGAACTATAGTCCAGATCTGGTCTGTCACAAGGATAACCACCCGCCGGACAAGATTGGAGACAACGGGTGTCACAAGAAGTGGCCTGAACACAACACCAACTGGTCCAGGTAAGAGTTAGTGTGGCCTTTATAGAGACTTGATTTTAACATCTAACTCGTTCCTTGTGTTTATTCTTATCTTCTTTCTTCCGGGGTTAATAATGTAATGTTGTCAAAGCTTACTCACTATTGTTTGTGTTTAGTGTCTTTCCCTGCGTGTGACCAACGTGCCTCCATGCTTGTGAAATGACACGTATCATCTGTGGCAAAAAAAAAAAAAAAAAAGTTTGTGGACAAGGAAGTAAGATTTGGTCAAATTGACTTTAGGCTACTCTTAAAATCTTTGTCTTGCTCTCTAGATTAATTCAAACCCATAGTTTACCAAACTAAACAATCACTGACCGAAATGATGAGTTTAACTTGAGTGTAAAAGACAAACAAAGATTCCCTCGAAGGCCATGTTTAACATGAGTGCAGTCATTAGTGACTCTGTCACTACAAATCATACACATCAGATTGTATTTGATTTATTTGTTTTTGGTTGACCACATTCCTTTAAACGAATTAAACTAGGTCATGTATGGCTATGTTTAATGTTCTAAGAGTGCCACCACCTTTGAGTTATTTGGATTGGCACCTTACTATTAAAGTAATTTAAATACTTTTGTGGATATTGCATTTAAACTTTTTCAGTTTAACCTAAAAATAACACATAATATCCTAACACTGATAAAACGAGCAGTTGCTTCTGGCCTATGTTCAATGTTTCTAGAGTGCAATCAAATATCAAGCTGTACTTCCCTCCCCTGTAGTGATGTAAGACATCATCTGTCCCTCCACAAATTGCCTTCATTCAACCTCACTTGGTCCTCTCTACTTCCTGTGCAGGCCGGTGGCGAGGGTTTGGACGGTGGTGCTGCTATTCGGGACATGCCTCCTGTACTGCGCCCGCGTGGCGATGCCTATCTGCGCCGTCAGCATGGCAGAGAAGTTCAGCTGGAGCAAGAGTGAGACCGGGATGGTGCTGGGCAGCTTCTTCTGGGGTTACTGCTTCACCCAAGTGTTCGGAGGCTACGTCAGTGACAGGTGGGGAACTTATAAGGTCAAACAGTCATGTCACACTGCCACATGAGATCACTGCAAGCAGGTTGCTTAGTCTCGACAGATAATGCAGCACAGACTGCCTAATGATTCCTCTGTATTTTCACATTGGTAACTATTGAAGGCCCATGCTGCCGTATAAAAATAAAAGCTGCTACATCCATCGTGTGGGGCACCCTATCTTAACTTTGTGTTGATGAAAAGCCTAACGATTCATGCTGAAACAAACTGTTTGTATTCTGTTTGCTTAGGGTGGGAGGTGAGAAGGTGCTCCTGCTGTCTGCAGCAGCCTGGGGGTCGATGACAGCCTTCACCCCGGTCCTGGCCCACTTCTGCTCCCAGCCAATCCTCTCAATGACACTGGCACGCTTCCTCATGGGCCTGTTGCAGGGTGAGAGTGTCAGCTATCTAGAGAGTTTAAATGAGATTTGTTGCAATTTGAGATTTATTGTAAATGATGCTGAATGTGTAATGTATAATTGAATTTAACCCTGCTTATTAAAAGCTCTTTTGAGGAACAAAAGTGGATCTTAATCTTAATAGAAAACATTGCGATAACTGTATTTAAAAATAATAATAATAATAAATCAATTTAAAGCCTTGACCAACACCGCACCCTGTGCAGACTCACTGCCTATCAGTTCTCAGGTTCGCACGGTTGCAGAAACATGGCATGAAAAATAAAAACAAAAACCTCAAACGGACACAATCGCGAGCTCGAGATAAAAGTGTTAAGGATCTGAAAAATAAATCAAAAGTCTGAGGCACACTGAAAATTACTTTACAGTAATGCAATGTGTTTGTTGTTTGCTCACAATGTCGAGTTACAATAAAGTAATTTTCAGTGTGCAATAGATGTTGGATTTGTTTTTTCCGATCCTTAACACTTTAATCTCTCGCTCACGACTACATTCGATTTAAGTCGAAGTCGAGGACATTGGATTAGAATTATTAAAGCGTTTTTATGTTTCATCAAAAAGGAAAAAGATGACTATTGAATGTCATGACAAACCACATGGCCTGTTCAGACTTCTGTTGATAACAGGTTTGCAACATGTAAAACCTGTTGCATAGTCATCTTTGTTTTTGGTCACAAGAACATCTTTGTTGACTTTTGACTGCAAGTTATTGTTTCAAGAGACAAGTGAGGACATTCCCATGCCTGAAATATTTACATCGCCAAAGTGTTTCCTGTGTGATTGACATTCCTTAAATCATTCTCTTTTATCTTTATGAATGTTACATTGTTGATTAGGTGGTGAACATCCTTCCTCAATTGCCCAGTTTGTTTTCTGATTGACTCTGTATTTTTTGTTTTGTGTCCTGGTTTTAGGAGTTCATTACCCCTCTCTGGCGAGTCTGTGCTCTCAGAAGGTGGTGGAGAGTGAGAGAGGCTTCCTAATGAGCACTGTGGGAAGTGGCTCCTATCTGGGGTGAGTCAAGTGTTGTGCAATAAGTGGGACAATTGGTGGGAAAGAGAGTTTTTTTTTTTTTTTTGTCTTAGAAAAATGCTATCAAGAACACAAAGAGAAGTTATTGATGATGTGCTTAATGTATGCACACAATTGTTGGAACTGCTTCAGGTTCAGCCTATGTTATTGGAGATCAAAAGCTTGATGTTGTAGCATCACAGGGTTGTGTCTGCGACATGTCATGTTATGACCTTGTTTTTTTTTCTTTTTTCAGCACTCTGGTGATTGGAGGGGCTGGCTCTCTCATGTTGGACCTGTATGGTTGGGAGAGTGTGTTCTATGTGTCTGGTATGCTCTCCGTCCTGTGGGCGTATTGCATGTGGAAATATCTGCTCAAGGGAGAAGGTGAGCGTGGACTGTATCCACCATTTTGTGGCTTGCCGCTATCTCGTGGCTGCTTATTTGTATATTTGGAGCGTCTTGTTTGCTGACCTGACCTGTGCACACCTTTGTTTGCCAGGGCCTATCATCACCCTGGAGTCCCTGGGAAACAGTGGGCCACAGTCCAAACTTACCAAGAGACATTGGTTACGACTCCTCAAACAACCTGCAGTCTGGTGAGATAAAGAGAAAGAAGTATGTTTGTCCGTGCAAGTGCCCACATACATATATATATATATATATATATATATATATATATATATATATATATATATATGTATATATATATATATATATATATATATGTATAGACATAGACATAGACAGTTCACCATTTGAGGAACATTATTTGCACATTTAAATTTGATGCAGATAACATATTTAAAAGGAAGTTGAAACAAAAGACTGTAAAAGTTGTGAACAAAACTGGGAGCGTTGTTAAAAGAAGAGGTCATATATGAAATACACCTGTCTTAACATGCTCTATGAATATTTCTGTATTTCTTTTTTCTGAGTTTTTTAATGTTCTATATTTGGGAATAGCCAGCCGAGTCTCTGGTTGCCTCACCTATTACTCTGTCTGAGACATAGTAATAGACATTGACTTCTCCCATGTCTCTCCTAATGAGTGAGATATTTTTATACTGAATGCAGTTCGTTTGCTCATCGGTGTGACAGAGAGAGAGAGAGAACCTCTGTTTCCCATATAAATGTAAGATATTCACATCAAGAATAAAAAAAAAAAACTAATGAGGGTTTGACATCTGTGGCCTTGAAATGTTTTCAAACTCTCGAAGCTCTCAAACACGTTCATCCGGCTAGAACCGAAAAAGATTTAGACATCAAGCAACGGATGTTAAAGAAGAGGCACAGATACAAGCTTTATAAGTAATCTATCTACGGCACTTGTAAACCATTGATCAAACTTTCAGTAGCAATATACAGTGTATACATTGCATTCATTTTGTCTTTTCTGTCCCTGACCAGTGCCGTGATTGTAACGCACCTTTGTACAGCGAGCACTTTTTTCACCCTCCTGTCGTGGCTGCCAACCTTCTTCAAAGACACTTTCCCTGAAGCCAAGGTATCCGTCTTTTCCTCCTGTATTTGATCACCTTTTTGGATTACAAATAAAACAATTAATGCCAAAAGTGTCATTAGGGACTCAGACTCACAGCTGTGGCAGCAGCTATGTGAGGCTGTACTTGCTGACAGTCTCAGACAGCTAACACAATGATCCTAACTGGGTATAACAATAACTGAGTCACATGTTTGTCAAGGACTTAATAATTATGCTAACATTCGCCAATTAGCACTAAAGCTAAAGTATAGCTTTGGCTAATGGCACTGCTATTAGAATTTCTGGTAAGGGAGCACCCGAGGAACTGTCAGGTAATCAACAAAGTTATTATAATGTTCTTAATGTTCGTATGTTTTATTTTGCACCAGAGTGATTATCTGACTTAGCAAACCAGCTAAAGAAAAACCCCATCAGACAATGACCTTCAAACTGCAACAACTTGATCTTCTTAATATCTCCTGCGGTTTCTGCTCAAGTCATTGCTCATTGTGTTGTCCCTCCAGGGTTGGGTGTTCAATGTCATTCCCTGGTTGGTCGCCATTCCCTCGTCCCTCTTCAGCGGCTGCTTGTCTGACCACCTGATCAGTCAGGGTAGGGCATCAGAATCACATAGAAGTGTCATTTATTTAAAAATCATGTGCCTGTTCTAACTTCTCTCTTCATCCACGCAGGCTATGATACAGCCTCTGTGAGGAAGTTGATGCAGGTAAAAAAAAAAAAAAGGGAAATTTGCTTTGTTGTTGTTGTGTGGTATTTGTTTTGTCATTGTTGAATTAGTCCAAAGTGTGTACTTGTTTCGTCCTTTACAATTGTATTTGAATTTTATATCTTTTTAATGTATCTGTCTTTGTGTGCATTCATTCCTCTGTTAGTTTTTCTCCATGGGTGTGTCCAGTGTATTTACCCTTCTTCTGTGTGGCAGCACCACCTTTCCTTGGGCCGTAGCATTTGTGTCAGCCACCATGGGTCTCACCACCTTCAGTCACAGGTACTGACACTGAGACGCTCCTCATTCGTGTTCGTGTTTTAGATTTAAATGTGGTGTTCCCCCCCACCAGAGGTTACACTCAGAGTTCCTTGTTTTGTGTTGCCTGTTTGTGTCTCTCTCTCTCTCTCTCTCTCTCTCTCTCTCTCTCTCTCTCTCTCTCTCTCTCTCTCTCTCTCTCTTTTGGGGGGGAAATCAATTCAAACCATTTCAGTTGTTTCTGTCACGACAGCACCACATTGCAGTCTCGAAGACGTTGGACTTTTTTTTGGCCTCAACAATTCTGTTTGCTAAATCATGTGATTAACGTAACAAAGGCAGACTTCAAAGAGACTCTGTTTATGTATTAGCCAGCAATCATAAAGTTTGGTCGACTATTTTATACACTCTGTATCTTTGATTCTGTTCACTTTAATTGATTAAAACTGTCAGACGGTAGGGACCACATTATCCTTTATTGTTCTTCAGAAATGGTCTTGCAGGAAACAATGGTTTGCATTCTCAAAGCTCCTTGAGGTTGAGTTTTTAATGTGTTATGCAACTGACTAAAATAAATACTCTCTTTTTATGACTTACAAGACCAAACCAGAGCATCAGAAACAATTTTTTTCACGTCATCAATTTGTTTGATACTTAAACCCTTGGATCCCTTTGATGAAATAATCAATTCAATTTTGTGTTCTCAATAATAAATTATGAATAAAATACAAGGAAAAAGATTTTTAAAAAATCTATCTCCATCATATCCCAACTAACTGATTTTATTAATCAGAGGTCAGTTTGATTATTTAATTATTTCTCTTCATTTCTCCGTTCACCTGCAATTTTATAAAAATATATATATTCTCATGTTTCAATCACATCTGCCTTTCTCTTTTTATTTCTGATTCTTTCACTGCTTTTGAAACTGTCTTGTTTTACATTTCCAAGGCAACGTTTTGAGTTGACAAAGGCATTCGCAAATAGTGGGCATTAAGAAAAAAACAAAAGGTGACAGGACAATGCATATTTGTGCATATATGTTTGCATTTTTTTAATACACTGATTATCTATTTAAGGAGTGATCAACATAAGAACACATATCAGTGTAAGTAACACTGATGGAAGCAGTTTGGGATTAGAATAAGCATATTTTCATTTTAGGTTTTACTCTGAGGCCATTCAACACATGAAACTGGTCAATTAGGCACCTTAGATGAAAACCCATGTTCGTTTCTCTTACAGCGGTGTATCTGTGAATGTCCAAGATCTTGCTCCTTCCTGTGCTGGAGCTCTATTTGGTGAGTTAAAAACACAACGTTCCAGAAATTTTCAATGAAGTTTCATGATTCTTTTATTCAAAATGTCTGTTTTGTTGTGATAGATGTTTTTTTTAAAACACAGGTGAAATTTTAAACAGGTTTTTAAACTTTCAGTGTGTGTCTGCTTTTCTTTTTACAGGTGTTATGAATACCTGTGGTGCTTTCTCAGGTGAGTGTTGAGTCTTTCATCAGTAAAAAGCTGATGTTTAATGTTTTTTCTTTTAATTGAGTGAAACATGTATTCAGTGAAATTATTCATCCACTTCTTTAAATTCAAACTCTGAGATGATGCGTCTCATGTCAATTGTGCTGGCTCCTATGAGACATGTATATTTCATCAAGGGAGGATAGTGGCGTGTCTGTCAGATGAATAAAACAGAGGAACAGAGGATGACAGTGAGTGGTCCTGTGAGGGATGTGAAATGAGCTGTGACGTTTTTCTCTGCGGAAAACTCAACAATCATGTGTAAAAGGCTGCATGCTTTGTGGTAAAATGCTTTTAATTTGTGTTTGCAGGGGTCCTGATGGTGTATTTCTCTGGGTATCTCATTGAGGCGACAGGTTCATGGGCGACTGTGTTTGCCCTCATCACCACAGTGAACCTGCTGGGTCTCTGCACCTTCCTGGCCTTTGCGGAGGCCCGACGGGTCGACATTGACTCGGGTAAGGTTCGCCACCACAACATTCACATCTAAAGCTTCTGTCATCAGAGGGACGAGGATGCTATTCCCAATGAAGACGCAAGTTCCCGCCACCAGTGGCTCAGAGGACATTGGAGAAGTACACAATGGATAAGGTGGCACACGGTGAAATCCTGGGTGTAACATCTGGAAAACTCTTACTGGCTCTATGCCTGGATGAGAACTTCCTGCAATAGTTACTTCAAAGCACACAACAGAGCTTGCACAATGTTACTGAAAAATCCTCTGAAGCTAAGACGCTGAATCCTAGAACAACACAGCTGTGTTTGAGAATGTTTCGAAAGTTCAGGGTGAATCGGAAAAAGGTTACAGGGAAGAAAAAAAAAAAGCACCAACACTACCTCCAGGTCCCAGCTTGTGCAGCACGTGATGGGTAAACAGTTGCTTGTTTACCTTTGTCTTTTGCTCCAGAATGTGTTACTGACAGGAAGAAAAGTCATGGAAATTGTAATCTAGTGTGTTGTCTGTGTGTGTGTCGGTGGAGCTTTGCGAGTGATGGATGTGTTAGTCGGAGAGCTGTGACAGACCAAGGTGGTGTGTTCTCACCCTGAAGAAATAGGGGGGAGGCAGAGAAGCCACACGTGGGTGATGCAAGGAGAGTCCAGCCTTTGTTATGTGAAGTCTTTTATTAGTACGCCCCACTCAGCCATCACTGAGATCGCTGTCTGAATGACAGCTCATTACCCAGCCGCTAATTACTCCACGGGCGCTCTAATGTCCTGTACCATTTACCGTCTACAGTCCCCATCGCCATGGTTACAAGCTGTTAATATTGTTTTAGTTCAAAGGAGGAGAAAAAGATCTACAAGACTTTTACTGAGTACGTTTGTACCCATTTGTCACCATAATTCATGTGTTTCAGATAGGAAGACCAAAGGTTGTAAAATATTTCTTTCAGTGTAATTGCATGTAATATAAAATACCTCACTAAATTACCTTCAGTACTTGTATATTTATATTGCTTATTTTTTTGTCAATTCCGTTCTTTATTTGAATAAAGAAATATATTCAATGCGGCTACAGAAAAAATAAATATATTAGAAAAGATGGCAGAAAATCAAAATTATTTATTAAAATGATGATGCAGTATAAATAATCCTTTCTCTTTAATTTATTCTTTCTTTCTTTCCATCTGCCATCTGAAAAGCCTCATTAGGTGAGAGAGAAACATGTTCATACTATTTTCTTCCAACTTGGTCTGTTCTAAGATCCACTCTTGTTATGGCACTTGATGTCCTTGTTACCGTGGCGCTAGACTGGAAGTGTTGGAAGTGTCTGTAAAGGAGATAGTGAGCACAGGATTCCTTTTTCTTTGTGCTTCCAGAGTTAGCATCAATATGATAAATGTAAATCTATTCCAGACTCTATGAATGTTGTGTAAATGATATCAAGGGTTGAGGACAGGAGACAAACTGGAGAACATAGTGTTCATGTTACAGCTAAGTAAGTAGCAACATAAAACAAGCTGCATAGATTCAGCTGAGTGTCAGGTGACTTTTCTTTTTTTTTTCTTTTTTTTCTTTTTTTTTTTAGAATTTAGCTTTGGTCTACTCTTCACAGCACAATTTAACAACTGGGTGACTTCATTTTCAATCTCGAAGTTCATAAGTTGATAAGTGAACCTTGAATCTATGCATTAATTATTTTGTGCCTAATTTAAGCTTTGGGAAACGAGTATGTTATGCCTGTTGTGTCACGTAGTGTCTTTCATTAATTATTGTCCATCAACATTTTGCCTTCCTTGTACGAGTTATGTTTTTTTCTGTTTGACTTGTGAATTCTTTTTCACATAAACACATTGACTCTTGTTCTCTGAGTTGTCTAAAATCACTTCGAAAAATATCCTTTGGTTGCATATTTTTCCAGGACATATTTGATTTCTGAAATATAATTTATTGTGATGATACTTTGATTGTCATCGGTGTTAGTTAGGGAAATTGATTAATTGGATTTATTTTTTGCTTTTTGTCAGTGAGAGCACAGGTTCCTCTTTCTTCACATCAAACACTTTGTTTAAGAAATCCCAAATCTACTGACCATATATAATCATTTATTATAAAATTAAAATTAAGTGCATATCAAATTGAAATTTAATTCTGTATTTATTTTTGTTTTGTAGTGATAAAACAAAGCGACAAGTTATTAAGCTTTTTTTTTGTCAAACCAATGCCCCACATTCTTCTGCCTTTTTACTCACTGTAGCAAATACATGTTATTTCAACTGCCTTCATCTCCAACTTCTCCCTTTTTTTGTCAGTTTCAACATTCTACAAACTTTGAGATAAAGACTATTGACCAACTTCCCCTGAAAGCTTTCTGAAAGATTGTTTTTGATAACGGGCAACATATGTTTGACGATAAAAGGTATGATAATGCAAAAGAAGTGCAGTATTGTAATGCTTTTAAGATATGTGTATTTAAAAGCCTATATTACCTTTTGAATAAAAATATATTTTGTCAACTTTTGTATGTACTTTCATTATGCAGCGCAACAGTTTCAGCATGAAGTTCCTCGGCAGAGCCACTGAGGGGCAGCACTGTATCAGTGTTGAGGAGAGCACATGGTGTTGGCAGGCCAGCAAATTCAAATATTTTCTTTTATGTAGAATCAATGGAGGCCTTCTTGGTTGCAGCCTCGTGAAGTTTGCAGAGAGTTTCAAGTATAAACCTATTTACTCTGAATTACTTCCAAGAGCACTATTGTACACTGACTGTGTACACAGCCGAAGAGTGAAGGTTTTCCTGCTTTTAAACCAAAGAAATAGACATTTCATTTGACGTGGATTGCTGCTTAACAGGCTCTGGGGTAGGTCTGTCCCGTTCACACCAGCAGCTCACAGGAGATTCTTAGTCGGGGCTAGAAGGACGTATGTGGTGGCACCATATGGCAGGATGCTGTGTGCCATGTTGGCTAGTTGGCACTGCCCACGTGTGAATGGCCAGACGCTAGTCAACCAAACCCACTCCTTTCTCCTGGGACCGAGCAGCTCAGGTTGCCATGGAGATGTGTGGCTTGTGGCTGCTGTGGCGATGAAAAATAAAAGGGAGGGTTCATAAGTGAGTAAAAGTAACAAGTCAGATAGAAGTCAGCAGAGAGTTGGCAGTAGGTTTTGGTTTTTTTTTAAGTACGGTTCATACAGAGGAAAAGAACATCCTGGGTGTTAAAGAGGTGGTCAGTCACTTAATGGAGTGCTCTCCCTGACAGAAAATGATGTTGTAAAAGCAGACATAATCATGATGAGTGGCCCACTATTTAATTAGCAGAGATGAAACAGTGTGAGGGGAGAGCAAGGGAGAGGACAGGGGAGATAAACCCTCCCCCAACTTGTCAGCTGGTAAGAGTAACCCAGTAAAGGCAGGGCCCCATCACAGAGCCACAGATACATGTAAATGAAATAGCCCCATTAATTAGTAATTAACATCAAGTTAATGACATTTCACTGTGTCGCCATCGGATCTTATGTCCTTCCTCTGTGGTGGAAGGGCTGCCTCTGCGGGGGCCCCTGATCTGAATGCTAATTAGCGCTGAGCTAAAGTGCTATATAGGTCTACCTAATGATATAGAGGCCCAGTTTAAGAGTGGTCATTGTGTGGGGAGGATTAATCACTTTGTAGTTGTAGATCAGGAGCTCTATAAGTCTCACACTCCTTAGAGGGCTGCGATATTGAAGGCCATTGACAGGTTTTATGTGCTAATTGCGTTGCGCCTGTTAGCCTAATGTTGGGTTATCCCTCAAGACTTAGAACTACTTTTCAAAGAAATATCCAAGAAATATCTCTGTAACATGAGCATAAATTGGTTCTGCAATGTCCAATCTAATTATTTCAGTGTTTTGCATGGTTTGATTGGCTCTGAGGGCGCGGCACTGGATACACTTTCATTTGTTTTGGGTCCCCTCCTGAGCCTAAATCGGCTCTGTGACAGAGGTAATTTTACATGATTTAACTGCAGCCCAGGACAATGACTCTGTGAAGCCAGATGAAACATGAACTTAACACTGTGTACACAGCAGTGTTCCTGGAACGGACAAGAATGTTGGCTCCAGAAATAAAGGAAATGTATGCACACGTTGATGTGCAGGGTTGTTTCCTGCAATGCTCAGCGGTGCTTTGAGTCTGTGTCTGTTTCCTCTTTCTCCATTGTGGATTCCTCTATCGTCTCCTTTTGCTGTCATCATCTCTCTGTATTTCTCTCTTCTCTGCTGCCCTCTTCCTTTTTTCGCTTCCTTTCTTTCCGAACTCTGTTCTGATACATAATTGACCCTTTAAAGGGATTCCCTGATGCCCGAGCACATTAGCAAACCAGCACAGCACACACACACACACACACACACACACACACACACACACACACACACACACACACACACACACACACACAACCAAATATGTTGATTTCTGTCAATTAAACCCCATCAGCTGTTTGCCTCCTGTTAGACATATGGCCTGTGTTAAATCTAAAGAGCAAATAGAGCCACCATTGAGAGGGGCATCGTTTTAATGGAACCCTGAGGGACGAGACCCACACCTGCGCTATAATAACATTAAACCATGCTCAACCCACTGGCCAGATGAGGACAGCGATTACATGTGTGTGTTCCATGTGTGTTTGTGTGGATGCACATGGTGCTTAGTCTTGATCTTAATTCAGCCCCTCCAGTAAAAGGACGATTAGTCTTTGCAGAACAATGTAATATCCACCACTGACCTTCAGGAAACTAAGATAGTCATTTGATATTTCTACAAGAGTTTCTATTTTCTGCATTCATTTTTGCACCAGGAGTGGGAGCAGCTCAGGCACTTTTGAGTCTCTTCCATTATATAAGCCAGAAAAATAAATAAAGACACAACTGCACTCCATCTTCGTGGACCATCTCTGCCTGCAGTCAAAGAGAGAGTACAAGAGCACCGACGTATTCTTCTTGTTTTTTTTTGGAAGATGAGTTGTTGTGAGGTTCACAGGTCTTTAGTCAGAAATGGAGACAAATGTCTGAACAAATGTTTAGAAATATAATTTTAGACAACAATATGGTGTTTTGCTTTTGGAAGCGAGCATCAGATGCTCAGTTTTAAGACAAGAAGAGACTAAATTAAATACTCTGAAAACTGTGCAAATACAGCCAATCTCCCCAGTCCTCACATAAAAGTTATACATTTGTCTGTTAAATGTATGTGTTTCAACAGTATATTGCTGCAAATTGTAGTTACCTATCCCTCTGACAATTACTGGATTGTATATAAATATTTTCAGTTGTTGCAACTAAGAGTCATTTTCATGACCACTCAGTGTTCTCAGTATTTTCCCAGTTAGTCATTAGGTCTTTGAAATGTCAAGGACACAATTAGATTTCTGTCACTAAATTTACTATTTTATAAGACAAAGAAAAGTAGCACATTTACACAACATCAAACAGCCTGAACCAGAAAGATATGACACAGTTTTGGTACCTTAATATATTTGCTGGTGTATTTCTTTTTGATTGACCAATTGATTAATCGAACAAATCATTCACACTGAAAAAATAGCAGATTATGTGACTTACAAATTAAAGCATACTTGATTTAATACATACTATCTTCTATGCAAGACAAAAAAATAACTTCAAAAATGTGTATTATGTCTTTATTCATCAATTGCAAATGTTTTTCAATGATATTAAACTCTCAATGTCCAATATGTATGACTGAAGTAAATACTGTCCATAAAGTTCCACAAAATCAAATGTAACTCCTTCTAAATAGAACTTTTTTATTAGATTCATTAATTGACAATCTTTCATCACAGAAGAGCAACACATCATCATTTTTGACAAAGTGATAACAGACCTGTTTATTAGTTTACAAAATAGCTGCTGACACATTTTCTGTTGACTTTTTGACTTTACATGGTGGCTTGATGAAGAGCTTCCCTAATTAAAACAACAACAACAAAGGACACATCAAATGATCCTGTATTGCAAACAGAACAATAACTTAAACAGGAAGGTTAAACTGAGACGAATGTGATTAACACATGGGGAAAATGATGAAATGCTGTTGCATATCTCTGTTTGTCTTTGTTATATTCACTCACAGCCCCTCACAATGTGCAGCATTCTGTTTGTGCATGCACACGGGTAGGTTAAATACCCCTCCCCTCTCTGCCCCCCCAGCCAACCCCACCCCCCACCACCACCACCACCCCTATACACTCATCTGCTCCAGCTCTCCCCCGGCTTCACACTGCTCACATCTCCAACACCACCAGATCTCCCCTTTTTTCCTGCTTGCTCTTTACTAAAGTTTGGCTGTCAATCAGCTGTGGCCTCAGGCAACAGGCACTGATGAAAAGACCCCTGAGACAAGGAGACCCAAATTAGATTTCAATAAGGATGTTGAATATTCATATCAGGGAAACATCTAAAGGTAAATGCTTTTTGATCTGCGCGCACAAATATCACTTGTGTGCATTTCCCAGGTCCTGGCGCTCTGGTTCTACACTGTTTTCTCCCCCAGCCCGGTCCGGCCTCGGTCTCGGCTCTGTCTCACTCCTCGGGGGGATGCGGTGGAATAATGATGATGGAGCTACAAAGGAGAAAACGAGCTATAATGAATGTTTATACTAAAGGGACCCAATAGAAAGGGCATCCGTACTAAGTATTCAGTAATTAGTATTTAGCAGAAGTTGATCGCTGAGTGCACACAGACGCACACTCAGACACACACACACTTATCCAGGGCAGAATCACTGAGGCAGAATTATTTGCTGTGTAAACTTTAGACAGGGGAACCTCCCCTGACAGCAGCAGTCAAAACAACAGTTTCATTGCTCCTGTCAACATGTCGCCTTTATTTTTATAATTGACACCACTTAGGGTCTTTCTCCACAAAATGTCAACCAAATTCTCGACGTGGCTGTTTATTTTTTTTGGACATACCTGCATTCTGTTGCTCCACAGAATGATAATTATCACTTTAACATGCTCATTGAGGATGAAAATGTCTCCTTACTGCCCTTTTTCTCTTACCTTCATGCCTTTTTCTTGTAAACTGTTAGGAGATCTAAAAAAAGGGCCAACATCCTCTAATACCCTGAAGAAATTTCCATCACTTCCATCTTTGTGGAGATGGAAATGTGCAGAGATGGTGGTGGATGAAGGGGGGCCTTTGACTGGGAGGTGGAGAAGGAGGGGGGTTTACTGCCTGAGGCTTTTTTCCCCACAGAGAGTCCACTCCGCTCAGGAACACACTATGAAGCGAGTCCCAAAATGAGACCAAAGGATGGATGGGAACGCCATCGCCCCTTGACGCGAGCAAGGGACCGTCCAAGCTAATCGTCCACATCAACTTCTATCATCAATAATGCGTGGAGAGCAGCCATGATAGTCCCGATCAAGCCACTGTGGCTCATGATGCAGGGAGACAGGCCAACTCCAGTCTAGCTAATAAAAAGAATGCCATTCTCCTCTTACATTATACTTTTCTCTTGTTATTTCTCTCACTCCGTGTTCGTCTCCACCACCACCCCCCTCCAACCCTTCCTTACAACATGATGGTCAGTCCATTGCCAGGCAATCTGCTCTGTGATGTTGTTCACACCTCCATCCAGCCAAAAAGACAAGAAAAAAAAAATCTTTGACAAGATATGATGACTTGCCCAGGTGGTGTGTTTCACTGGTCTCTTGGTCTTTCAGTTGAGGGCAGCCAACCAAGGTATGCATGTGTGTGTGTGTGTGTGTGTGTGTGCGTGCGTGCGTGTGTGTGTGTGTGTGTGCGTGTGTATGTCTGGCTACAGTATATGATGGTGTGTTAACCCCAGGCCCTGTGCTGTGTTGCTGTGATGCCGAGTGTCACCCTGCTCCGGCCTGAGCCCTGCAGCCAGAGAAACCAGCTGTGAAACTGACAGGTTTGTCTTCTGCACTCACCCCCCCCTCCCCAATTCTGCACACACAAACCCACACTGATACAACACACATGCAAGCCCATAACAAGCATGTAACAAGGAACACACAATTCCATGGCCTGAGGTTTAAGTACACATGCACACAGAACCCCCCCCCCCCCCCCCCCCCCCCCACACACACACACACACACACACACTCACACACACACACACACACACTCACACACATCCACACATCTACAGACCATCACACAAGCTGCAGGCAGTCTCTCTCATGCCAGCTACAAACACAGTGCAAAAGGAATATGCTGCAATATACAGCAGCTTTTCGTTACACGAACACATTTTTACAATTTGATTAAACTCAACAGAGATAGTGAATATCCAAGTGGAATCTTCTTAGACCACGTTTTCCATCGATAGTCTTTATCAGTTAAGCACTAGACTGCGATTTCATTCAGATTGTCTTACGGAGCTGTAAAAAAGAAGAATTATTTATTTAAACATTTTTACCACACATGCAGTCTTAGGTCAGACATGTCAGTGATTCCTGACCTTTTTTTCTCAGCACATTCTATTTGTGTCTTAGAAAAGGTAAGGAAGGGAAACATCACTGTGAATAATTGACACAAGGTTTTATTAGGAATTGTTTTCATCTGAATTTTTATCATTTATAAATGTGTCTGCCTAACTGCCTGACTTTTTCATACCAAAATACCTATTTATAATTATTCAGTAAGTATGTTGTCATGATTTGATTTGAATAGAAGTGAAATCTTATTTTGACAACAGATATCCTGTAATAAATGTGAAAAACATTTTAAACAAAAGTGAGAAAATAAATCTATTAGAAGACCCATTTAAATTCTGTTTTGTCATGGTTTTAGTGAAAAGTCAAATACATTATAAAACTATAAATTCTGCACATTTTATCTCCCCCCATTAGAGTTTAATGAAAGTGTCGTTCAATTAAAAAAAATCCCCTCAATAATTGAACAATTATTGTATAAGTTAATAAGGATGTTGTTTCTCAGATATTACCCATGTGAAAGCATGGATCTTGAGGTAAACTCATGTATAGAGTTAGAATGCAGGTACATTGTATGTCACACAAACACAGGCACATGTGTATTCTGTATCATTTAGGTCAATGAGGACAGGCAGCAGTGCCACCAGCGTCTGAACTTGTGCTCCATCCAGGAAAAGCTGATGAGTTACCCTCAGGAGATGCTTGCTGCCTTCCATGGCACCTTCCCCCCACACCTAACGGACACCTAGCGTGCACAGGAAAACACACACACACACACACACACACACACTGACACAAACGTGGACTTTGAATCAAAGTAGTGAAGGATGCCATGTGTATCCAGGTGTCTGGCTGTGCTGTAGCACCCTTCAGATGTCACCACGACAGAAATCAGTCCTCTGACCAGAAAGTCTGCAGGCAGCCTGCGTGCGTGTTAGCGTTCTACATTTGTCTATGTGAATGTGCGTTTGTGCATGTGTGCATGTGTACTTGGGGTTGCTTTTTTCCTAGAGGGTGGGGGTGAGAAAAACAAGCGAGAAAACAGCAAAACAAGTTAAGAGGCAATGAAGAAAGCGACACTGGCACCTGTTTCCCTCTGGTGTGGAGGGCAAAGAATCCACCTCAGAAACGACACTCTGGTCTTTGATGTACTGATGCAACTAATGACACCACAGATCATTCTATCTCTAGATATTTCCATCCAACAGCCTGCACTTTATCACCTTTATCTCTTCTTCTAGCGCCCAATAAACATGCTTCACTCCTAACACACATGCACACTTTTTTTTGGGTTCAGTTATGTGGCCAGATGTCCAAGTTGACATAGCGCTTAAGGCGGTTGACTGGATGAAACAGTGCATTGGCTGCGGGTAAAGAGGGATTAAAACAGGGCCCGAGGCACTTGTGTTATATTGAAAACATCCTGGGCTGCTTTGTATGGAGATTTGCATACATTGGGGTCTGTGCAGTGATGGCCCATCTGCTGAAGTGCATTGTCCCCAAACAACAAAGTGTGTTTAAATATTTCACATCTCCATCTACTGGGACACAGGTAGAGAGAAATGAGGAGAGAGGAGAGTCAGGGAGGGAAAGAGAGGGCAATGAAGAGGGGGTGAAAAATTAAAAACCAACAAAAAAAGAGGAGAAGGAGTAGATTGGCACGGCTTTGAATTTGAACTGCTCCCAAAAGTGCCTCAGTCAGAGCCACAGTAAATAACACTATTGCCGGCTAGGATCCAGGAAAATGAGGAGAATCTAAATATAAAATGTTGTAAGTCTGAATTCTGGTGGAATATGGTTTTCTTAAAACAGAAACAAAGATGTGAAATGTATGTTTTGTGCTAAAACTGTGCTGAAAATATTCGGCTAAATTTAAAACAGGGTTGAACTACTTATACTTAGATTTAACAAACTTATCAGACTGTTTATACGTTAACTCTAAGTGTTACTTGCATTCCTTAATTTTCAACCAATGTGTGCACATTTTTCATATATGCTGTCATAAATTAACTCTGAAAGACTCTGGCTATAATGAAATAAAAAGTGGGCAAACATCCACAGTAGACAGTTTGTTTCATACTGGTCGGGTATTAAGTTATCATCCCTCTGGCCCAAACCCTCTTTATTGTATTAATGCCATAACTCTGGATTTCTGTGACATTTAATGGCACTGTAAAATTAGATAATTACTGTAATATATCTGTGTACTCATTTCAGTTTCCGAGGTCAGAAACATAAAAATTAATAAGGAACAAGTGGGAGAAAGGGGGACAGAGTAGAGGGATTGAACGAGGGAGAGAAAGTGTGTGTGTAAGAGTCTTTGAAAAGTTAGCTTTATTAATGCAGAACAGCAGAGTCTGAAGTTACTTGACAATCCAATGTTGATGCATCCTCTCTCCCCTTGCATTTTTATTTTCCACTCTCCCCTCCCCGTGTGGCTTTTATTTCAACCAAAACACACATCAAATGAAAAACATGCTCAGGGCAGTGGATGTTGGATGGAACAGTAAGGTGATTTAACGACGGGACGGTTTGTGTGTAGGCTGGACAGCCTGGTGCAGCCTCCGTCTTCGCAACCCGAACACACACAAAAGCCTTGCACACATTTACACATACGCACACACACAGACAAGACACATACACACACTGACACCAAATATCTGAAAAAACAGCCAAGATGGACGTGAGGAACATGTTGCCTGCACGGGGGAGGATTTTTGGAAAGAAGAGCGTGGTCAATCTGTTTGTTTCACTGCCACATCCAAGAAGAGTGATAATTTCATTTTCTTTCATTATTTCTTCCCTTCTATTTTACTCCTTATGTCAGATTTTGAAAGCTGGTAAGGTTTAGGTTTAAGAAAAGAGCATATCAGACAATGGATTATATTTATTTTGCAACAAATATCAATCTTTTTGTCTCTCTTGTTCCCACATAGTGAGACAGAAAGAGAGAAACACAGGCAGAGTGGCTGATGCTACCTGAACCCTGTACCTCTGCCTTGTCTCCCGGCATC
This sequence comes from Symphodus melops, assembly GCF_947650265.1. NCBI lineage: Eukaryota > Metazoa > Chordata > Actinopteri > Labriformes > Labridae > Symphodus > Symphodus melops. The sequence continues at coordinate 18,001,417 of NC_136703.1, forward strand.
TCCCTCAGTCTAATCGTGTCTCATGAGCCGGTTTATTTGTGCCAACCCCTTTAGTAGTGGAAGGTCACGGCTGGAGAGTCTGTGAAAAAGTATAACAGACACACATTAACCCCCATTTAATCAGGATTACAGAGAACAACCAAGCATTATTTAACACACATTACAGAGCATGACAGCAGCAGGGAATATGGGGCACTCACACATACACACACACACTAACACAAATCCAGTACAATCAATCTAATGGTGTGCATTAGTTAACTGCCAAATGTTGGGCTTTTTATGGCAGGATCACCCGTCCCTTGAAAAGATAAATACGGTGCACAGATCCCAGTAATTACAGCAATCCCCTTACAGCGCACACAGAGCAGCCTCGCTCAGCAGCCTCCATGGAGCACCGTCGGCCTGTAGATTAAGTCCTTTAGGACAGTTTTAGGGCACCAGGGTGAGTGACAGGAGAGGAGTTGGATGGTGAGGGGACAAAAGGACAGACAGGGGTGGTGTTAATGTGTTTTGTCTTTACAGTATTTTGGGGGGAGGGGTTGCACTTTGCAGACACAATGGGCAAAATTAGAGGAAAAAACACAAAAATGTACTTCGACATACCTGATGTAAAAGGTATGAAGGACGTAAACTTAAATATGATCTTGAACATTTTCTTTAGTGAGTTTCTGAGCTCATGTCATGTATCTCAAACGTTGAAATAATGGATGAAGGAATTCAGCTTCAGCCAAATGTCAACACATGAAAGAGTTAAAGGGTCTTGGTCGAACATGTGCAATGATGAATCAGCTTTTAAATCAAAAACTTTAAAATCACCAACACAGCCAACCTGTTACATCGGAAATTACATCATCATGTTTACGTGTTCATAATAATTATGAATATATGCTAAATGTAATACAGCAAAAAAGAACTACTCTTCAATAAACGTAGGGGATTCATTCATAAGAGGCTGAGTCTCGTCTTTGAGTACTTCATGATCTGAATTTAAAATCTAGGGCTGTCAGCATTAACTAGTTCTTCATAATGTATTAAGGCCTGAAATGTTTATGAAGTTTATGTGATAACCTTCAATTGATCAGAAAGTCCTTACTTTATTTCAAAATAAAAGCAGGGTTGAAATGAAACAACAAGTAAAGTACTCTCAGCTTATGACAGTAAAAAAAAGTTCATAACAATATAAAATAACATTTTTATTTTTTAATAAGAAATAATGGAAAATTGAACATGTGATTAAAATAGTTAATCATGCAGTACACATTGAAATTTTGTGATAAATGGCAATGAAAAAAATGTTTATCGTTTTTACGGCCCTACAGTAAAAAACCCAATAAAAAGTCATGCTGATTGTATGAATTTTATTATATATCAGGATAAGCCCCTTGAGGTGTATAACCTCATTTTCAAAGGGGTCCCAGACCATATTTACAACATAGTAAAATAAGGACAAAACACAACACACTACAGACAAAACAAGCAAAGTAATACATGCAACTGTGAACAGATACCACGTTAAAACTACAACCACAACAACGGTTACAGCTCTAGACACCTTCAGCCGATACAAAGCGAAAGTGTCAACATTACTGAAAGGGCACACAACAATTTTGAAGATGAGAAAACAAAGTATTTTTTAAATAAGTTAAATGATGATAAAGCATGAATATTTAAGACATTCGGGATAAGTAAAGATTGGAAAACAAATTGATACAAGTGAAGTTGAAGTCTTGGATTGAGAGGGAGCCAGCTGAGTGTATCTAACATTGTACAGTGATGCTTAAAAAAGGACAACCTTGTATACATCTGGAGAGTCTATGAAATAAAACATTAAGGGCATGAAGATCAGTTTTAGATAAATTTTGAAAAACAATGTCAGCAAAGTCTATTATTGGTAGTGTGAGTTGTGAAACAAGTTTTTTTTTAACATTTAATATGAAGCAATGTTTAGAGCGATATAAAACACTAGAATTAAAATGTACTTTTCTAATGATATGATCAATGTGTGTTTTAAAGGTAAGAGAAACGTTTGGAAGAGCTCCACCATCAGTAAAAGATAAAACCAGAGCATTGGATTTTGAAGTAAGATTTTTTTTCACACCAAAAAGCATTGAGTTATCTTTTGTTTGATTCAGCAGCAATTTGTTTGCGGACGCCCAAATCTGCAGGTAGTTAAAATCAGTTTACAAGGCCTCCTGCATTAGTGTTGTTGAGGCTTTGGATGTGTATATAATATTATTATTTGCATATAACTGCATAGAACAATCAAAAAGAATGAGTGGAAGATTAATAAAGAATAGGAAAAAAAAGTGGTCCTAAAGTTTAGCTCTGATGCATACCTATCTGTTAAGCGAGCACATCAGATTTACGCCCTCTGAAAACCACACATTGTTTTCTGTTGTGAAGATACGTGTTAAACCACAGCAGAGCATGACGAGACAGGCCAACGAGAGATTCATTTTGTGCTAAATAAGAAAAATGTCACACAAATATCAAATAGGACTTGAAATAGTTTTTGATACAACATTGTTACAATCTGTCGAGGCACTGATATCAGCAAAACATTTACTGTTTTGAGCCTTTAATTACTTCACATTAAGCTAAACATTTAAAGATCAAATATCTTTTCATACAACATCTGCAAACCACCTTTCTCATCATCATATTTTCAACTTTACTGTGTTTAGATTTTTTCTAGACTAAAAATGTGCTCTTTACTTATAACCTCCAACTTGTTCTCAAATATGTGCATTATAAAAAATAATAATGTACAATGCAAAGTACTGTATCAAAGCACTCTTAGAAGTCAAAATAACTGAAACTTGATTTAAAGGCTTGTGTTGTTATTTGCTCTTTTGGACAAAACAGCTGTTCAAAACGATACAATAAAAACATTCTGTTCTCACACCTGTTCACCTGTTCACCTCATTTTCTCCAGAAATGTTCATCTCCTCTGGCCTGTGTCTGTGCATGTTGGTGCGTGTGTGTGTGTGTGTGTGTGTGTGTGTGTGTGTGTAAAGGGCATTCATGGGCGCAGTTAAGCAACGGGAGCTGAGTAAAGCCTTCAGGCTGCGAAGCAATTGATGTCCGGCGGGTGGCTGAGGAACAGTAACTCACACCGCTTTCTGCCTGCATCTAAAACTCTCATTAGTTTAAGTGTGTGAGAGTTTTCTGCCTCTGCACCCTTTGGAGCACACGGTGAGGCACAGGGCCAAAAACCTCCTCAGATGGACGTTTCTACAAGGGGAGGCATGCAAAGTGAAGGTGCATGCCTGTGAGCACTAAGAATTTGACACACAAAAAAAAAACCAACATTTTTTCTCTCTCTGTCTTGCAGCATGCATGGATGCAACTGTGGGAATGAAGCTTAACAGCAGGGTCTAATGAGGTCTGAAATATGAGAGGTAAACATTTGTATGGACAGATGCGGATTAATGTTCATCTTTTCTTCAAGCCACAGATTAAACCTGATTTACTGCCTAACATGTTTTATTCTTTTTTTTCCCCCCTTTGTCACTACAGAGAGCTAGGAATGAAGAGAGGCACTAAATGAGGAGCAAAGAGAAACAAAGGGAGAAAGCAGAGCGAATGTGTCTCTTACTTATGGGGAAGTTGCCAGAAGAAGCCAGACAGTGAAAATGAAAGGAACAAAGACAAAAAAAACTGCAGGATTGGACGGAAGGGGAAGGCAGAGGGAGTCGTCAGATGCTCCTTATTCCTGGTGTGGGCTGCAGAAGTGAAGGAGGAGAAGATTTGAGTCATGGGGACGGAATCAGAAATGTCAACAGATTGAGTCAGAGCAGAGCTGGGACCGTCTGGAAGGAGAGAGTATCAACACTGACGGAGGGGCACGCAAGATTTTGGGACCGTTACTGGGCTAATGGCAAAATTATTGGACATTATGTGTGTGCGTGTGTGGTTGTGTGTGTATGTGTTGCATGGGGGAGGATGTGGGATTGGCTTAGTCTGCTGTCTATAATGAATGGTTAATGTTAGTCGGGTAAAAATGAATACGGTCACCATCTGCTCTATCTTAGTCTGCGTTCTGTGCCTGTGTATGTGTGTGTATGACAGTCATGCAGACACACGTACACACGCGCACACACACATGCACACACACACACACACAACTTGCTCTTGGAGAGGGATTTGGAAATATGCAATGGAAGAAAAAGGGAGGGTGGAAGAAAGAGAAACATGCAACAAAAACCTGCACAAAACTGAAGGAAGAGACAATGAGAGTGAGGAAAAGAGAAAAGACATTCATGCAGAAAGCATCACGTTTGTTTATGTGCAGCAGAGATGCAGATACAGGTGAGCACAAATAGGGCACAAGTCATGAGTTCTGTCATGTATCTCAAGTACATGTAGCCTATGGCTGCAAACATACTCGCTTTTGGTGTATACACAAGAACACAAACACCAAAAACATTCATAACACATTTTGAAGGAAGTTATCAGCAACACTATATTCAGAGCTGACCAACAAAACTCAAAATATATCTCTAACATTTTATAAATTATTGGATTTGTGTAATCACTACACTTCAGATGCAGACAAGTTCTTTGACTTTCATAAGAAGAAAATAGCATCATGTTCACATACTGAACAAAAAGCATTATATCAACAATAAATTGGGCTGACTCCGTGTTGAAGTTACAGTACTTGACATCCGCTGATGCCTGCGTGTATAAATGCCTTTATGTCTGAAGACATTTAAATGTTTGAGTTCAAGATGAAGACAATTCATACTTACTGTTTGTGTTATGCAAATCATACTTGAATGACTGAGTGGTAATTTAAAAAAGAAATCAAATTTCAAAGAAATGCAAAGAAAAAGAACTGCAGTACATCTTTGGACATACAGTGAGGATCTGAGGTATTGCAAAGCTTTAAAAAAAAACACTTCTCAAAGCGTCTCTAATTGACCATGAACTGGTGCAAATGAATTGTAATTATTTAAACAGCAATTTCCTTGACAGAATTTACATATTTTTTTGGTCAAATTAAGTTTTTTTGTTTTATTAATTAAAAACAAAGTTCTGTTAAAAGGAAGTTGGCATGATTCTCTTATTTGTGAAGGTTTAAAAAAAAAAGAAGATTAAATATTAGGACCAACAAATGAGGACCTCTGTGCAGCTCTATTACTAGACTACCCTGTGAATACACAGTAACAGTATTTAAAGCTTTAGGGGGATTACAAGTGTTGAGGACACTGGAACAGTATCATCCCCGGCTGTGCTCACACACAAGCACACACTCTCTCTCTTTTTCGCCCACTCACACACCAACAAAGAAGTAATGCATGTCCATTTTTTTTTTGTTTGTGAACGCATCACATCAAAGTTGAAAGCATAGGAAAAGTATTTCGATGCATCATCGAGGTTTTGGTTCGCTATGACAGAGAGAAAACTTCAACGCTGATAAAACATTTGTGACACATCTTTGAACACTAGGTTGATAAGTAAATACAGCCAACATCCATAATCCTCATGTCACTATGCTCTCTGTATTATGCAGAGTTAAACAGACACACACACACACACACACACACACACACACACACACACACAGCCAGGTTGTGATTAAATTCTCTGTGGCCTATGATCCGCTTCTAAATCTTTGCAATTTTCATTTTATGCAGCTTTAATATGGATCATAGATGCTCTCAGAGTGCCCCATCTCCTAATCTGGAGCAATCTGAGCTGAGCCGGGCTGGGCCAACAGCTGACACTAAGCCAACCAGTCGCACTCGAACAGCCAGCAAGGCAGCATCAAACCTCTGTGCAGTCAGTGTCGGCCCAACATGCCATGACAGCAAAAAAGTTTTAGAAAATGTAGAATTGATTTTATAGGAGCAGATATGCAGGACATTTACAGTTGCAGGTGTATATTCTTTTTAGAAGAATAGCATGACAACAATAAACAATTGATTAAAGAATTTATGATTTTTTTAAAACATTCTAATCATTGGATAATAAAAGATGCAACTCAGTTTTACTGCAAAAAATGAATACATGTGAATGAATTAAAAGTTTATGTTGATAGTAATGTCTGCTAAGGTGTGTTTGGGTGTTGAGGAACCAAGTCTGGGCATATCAGACACACACACACACACACACACACACACACACACACACACACACACACACACACACAACACATGCACACACACACAAACAATTGATTTTCACATGATATTTATACACGCACACTGGCGCGCGCGCACACACACACACACACACACACAGATGACCCTGTTTTTAGAGCATAGAGGGCCCGTAAGAGGATTAAGTAATTAAGGGGACACAGAGTTAAAAAATGTAAACTAATATTGTAACAGTTACATCCAGGAAACCAAAACCCACTGCATGATCTTTCTGAAAATCATGTCAGTTTTTGTCATTTTGTAAAAAAAAAAAAAGAATTTCTGATATGTCGTTTTAGACAAAAGAGGAATTTGAATGTTGGTGTCTTGTTTCTCTTAATATAGATTAAACTGTCATGTCAAAATACCAGTAACCAGCTGAAGGCTTGGACCAGAAGCAGACCCCCTGCAGGGATTCATGTAAATAATACTGTAGCTGATGGAGGAAAACCCACAAACTGAGCAAAGCTAATGCTAGGCTTAACTCTCTCTCCCCCTCTCTCTCTCTCTCTCTCTCACCCCACACTCTTACATTTACAAAGAAGCATATACCAATTTCAAAAAATGAAAAGTCTGCTTTGCTCCATTTCTGAAAGTACCTGTTAATGAAACAATTTAACTGTAACAATGACTTTTGTTATTGTTATTATTATTGTTATTATTATTATTATTATTATTATTATTATTATTATTATTATCATCATTATTATTAGGAGCAGAGGGGGAGCATGTGAGGGGGAGAGTGCACATCAGGGGGAAGGGAAAGTCACCCCTCAACCTCAGCCAGCTTAATCCTCCCAGTGCCAGACGGCAAGACCAGTTAGTTATCAGGACATCCTTATGGACATATTTAGAGTGTTGCTTTAACCATTCAACATTTGTGGACACATTTTCACAAATGCTTTCTTTGAGAAATGAAAAGCAGACAAATGTTCTTTTCAAGTAGAATACTGTTTATTATTCTTCACTGAAACAAAAAAAATGTTACCTTCATTTTTCACACAAGGAGTTAAGTTAACATTTACCTGAAAAGGTCATAATGTCCTTAAGATATTCTATTAACCTTTTGGCTTATTTTACCTTTTGTGTATTACTCATCGCATAGTTTGTCCTTCTGTCATTTGCTTATCCTTAATCTGTCTGTCTGAGGATGTTCCTCAAACTAATCCACCTTTGCTCACATCATTTTTAAAATGTTAAACCCCCAATAACCCACAACAAACACAACTCATCAGAAAAATCTGACCTTGTAAACCTGACACTTTCCCATCCACCTGTACAGCTGTGATGGTAAACCTTTAAAAGATGCTCGAAGTCAATGCGAGACCAAAAATGAATGAATCCCAGTGACAGGTATTGCAAGCATAATAATAGCAACATAGAATATTTTTACATTTGTGTCAAAACCAAAAATAAATGTATACACATCAATGAGCCACAATATGTGAAGTTCTTCTTCCAGCTGAAGTAAGGACTTCATCACAAATGTGTTGTCAAAAAGAGTACGTTTTAAAAAAATGCACATCTATTCCCATCAGAATTATCAAAGTGGACTTTCCTGAGAACTCTCATTAGTCACATCCTACTAGTAACGATAGAAAAATGGAACATGAAACATGTCCGAACATACAGTCCAGTGCTTTATGAAAATTGCAGCAATATGGTTTTAATGTCACTCTGTGAGACTTTAAGGCTGCATTCAGGAAGTGGACAAGTGTAGGTTCACCTCAGAGGACATGATTAAATCACACAATAACCTCCTTCCCCTCATCAAATCCTCTTAAGCAGGCTGTAATACATATCTGCCAAACAAAGCAAACTCAATCAGAACAATCAACCGAGCCAGGCCAAGCCCGCCCTGCCTGCTCGTCTGATCCCATTGCCGTGATTAAAATGAAAATGGAGCTGGGACATTACCAGAAATCCCATGTTCACCTTATAAGGAAGATCAGAAGTCTGCCTGCCTTTGTGTGTGTGTGTGTGTGTGTGTGTGTGTGTGTGTGTGTGTGTGTGTGTGTGTGTGTGTGTGTGTGTGTGTGTGTGTGTGTGTGTGTGTGTGTGCGTAAATGTGTGTGTGTAGGCTAAAGGGGATAAATGTGTCCTGTGTAATTCCCTGGCTTGGAACACAAAACACTGTTTTATTGTTTTGCAATATTAATAGAAGAAAGATTACAATTGATGGGATTGGATTAGTGATATTTAGCTTTTTCATTATCAAAAAGTAATAAATGAATGTGTTTATGCTGAGTGGTGTGTTTTGAGAAAAACATGTTGTTATTGCATTGTAATGGACATATTCATGCACCTGAATGATTATGTCCAACCTTAAAACAATACATTCAAATATACAAATGTGTTTTAGATTGTTGTAAATTTATCAAATCAGGTATTACAGTCCTGGTTTTCAAACATAAAATATAATCAGCATTTCAGCTGCCAATTTTGATATCAAGTCAAGTTTTAAACAGGTCTTTATCTAATAGTACTTTCATATTAGCTTAATCTGGACATTGTTTCCTGATAATTAAAAGCAGTACAATTGAAATGTGTTCCCCTTTCTATGAATAATGGCAAAGGAAAGAATCAAGTCTTCACACTTCAAAAACATAAACCAGCTAATATTTGTTATATTTTTTCTGGAGAAAAAAAGACTTGAATAAGGACTTGAATGAATATTTCATTTTCAAAATAGTTGCCAATTTCTGTTTTTGGATAAGAAGTGTTCCAAGAATACAATGCTTTCCATTTATCTCACAGCATGAAATCAACTTACAGACACTTGAAACTTAAGAAATTAAAATCAGTCACACTCTCATTAGAGTCTTATTTTAGTTTTGGATACCATGAAGAAAATCACATTATTTAGCAAAAAATTTAAACCAAGGTCAAATAGTGTTAATTATGATTAAAAAGGGGGAATATTAAGTTTCAAGTTTCCTGCTGTTGTGAAATTATTAGAAGCCATCAGCCTACGTATAATGTAATAAGCCTGTAATAATGTATGGGTTGCAGTGAGAGCCTACAAATAAGAGCCAAGAATTTCTTAAAACCACATACCATGGGGGGCGCCACCATGTATGGAGGCGACAGTCCTCACGCGGGTTGCCGGGGTTCGACTCCGGCCTGTGGCCAATTTCCCACATGTCTCTCTCCCTGATTTCTGACGCTATCCACTTTCTCTCCCTCTCTCCAAAATAAAGGCATAAAAGCCAGAAAATAAATACATACCATACACAAACTTATGGATCTTCCAATTATGCAGGTCTAGTTGCATTTCAGTTTTTGTTCAGTGGGTATCACAAACTAAAATTGCAGACTGTGTGTGTGTGTGTGTGTGTGTGTGTGTGTGTGTAGGTGTGCGCGTGAGTGTGTGTGAGTGTGTGTGTGTGAGTGTCTTTAAGAGAGAAAAAGAGAGATGGACTATTGGGCAGGCTTACAGTAAGAGGCAAGCTCTACATTACTGTTGCTCCAGTTCACTTCCTGGGATAATCCTTAACACAACAGAGGGAGCTGCAGGTGACCTGGACCAGCAGAGATACAGTATGGGGCTCCATTAACAAACACACACACACGTAAACACACTTTCACACACACACAAACCCATCCATTCATAACTAACCACAATATGACCCTCCTTTCACCCTTCATCTCTGCTGTTCCAGCGTAGCTTCCTCCTCGTCGACTCTTAGTGAAACATATTGTGGCCCTGCTGCTTGAAATGACAGAGTGTCATTCATCCCCAGCCCCAAAGTCATCTGCCCCATTAACAGCGGTGTCTAATTAAAGCTGTAAATGACAAACACCTAGACACAAACACAGGCTCTAATGGCAGCTCTGTATAGCAGGAGACTGATGGGCAGCTGTCTCATGTTTGTCCACTGAGCAGATCAACCTTGAGACATGAGGACCTGTGGGCCGTCTACTGGACCTCTGAGATAACACAGGAAGGCTACCAGAGCCTTGATAATGAATGATTCATATACAGTTGCCTGAAAGTTAATTGAATCATTAATAAAGAGCAATATTGTCTTTTAACATGGTGATGTTTGAATTACAGTGTTAGGTATATCCCACCTGGGAGTTCCTACTTTTCCATGTATATATAGCGCGTGTGTGTATGTATGTACGTATGTATGTATGTATGTATGTATGTATGTATGTATGTATGTATGTATGTATGTATGTATGTATGTACGTACGTACGTACATACATACATACATACATACACACACATATGTATAGATGTATGTATATATATATGTGTGTGTGTGTGTGTGTGTGTGTGTATATATATATATATATACATATACATATACATATACATATACATACTGTATATATACATGCACACAACAAAACAAAAACAGGAGGATTTACCAAGCAAAGAGGTGTTTTTCTGTTGTTTGTCTCGGACCCAAAAACAATTGGGGAACAATAACCGTCATTGCGGATCATATCTGACTCTATTATCCTCTTATTTGCATTATATAAAAGAGGAATAACAAGGTAGTGGCACTGAGGCTAATCTGTATTAACCACTGCGGCATTAGCATTAGCTTTAGCTGCCTAAAGTTAACTCCTTTATGGAGCTTATCAAGCTTAAAAGTGTGACAAAAATCAAACACAGTGAAAATCACTCTCTAACAGAAATTAATTAAATGACATTGCCTTGTTACATAACATATTTACTGCCGTTCTTTTCTCCACAATGCAGCGCCTGTTACTGTTTGTTTCCATCTCCCTTTTTCAATCACCATTAAAATCATCCACTCATCTGTCACGCTGTCCTGAAGAAACCTCAGGATGAAAAAAAGTAAAAAGCTCAAATCCATTTCCATATTAGTTTGAAAATTGTGGAATATTACAGAGGAATTATCCCTTCCACAAAACAGAATAAAACCCTTTTTATTCCCACTAATCCTTCAAAGACTGTGATATTACCTGATAGGATGTTGTACTGTGTGAATATTATCAACAAGACATGTCCAAAATAATGTAAGCAGGTCCCCGTAGTGAAGATTAGATTGAGCATTTTACTCTTCCAATTTATCTCTTCCCCGAAATGTAACGCCTTTATTCTTTGTATTTCCCCCACTTTCCCTCCTCTGTCTCTTTTCCCTCCCTCCGATTCAGCTTTCTGGAAGCTAGATGTTTATCTCTCTTTGTGCCACAGCATACAAGATAAAAATAATTTGCAAAAATCTCACAAAAGAATTATCCACTGTTGAAACATTTGACATAAATTGCATGAAGACACTGCTAAGTGCCTAAAGAAACATTTTTGTTGCAACTTTCAATTTTGGAAATACATTTTAAACACTATTTGGACATTTAATTAATAAATCAGCCTATTGTTAATGTATTGTTACCTGTGTACCAACACTGCAACTAACTATAACATGTACTGCAGACTCTTGTAGAGACATTAAGGATTTCCCAGAGGATATGTCCTCATAATTCAGGTGATCCCTAGACTTTTTCTCAAGCAAAATCAGCAGGTCAAAGTTATCGACATAAAAAAGACATTAATACATTCATATATAAGATATTATCTTGAAATATTCCCTTCACATGCATGGTTCCCAGATGATATCCTAAATACTTTGTTGGACATTTTCTCAACTGCAGAAGGGACATGCTTTCGCATATATAGTGAAATATTACAACATCTCTTAGATATGTTGGTTGAAAAATCTGTACAGAAATGTATGGTTCCCAGATGACATATATGCATGACTTTGTTGAGTCGTTGACATTTTCTATAACAACACTTTTTGGTGGAAGTTTTCACACAAAAAGGTTGGTTAGATTGGCTAAATTTGGTTACAACATTCAAAGCTCCTGGAGGATACATCTTAATAGCTGGAGTGATACACTCACTTCTCTTTAACCACCATTGTGATGTTGACATTTGGGAGTTTAAACATCTTGAAACAAAACAGACTAACATGAACATTTGTCATCTGTGCTCTCAGAGGACGGTTTGAAGTGGATTTAATGATGTCAAAATTTCATTCAGGTCTATAATGCCGCTAGATTATTTTTTAATCAATGGGCAAAAATACTTTTCTAAACAACAAATCAAAATTATAATATTATTGTATATCCAAAAATGCACTTTACAATTAGCCTCTTCATACACTGATTTAATGAGCTACCATGTAAGGCAAGGTCTGACCTTTTGGAGCAACTTAGGCAGTCTTTACCAAAGACTTTTTAACACTTGTTTAAATGTGGTAGAGGAATTGAACTTGAATAGGGAACCAACACACTCTACCTCCTGAGCCACAGTAAATCATGATGGTATAACATTTAGATTTGCCTTGTTTTGCTTTGACAGTATCTCACTTATTTTGTTGTTTTGAGCTCCAGAAGCTTCTTGGCCCATTTCATCCTATTCAAAACAGATTATGAACAGCAAGGAAACGTAAATAGATTGGAAATAATCACCTGAAGAGTGGTTGATGACTGATGAACACTAAATCTCCCCTGGGTGTAACAAAAGAACCTCATGTCATAGAGCAAAGTGCTGAGACTGTTTTTGTGGTAATTGGTCCTAGAGAGAGGAAAATCCCTGAGAAACACTGAGCTGCAGGACTATTAAAGCCCCTCAAGTCCAGCTCTTTCCTGCTCTATACATATTGAACCGTTGAGTCAGGGGGATAAGAAGATTATCACAATGGGATGAAGAGGCTGTAAGAGCCTTTGTAGCCTCATTGTTGTGGGAGGGTTAGGATCGCACAGTGAAAGTTGTTACAGCACTCAGAAGCTCTTAAACTGCTTGACCTTAAAAGCTCTGTTTATGAAAGAAAAAGCTGTGAAGGAAGATGGGAAGGGGGGAAAAAAAGAAACACGTTGTTTAAATGGCAAACATGTATTTAGCCTTTATGATAGCAACAAAAACAAAAAAAGACAATTGTTGTCAGGAAGAGATAAAGTGTCATTAGGTGAACATTGTCATTGCCTTATTTCCACTTAAAATGTAAAAATCTTAGCTGCACCGTCCTCGTTCGGCACAAGATTATTTAGTCTCTTTGTGTGTGTGCGGCGAGAGCGACTGAAGCATCGAAATGACATGAAGAGTTATTTGGGCTGTAATGAAGCTGCTTAATGAAATCAGTGCCCTTGAAAGTTCTTCATCAATTTTAGCTCCCTTGTTCACTCGCTTGCGCTCGCACCATCCCAGCCTGTCAGCTAATCCATGCGCGCGACACAATATTAATTAAACACAGCGTTTCCTGAAGTACTTAAGTGAAGCGCTATCATTGATAATGAGCAGGTTTAAAAGAGTCACATCCTACCAAAATTACTTTTTAAACCGGCCTTATTAAGCAGAAAATGAGGCCCAAATCAGCCTACAAGCTCCTCATTAAAAGCCACTGATCCTTGGCCAGGCGCATGTTTCAATGGTTTTAATTAGGCTAGCGCAAGATCGTCAGCGACAGGAAGCGCCATTAATCTTGTCTTTTCATTAAGAGATTGGGGGGTACAGCATGTTGCAGAATCAAATGCCAAAATAGGATAAGAATGAAAGAAATTACATGACATAGCCTCCTTTGAATTGTACTTCATTTCTTGTAAATTTAATCTCAAACAATTGAAAACGACACTTATATAATACGGTAACTCCAAGCTAGTGTTGCTAAGTGCATCTAGCCAAACACATGCACACACACACACAAACAGGAAGATCTGTGTCTTCATTTTCTCAGTGTGTGTTTATGAGTTGCTCCTTTCGTAGACGATGGTCCCGGCCCTGCCTGTCACATCATCTCTGCATGGACGATTATGGATGGCCAATTATATTGCTTTTGTCATTAATTAATGAGGATAACGAGCTCACCCTGCTCCCCACAAAACCATGATGCTCCTCAGCTGGTGCTGAACAGGGAGATGGGTGCAGAGCAATGTGTGTGTGAGTGTTTGTATGAAAGACAGAGAGCGAGAAGAAAATCCAGAGGGCAGCCTAGGATTGAGTGAAGTAGTGTGTGCAAAAGGCTGCGCACAAAGATGATTGTTGACCTCAGGGCTTTGCATGTACACTTGTCCAGTGAGTTGAGGTGTGTTTGCGTGTATCTGTGTCTGTCTGTGTGTGTGTGTGAGTGTTTGCTCACCACCAGTCCTGCATCTGTGGGGGCCATTACAGAGATTAGGCAGTCCCGCAGTAACGGATGCCCCCGTTTGTCAGCTCGGATCCTCTGTCAAGACAACAAGCTAAAAGTGAAAGAGTGAGAGTGATGAGCATGGTGGTAGGAATAAGGGGGAGGGAGGGAGGAATATGAAGGCATGAAAGCAGGAGGAAAGAGGAGGAAAGAGGGGTTATGAAGAGGGAAGGCTGAAGTCCTACAACAAGACTGAAACGTCATGAGATCTATCTAAGACTACCTTTGAGAGATGATAAGCCACAGAAGCACTGATTAGGATATCTTAATCTTCAACAGTCCTGACTCTTGTCATCCAATGCTGTCTCTCCCTCCTACACCTCCGCCTCCTCCCACCAGACCCAGTTTGGCCTCTGCCACGCTGCCTTGGTCCACCATGCGTGGTGTCTTGTGGTGCCTTGTGGCGATGGGCAAAACGCTTTGCCCGACTGCCATGTTTTGAGGCTTTGCGGCCATATGAGCTCAAAAAAAAAAGCCCACAAAGCACAAACACACAGACACATACAAACAGACATCCCCCTTTCTCCCACCTCCTTTTAAAATCTGATTAACGAATGAAAAAGGCCCCTGCCCATCCCGCTGCACTTTCAGCAACGTCACCCCGAATCAAATGGCTCCTCAAAACCAACAGGCTCACCCGCTCATTGCTTGCGACAAGGCGGGGCTGGGAGGGATGAGGAAGTGTGATGTCATAGTGGAGCAATGAAGTTAAGGAGTCCATGGTTGACGGGTGCTTACAGTGTTACTGCTGGCGCAAAAACACTGATGCACCAGCACCTTTTTTCATCCTTCAAATCCTACACTCTTTATCAACCAGCTTAAACACACACACACACACACAGACACACACACACTTCACCCAAATGTTTTCCTCACTTTGCTTGTCCTAAACCTTCTTCCGCAAAAACGTTTTTGCTGCCACTTGACTTCTAAAGACAAAACCATGCTTCTGTGAGCAAATTTAATTCATAAAAACAGATCACATGTTTTTTTTAAAACCTCTCCGTAAGCATAATCAGAGCTGAAACATGTTCATTTTCCTCCCAGGCCCCTGTTGTTAACTCCAGCCAGTGTGCAGGCCTGGGAGTGTGTGTGAGATGGAGTGCTACAATGTGCATCAGACACATAGAGAGAACTTAATTAGAGAAAACAGCGCTGTCACATGCATTAGGGAGAGGTACACACTTAAGGGCATATGGTTTTAGTACTATACCATTGGGTTGGAAGAAAAGCACACAAACATACCTCAAAGCTCCGAGCCATGCTAATGAAATCACTCCATTTCTATCCTGCTGAGAGCAAACACAAATGTTTACAGACATCACACAGTCTGCCCGTACTGCTGCTCCTCACTGGTCTGGTAGTGCAAGAACACTCTTTTTAAAGACACTCTTAAATACAGACAATAGATGACAATAAGCAATAAGAATGCAATTATGGAAGTTCTTTGAAAATGTCGGATTCATTTTCCCTTATCACATGTAGTCTAAATATTATGTTATTGAAGCACTTATTCTTTTTTATCAGCAGCTTTTACACATCCTTTGGGAGCAAATATAAGGAAACTGATCAAAGACAGTAAAGTAAAGCCCGTTGAACTCACACATGACCTTAGATGTGCATGTAAAACACTGTAGCTTGTGGTAAAACATATATACTACTCTATTTTCTAAAGAGAGGCTCAGGCTACCGGGCACCAATACACCGTTTCAACCATGTGTATTTTATTTTTTATTAAACTATCTTTGGATCAGACTGCAAAAACAATGTTTTTGCAATGTGACATAATTATGTCACATATGTATGTAATGAACATTTGTGTGCAGTATCGCAAAAACAGAAAGGGGTGTGAAGTGATAGTGTAAGTTAAATAGTGTCCTATAAAACAATGAAGTTATCTAAATGATACTGAAATTGTTATATAAAAAATTAAGAGGACACTCTTTTCAGTCTAAAGTGTTTCATTTTTCTAAAAATGTTCTTATTGCATCCTTTTTCAAGTTCAAAATTGATTCACTTTTGTTCTGTGTGTGTTTTTAATTTGTGGCATCTTGACACATACTGTAAAAGTGTTTGTGCAGAGGCATGCCTCGGGCCTACTTAGGCATTGAACTGTTTGCTTTGTTGCTTAAAAAAACCGTGTGTGTTTGTTAAATTCTAACGGTATTGCCTAAAAGTATACTTTTTAATTTTTACATTATTTCAAACATTATTCTATTATTAACAATAATAAATGTGTTTTTTAAAAAGTTCCATATATCAAAACACCAAAAAATAGTAAGTTTTTTTATTTATCAAAATAAAAATGAGAATATGATCTCCCAAGTACCTTTAAGAGCCATCAAACAAAGCAACAAGTCACACAAAGTAACATCAACAAACATTTCTTTAAGATATTATTTTAGTACTCTATACAGTAGGTGCTCAATTAGGAAATGCAAAAAACACAGTCATTATGTATTTAACACTTCCTAAACCTTAAACATATTTGGTACTGACAAAGAACCTAATAATTAGTCATTTTATGTACACATCATCCACTGTTGGTAGGTCCAGATGACCCTTACCAGTGACTCAATTGAAAGTAAAGAAGAAGCCTACATACAAAGTGACAGACTGCCACCATGCATGCGGATGGACATAAAGACAATGTAGTGGTACAAGAAATCCTATAGTTCAGAAGCTCCTCAGAGGCCTTAAGGGGGGAGAGTGACCAGCCAGTCTGTGCAAAAAGGCAACCATCTCATTTATGGCAATTATGCTGTATGGGGACTGATGGAGCGAAGGGCCCGAGTCCTAACATCATCGGCAGCATTTGTCACATTTCATCCCCGCTGCCCTGAATGTCTCTTGGGGCCTCAGACAAGACATGTGTCATCAGAGGGCCAATTTAGGATGCCATGGGTGGCCTGTTGTTGTGACAAGCAGCTAAATTGTGAAAGAGAGACTGTGGTGGACCATTTAGTCACTTTTTGACTGGCATAAATAAACAAGACTGATGTGAATGTATGATAATATGCTGGCGTTATATTGTGTGCACTAAAAGTCACCTGTTGGATTACAAAAAAATATGTATATTGAGCTTGTTACAGGAGGATAGTAAAAAATGTAGGTTGTTTATCATTTAATAAGTCAACATATTGTACATGCTTTGAAGGATAAAAAAAAACCAATTTGCCTGCCACGTTTGGCAAATCATTAGAATAGCAGCTAAACTTGAGAAAGTATTGCGTTGACAGAGTTGGAATATTTTTTCCTGCCTCAGGTGTTAATTTTCTTTCTAAAAAAATGCACTTTTTATTTCTTTCTCTATTAATTTCAAATACAACATCCTATATTTATTCATAATGTACACAAACATCAGAAATTTAGTATCAACATTAATGTTGAGGCCAATAAAGATATAAAGGTAGAGAGTGATTATCTCTGTCAGTTTTCAGGTAAATGTGGATGCAATCTTACAGATAAATATGTATTTATGGATATAAATACCCCCTCACTACAACCTTCTCAACAATTAAATATTTCTTGTACTTCCATTCATTCAACAGACAGAACCTGAACTGTCCCTGTGACTTTTACTGATGAAGTGGAGCAAGGAGACAGGAGTTGAAATCGTGTTAATAGCTGTCCACAGTCTAAGAGCCCGCCAAGGAAGCTTGCAATCACCCAAATCCCCAGAGACAGGTCCTGGGTGCCCCGGGCGGCTCTTGCGCCTTCCCCTCAGCGCCACCGACCCTGCTGCGTGCCAAACAGGCCCCACCAGCCTATGTGAGCGCCCGGCTCTGCATATCAGGAGCTTCTCGTGCAAGAAAACAAAGTTACACAATTTTAATATAGAAATAAAAAGCTTAGGAGGCCTCTGCTGGATTCTTGTTTTACGCATTTGTCCACGGCAATAATTTATGGTAAAGTAACAATAGTAATTTTAAGATCAACTTTTAACCTTCTACGTTCAAAGTGGATTTCTTTTTTTGTAAGTGTTAAACTAAAATACATGCTTTTTTTTTTTTTTTTTTAAAGGAAAAGGAAATATATTATTCATCGGTGTATTGTGTTGTTTATGGAATTGTGGGTGGCATTTTCAGATTTGTCATCAAATTATTTCTAATTTGATCTGAAGTTAGTTCATGTTTAAAGCTGTGGTGAAATGGATTCGGAAATGAGGCAACGTGGGTCCAAGCATAGATATGTGTTTTAATTATAAAGACATATAAACAATATATGAAATCCATGTTGCAACACAACCAGAACGCTTCTTCAATGTATAGGCTGTAAGTTAAATAGCCTGTTAGTATCGCCGGAGTTTACACAGTTGTACAATACAATCATGTGAGATGTGCAATAACTTCAAATAAAAAATAAAGAAACTTATCAACACATCGGTAAATTATTAGCCTGCATACATCAGCCAAACATCACATTTGCCCCACACAGTATCAGTAGTCAGTCAAGGGAATTCCTGTCATAATTAAATCTGGAAGTCGAGATCGCACCACTTGGAGTTTCTTCTTTTCATGTTGTTGGATGTTGCATAGATTACAAAAATCAGCTGATAGCTAGAACAGATAATTTGGAGATGGCCTGTAAAGTTCAAGCGACAAAGTGACTTATCAGAAGGCCTTAACGGTTTGTTTTTTAGTAGCGTTTGTTAAATCTGGATGACACATACGCAGTATATTTATTCTTACTGTAAGATTACGCATCAGACTAAACTTGTTTTAATTTTGACAATGATTTTAAAAGAACTACAGTGGGAGAGAGACCAACATGGGTGCATTAAAGGTTAAAAAGTTCAAGAAAGAGAGAGAAAGCGAATCAAGGCTTGTCGTTACAGTGTTTGAAGAGGGTCGACGGTGTCCCGGAGTAGGTGGTGCACTTTTCGGCGCAGGTGGCGAGCGCAGAGCCCGAGAACGGGTAGACGGCAGCCTGTCCAAAGGGCGCCAGGGCGGTTGGGATGGGTGAAGTTATGGTCTGTCCCTGGTTCAGATAAGCCACCAGCCGCCTCATCTCCTCCAGAGCCTGGGCCTGCATGAGGATATAGTTCTTGGCCAGGAGGAGAGTGGCTATTTTGGAGAGTTTTCTCACCGAGGGGCTGTGGGCGTATGGGATAACGGAGCGAAGGCCATCCAGCGCGTCGTTCAGGTCGTGCATCCTCCTCCTCTCCCTGGCGTTGATGCTCAGCCGCAGGGATCGCTGCTCTTTGGACTTCTTGGCAAGAGGCCCCCCGGGCTTGTCGTCCCCAAATGGTGACCCCCTCTTTCGGGATTCCAGCGAGTCAAAGCCGTCCTCGTCGTCGCTTGTGTGCTCCCCGCCGCTCTCGTTGGACTTTGTGGTCTGCCCAGAGAGGAAATCAGTGGCCGGTGTCAGGGGGAACCGGCCGGGGCTTCCAGCACCATGGCCAGCGCCGAAGCCGAAGGCTGATTGGCCGTAGCGCTGCGTCAGGTCGAGGAGCGCGTCGTTGCTGATGGACTTGAGCAGGTTCTCTTCGCTGGCATTCATTTTCTCTTCCAGAAAAAGTCTACTCTTCCGTTTCCCCCTCTCTTTTGTTTGGAAACTGTAGCTTGTACTCACACAGTTCTCTCCAAGAGTTGCTGTTTTCTAGGAGTTGCTCTCTCCCCTCACTCGTTTCCTCAGTGAGCGCAGTGACTCTTCAAGAAGGAGGCTGTGAGTCTGAAGCTGAGCCTCTACATGCATTCACCTCCTCTGTACTCTGCGCTCCCCCCTTGTTGCGCGCATAGCCCACGTTCAACAACACAAGTCTAATTGTGCTCGAGGAGATGCGGAGCGCTTGTTCCCCCCCTTACACGGTCGGTTTCTCCTCTCGCGCGTGAGTCTTGCCCTCCCTCGCCTTGGGCAGATTGTGACTCGCGCTCTGCCCTGCTCGCAAGTTAGTAGGAGCACGGGACCCGCCGGGGATTATCAGCCCGTCCAATCAGGGGGGCGTTTTAATTAACTCGGGAAGAGTGCAAGTCTGCTCCCACTTTCGATCATAATGTGATAATTGCAGCACAACCTGACACACGGTAGTACTGCTGCTACTGTCCACTGTTCTGTTATATACCCTAATTAATCCCGTTTTTAAACACCAAATTCACCCGTTAGGACAACATGTCCTTTACATTTTGCTTTAGAATCCATAACACGAGCAAAAGCCAAACATGCAAACATGTGAAAGCACTCACCTGGCAGTAAAATATGTCTTTGTCATAAAGAAAAGAGAAGTTAAGAGAGCACAAGAACACTGACTGAGCATACGAGTTTGTGAGGTTTGGTTTTGTTGTTTCAGATTAATCCACTATTTTTGTACTTGTTTTTTCTTTCTTTTTTTTCCCTTTTTTTTTTTTTTTTTACTTTGGATTTGTGTATTTAGACAGCTGTGACAGACAGGATGAAGTGAGTGTGACAACCATGCTGGGTGTGTGTTAGGTTTTGGCTTCACTTGAAGCCTGCCTTGAATAGATCACGAGACACTTAGGTCATGCAGGAAGTGTCGCTTAACGTCACTCACCTTGCACACCAAAGCAGAGTCGGAGTCGAGCTATGCAGTTCATGATGCCAATGCCATCCCCTATGTAGGCCGCATACGTGCAAGTCAGGGTTTAATAGCTGCAAGTTGGCCTGTGTCTTTCACATCTCATGAGAACTTTATGCTGCTATTTAATTGTTACATATATTTTAGACATTGCACAAGACACATTAGATACCCTGAAGCCCAAGGCAAAGACGTCATTGTGTAAATAATGCTGAATAAACCCTTAAACTAAGTCAATGTTTTAGAAGAAACTTCTTGAAGTTTGAGAGAATTGTCTATTGAACAGGCGAGGTATGGGGGAAAAACACTGTCTGAAGATAAAAGGTCTCATTAGGCTAAGAAACAGGTGTCCCAAGTTGAAACTTGAAATTGAAGGTAATGCTGCCACTCAGTGTACAATATGCCACATTACACAGAAAAAGTTTAATGGCGTGATCCGCTACTGAAATACACTGTACATCTGGTTCTAAACTAATGGGGAATTATGAGGTAATGGTGCCACTCAGTGGAGGGAAAGCCGAATTGTAACCCTGTAGACCAATAAACCCTTTTGAGAAGGTTTGATTGGTGAACAAGTATACATAAAGGTGATTTGTCAAGTGTATTTGACATTCATTTCAATATTTTACAATTACTGGGCTTGATAATGTGAGATTTGAACGATTGTAAACTAAATAACAAGGAAATTGTTGCAGAAAGCTACAAAGTAGTAAAATAAGACAGAAAGTAACATAATTCTGATGTTATTATTAGTGAACAAAAACATCTGTTCTGAAATTGACACATCAAATTTCAAATATTGATCAACCTATTAATTATCTGTGAGTTTACTCTGCCAAGACAGTGCTCTTGAAGAATTAATGAGCTGAGGTGGAATTCAGTGGACCATAATATTTCTTTCAATTGGTGACATTAGTTGTTTTCTAGTTCTAAATGATTTCCACATCAAGGAGTCCGCCTTTGTTTGAGGTACAATTAAAATGTGTTTCAAGAGGGGAACAAACATTTTTTATTATATAATTTAAGACTGCAAGCAGGTCGTTCTGAGATTTTGTAGATAGCTATACTGTTTACATTGAACTTGCTTATCGACAGTAAGTAATAAAGCTCAGGGGTAACCTGAAACTGAAGCAGCTATAATTTACACCATGGTTTTTCATTGACATGAGTAACAAGCTACTCAAAAAATCAACCCAGAAAAAAAAACACAGCTTTAATACCACCTCTGACGTTCACAAGTCACTTCTGAAAACATGTGTGAAGACTTTGCTTACCTGAATAATGATCTTTTCTGTGACAGCCACATGAGGAAATACAATAGGCTACTTTGGCCAGAAGATGGCAGAAAAGCCCACGAGTTGACAAATATAAAACCTGTAAGAACACATACAGAGTATGTATATCAGTCTATTAAAAATAATTTGGTACTCTGTTGGTTTGTTTTTGTGTATATCTTACAGTGTTCATTATATCTAGTTATCTTAATAGACTACAATATTCTTGTTTATTTTGCTATGACACAATGACGAAAGCTATTCATTAACCACATGCATACAAAGGAAAGGATTGAGAAAGAGATAGAACAATGCTGATTCATTTGAACTAATTATCTACAGTAAGATAAGTAGGCATTGATGGTGAGAATGGTATAGGCTGAATTTTCACTCTTCAATCCTCTGGGATCACATGCCCTAGTGTTCAAGTGTCAGTACTACACAGAGCCATCACCTATGCCCATGAGGAATGAGCACTGAAAGCTTCTGATTCACAGAGATGCAAAAAAAAAAAAAGCAAAAGTGTCAACACACCAACTAATAATACTTGATGCTTTTACAGTCTGTGCTGCAGCTCTATATCACCATGGCAACTGCACAGCTCAGCTGCCTGAACAATGGTCGCATATACAGCATTCTGTTGTGAGTCTGTGTACAGCTGTGTTGCAGTAGCAAAGATGGACCACTATGGGGCAGGAAAGTATTCTGTATTGCAGAGAACATGGACACGGTGGGCTGTCATATTTGTCAGGAACAATGCATGTGTGCAGCAGTACAAGTGTGTGTATAAATCCATGGCTGCAATTGTGTAGTGGTAAGCATCCAAAGGCCTACAGTGCTTTGTTAAATGGTCCAGGTATTGTGTTAATTTGTGGTTTGTCCTGTTGACACAGTGGCGTGAGAGAGTGCGCTTTTTTAAGGTTTAACTGAGGATATTTAAAAATAAATGTATTAGTATTATGATGTTGGGCCATACAGTTAAATAAAATGATGGTTATTTTCTCCAGGCTAAATGTTATATCCTAATTTTAAGACCCACTCTCTCTAACACACACACAAACAGATTAATGCACGCACACACACATCAAAGTGCTGCTCTGAGTAAAGATGGAACAGGCTCCTTTGATCTCTCCCTGCCGGCTCTGATTAATGTGTGGATTTACAGTGCAGACCTACAGGGACCTGGCAGCCATGACAGCCCTCTGCTGCACTGGAATCTAGTTTTTTTTCCCCCCTAGCAGCCAATCACATCTCTTGATCTTATTCAATGCTCCAATCATGAAGCTTTTCACACAGGCACTCACAAAACAACAAAACAAACCCAAGTCTTGCACTCATTCAACCTTAAGCGCCCAACACAAAGTCTCCAAAATCCCACCGCTGTCACAAATCACAGCGCAGCATTCACTGTGTCTATCCAATCAGAGAGACTTCACAACGTTCCCCCAATCCAAACCCTCTGCTTTATCTAAGAAGAGACTGAAAGTTAGATGAGATGGATGTAGTTGGGTGAAGTAGATGTTTAATTCAGCCGGTCTTGGCAGACACTTGCAATGGTGGGTACAGTGTTGGTTTTTGGTGGGAGGTTTGCTGTTGACAACAGAGAAAATGTTTGGACATTTTTTCATCAAGCATCAAAGAAAGTGTTTGCACGGCACACATTACACAATGTACTTTGTGAATTGCACATTGCACCCACACTTCATCGCTAGCCAAGCTGAAATAAGTCAACAATGTACCCTCTCTTTTCTCGTCTTACCCTAAACCTCTCTCTGAGTCATATTTTCCCTCGCTTTTTATCTTTTGCTCACCATTTTTTTCGCCTTTATACTGCAGTGCTATGCAGATTTTCACAGGGTGGAGGTATGGTTGAGATAGGCGGGGTACCATGAATAATTGTTGAAGATATTTTTACTCTGACCCACTTTAGAGTCGCTTTGGCCCCCCTTAAAGGTGCCGCAGCCCTCCGCTGTCTTTCGTCAACAGAATGTTAAAATGAACAGTGAGTTTTGTGATCTTCAACACACAGTGATTCTCTACTAACACAGACGATATGTTACAAACCAATATTATGACTTAACAAGAAAGCATAATCTTCTTACCTGTATTAGCCACAAATTCTTCAAAAACACAAATGGTCACCCTCTAGTATTGCCATGTCACTCCTTGACAATATGTTTTAAATTGTGGAACGGTACATGAAATGCACAAGTTAAATGTCAAAAATAACTTTGCAGCCTTATAAAATAGAAGTATTTGACCCTTAAACATAAATCTACAATAGGTCTGCATGTTTTATAATGACAGCAGATAAAATGATACAAGTGTTGAAATCAATATATATGTATGTGTGTGTATACATATATAGAATATGTATATATATATTTAGGTATGCATGCAGATGTATATATAAACATATATACACATGTATGTATGTATGTATGTATGTATGTATGTATGTATGTATGTATGTATGTATGTATGTATGTATGTATGTATGCATACTATCTATCAAGAGTTGAATAATTTTCAATTAAACAGCACTGAAAGTCAGTGAGAGTATCCACAGGCTAACAAATGGCAAGTCCACTGACCCTTGTGAACTTACCTGGCAGATCCCAAGTGCCCTCAGAGTCCTTAATGTATTTTAGTGTAAAGATTGCAGTTGGGTTTGTAGGTCTATGGACAGAGTAGGGGGAAGCAATTATGTAAGGAAGATAGTATGACAATAGCAGAGGCAGATGGGTCAGATATATGTGATGTTGTATTAAACAGCTTCAACAGAACATTGCTTAAAGCGAACTTTGTTGAACAATTCCCAAGTGAGCTTATACTCATATTCACAGTTCTTATTCTTTCTTTATGAATGCTGGCAGTTACTTTGGTAACAAAAGCAGAGTGAAAAGAAGCAGGAGAAGGTACTGTTGGTGCTGTTTGTGTCAATGCCAGTTTAAGGAAGTTTCTAAATTAAAGATCTGTGGCTTGATTCTTTTTTATTTTCATGTCACAGGGGTATTTTGGCTTCATCTTGGTAAAGTGGGACGATACACCATCTATTTGTACACACAGTCTATGGGCCACATGATCCATAGACTGTACAAATATCTACATATTCTTTTATCTAGATATTTAGGGGCACAGCATTGTTGACTAACAGTTGGACACGTTATTGCTATATCAGGATGGCCAGCAACAGCCTGTTTCGAGATTTATCGATAGGAAGCTCGAGATGGCATTTCAAATATAATGACTAATACTGTTGTGGCTCATGATGCTTCTTTAGAAACCAATGCTTGATGTTACTGTGACTTTGACCATGTTTTTAAACTAGAAAAAAACAAACTCTTAAAAAACAGTACATCCTAAAGTTGGCTTTAAAAGATAAATCATTGATTGAACTAGTGGTGAGTGTGCACATGCCCCATGTACAAAGGTTCAGGTCCAGGTTCAACTACTGTTACTGCTAAACCGCAGTGTCTCTCACTGATTTCTGACCCTATCCACTGTCCTGTATCTACATAATATGTGTGTATGTATGTATGTGTGTGTGTGTGTGTGTGTGTGTGTATGTGTAGGTATGTATGTATGTATGTATGTGTATATACACACACACACACACACACACACACACGCACACTCACACATAATATGGAGATGAAGGCATAAATGCCATAAAGGCATAAAAAGCACCAAAATAAATCTTAAAAACATTTACATTTCAAACAGTCAGAAAAACACATTTATTCTTTATTCAGCTTTCACTGCTCTCTGAATGTGTTTAGGGACTCTATCACCAGTTAATGTAGGGCGACAGAACTTATTATTCTGTCGGTTCAAACTGTTCCCCCAAAAAGATTTTAAAATATCATTAGAAAAGGTTTTTGATAAATATTATGATTGTTTTAATTTCTTTGCTTTGGCTCTTTAATGCCACACTTAATGATAAGTGTACTTCCAGATTCCAGAAGAGTAAATAATCATTTGGCAGGGAACTTTCTATAGTTACATTGAGATAGATCCCTAACCTCAGACGTGACACTGACTCAAACTGAGACTCAACACTTGACTTGAACTTTTGTAACTTTTAAAAGCATCTCTCTGGGAAAATGGTTAAAGGGTAATATATTCTCTTTCAACACTGCACAAACACAACTGTTCAGAACAGATCAGTTATTTATGACATACTTTGTGCTGAACTTAGGTAGTCAAAACCCTGCAAAGCCTTACAAAAGATACTATCAGACAACAGAGTTTCAACACTTAACACATAACATTACGTTTTGGGAAACAGATTTGTGCTCGCAGGATTTCAAGACTTTGTCATTTCACTGTGATTGACCTGAATTGATTGTGTTCTGCTACTTTAGCTGTCTACAGTAGCAGATCGTCTTATTTGTTTCTTTCTGCTATGACTTTATGACATTTTTTTACTGCCAAAACTTTTACAATATATAATATACATATGAAATGCAAAAAAGGACACAGCATGGCTATAAAAGTGCCCTTATGTCAGTGATGTACAAATATATATAGATCTTTAGTTCATTGCAAATTTCCATCTCACTGCTTCTGTTATCTTGCCTTGTTCATCCCTTTCCCCCCTAGCTGTGTTATATGTCTCTTCTTTTGTCTCTCTGCGCTACAGTTTCACTTTACTCTCTTGCATGCGTGCCTCCCTCCACCTCTTCACTCATCCCTGTATATCAGAATGTGAAAAGTCACCCAGAGTTTTCCTTCTAGGGTTTTGCGGACAGGAAGTCCATATTTAATGAAGTGACTCTTGTTAAAATGCTTTTAAGTGCTCCTGTGCAGAGCTTCAGGCTGGAGCAGAGGGGAGGCAAAGGCTGGGGCTTTTATTTATTCATTGGGCGGTTCAGTGCCTCTTCCCCGCTCCTGTTCTGTGAAGAAGGGAAAGGATTAGAGGAATGAATCCCCCCCCACACACACACACACCATCTCCCCTACACTCATACACCCACACACACACACACACACACACACCCTTCCTCCATCTCCCTCGCTGGCCATGTTCCCTCCCTCGGGGGACACCCCTGCGTCAGTCCGCATTAACATCCATCAGAGCATGGTGCTCCAGAGAGGGACGAGTCTATGTCCCACTGAGTCTCACGTACATGCATGAATACTTGCTCAAGGATCTCACACACACTCATACACACCGGGATGCAAGGCAAGTGCACAGAGTAACAGGAAACACATTTTCAACCCAACACTTCTCCTAGTTAAGTGTCTCTGTCACCCTGCTGTTTTTCCCGCCTTGAGCTAAACTCAAATGTTTATATTCGACTTTCACATTGGACTTGTTTCCAGAGAGCCCCCCCCCCCCCCTCCAACATTTGGGTTACACAAGTGCAGCTGTCCCCAACTTGATCAGCGGGCGAATTTGAACAATTTTGAACGAGCATCGAAGGATTGTCAGAGGACAGAAAGAGAGACAGAGAAGAAGAGGAAAATGAAGAGAAAGTTTTTCTGAGTGAAGATGGTGCGTTGTGCTGATTTTTTTATTTTTTTCTCTTTGTGTGAAGTTTTCAGGCTGTCTGCTCCCTCGTTATCTCTCGCTCGTAGAATGGGAGGGGAAGGCTGGATAAGAGAGGCATATCATTAACCAAGAGTGTTTCTACAACAAAGCTCAGACTCTATCAAATCCCACTCATTCCCACACACTGGTGTCACACTCATCATTCCCCTGCACTGAACTGCTGCATTGAAAAAAATGCCCTCATTTGTTGAAGGCACACATCTTTTTTTTTGTCAGCCTGACTAATAGAAATTCCTTTAATATTTTCCTCCCTCAAATCTATAAGAATTTTGAGACACTAATGCGTGTATCTAAAATTGGATTTGTAAGGGCTCGACTGATGTGTGTGTGTGTGTGTGTGTGTGTGTGGGTGTGTGTGTGTGTGTGTGTGTGTGTGTGTGTGTGAGCATGTTTGCACGCGTGGGTGTTGTGTGCATGTGAAAGCGCATGTGCATGGATCCTTATTGGATGACTGCACTGTAGCCATGCAGAGGGATGCAGATTGTTTCTTATTCACCACGCTGACCTAGATTATAAAAATCAGACGCATTAAATGAGAGACGTTGCCCTATGTCAGCACACATATTGAAACTCTCTGCACGAAAAAAAAAAAGACATGCTAGCTTATGTCTCACCTTACCGTGCTACAGCATCTCAAATTTTCACACTTATCTTCCAACATCAAAAGGTCCAAGAACTGATTTCATCTATTCTAACATCTGTAACATCACCCCCACCCCTTTTTTTTTCTCATTTCCCAGCTTTCCCTCCTTTTCTCATCGTTGAGTCTAACATCAAACCCAAATGTTAAAATGCAAATTCATTTTCCCAGCTAGCTCAGTTCACACAAACTTATAATTGGATTCTGCCTATTAATATAAAAGCCTTCTTCATGCTCATCATTCGATCTTGTATTAGCCTTTTCCACGATACACACGAACCGACTGACCTTATTCCAGGATAAGGAAGAAAGATGGAGAAGCAGAGGACGACAGGGAGGACAGTGGTCTCATTAGGAGTGGCAAAATTGTCTTATTGAATCACAGTTAATTCAGAAAGAAAGATATTAATTAGCAACCAAATGAAAGTGCACACATCTGCCTGCTTAATGTGCGGTCACTGAGTTTTGCTCTTTCCCCCGAGGTTATTCTCTCCTCTCTTTTTTTCTCCAGGTGAGCTTGAGTGCTACTACAACCAAGCTAACCTGAAAATATTTTGGTGTTGGATTGAAAGCAGGGGAGACCTGCATAAATTACTGTTGGGAAACAGAGCGATCATAGTTACAAAATGACAGAAACAGAGAAAAGGAATAGACAAGGAGAAAAGCAACGTACGGCGGCCGGGGAAGAGACAGACGGCCTGAGAGAGAGCACCAGATGCTGTGTGGGAGGGTTATTTAATTGATGATATCACACCTCTCAGTCCTGTGTTCTCTCCCTCTTCTCTTCCTCTCTCACACACATGCACACACACAGACACTGTATTTGCCCTATCACCTTCTTATCCTTGCATGACACTGCTCTTGTGCTTCTTCCTGCTAGGTCCTGCCCTTCTTTGGGCTCTCCTGAGATTTGATATTTGGCCTGTAGTGGAAACAGAAACAGACTTGAATGAGCTGCTTCCATCAGAGCAACAACATAATTCTGTGCACATCAAATCGAAGACTTGGATTAAGGAAGGAGTAAAACAGAAGGAGGCAATTGAATGATGTAATAATACATATCAGTAATATGGTCTCTGCTGTGCATTAAGTCATTTGAAAACTAATTGTTTGCAGAAACATCGGCACACCTCTCTGTCACCTAGCCAGATTTGTCTTCTTTTTTACTTCTTGCTTCCCTGCATGCAAGTAGAAACTAGAAACATGCTTCCTGACAACCCTAAAAAGGCCCCAGAAAACGAGTCTCATTAATTAGCTTCTCATTTGTAAATGCAAATGAGCTTAATTAAAAAATAGACTCTCCTATTGCAGGCTTCAAAGGGAGACAGTGAGGCCTAATCAGGAGGTTTGTTCAGCTGTGGCACTAATGAGACATATTTGGCCTAACGAGGGAGCGATGCCCTAATTTGTTTATGGTAATGATATGAAACAGTGCTTGTCCTTTTAGTGTATCTGGGAAGGGATCAGTCACACACACGCCCCTGTGCGATGTACCTTCAGGGTTTAGTTCAGCGTTGGCGAGGTGTTGCAGTGGCCTTGTTGAATTGTTTCAGTAGGTTAATTGGCTTAATCAGCCTCATAGAGATCATTGGGTCGACAACTCAATGTCAAGCCATACGTGGAATAAAGAGTATGCAAGGTTGTGCATTGAAAGTGGAGAAAATGAGACTCCTTTTGCTGTGGCAAAGATTCACTCGCTCAGACTTGTTTTACAATTAATGTTACTGCTGAAGTTAGCGAAGGACAGCAGGTGCAGGTCGCATTTTTAGGTCCAATAGCTTTAAAGATTGTTTAGAAGACCATATTCCTTTTTCCTTTTATGGAAAAAGGAATATTTTCTTTTTATGTCATGTCAAAGATGTTATTGAAAGGATCAAATTTTAAACGGCTGTGCTTTAGGTACATCCTTTTTGGTTGTCTGCTGAACAGTTACTGTCAGACAACTGCTAACATTACCATTCATCTATTCCTAGCTAACTTTACAATTTAAAAGTGTGATACAATACATGAAACAAAAACTAAAGGCATAACGTTATCTACAATGGTTACCTTTCTCATGTTCTAAAACCTCTGATTTAAGTTGTTGGTCCAATGAAAAAGCAAGCTTGGGAACACTCCCTGTAATGCCTTTCCAGACTTTCCATGCCACCCCAAACACCCAACACTTTAAGAACAGTTTTAACTTTTTAATTTAATCTGTATAAACAACACATGACTGAAAGCATGATTATGGCCATGTAAATTTACTTTCATTTAACTTCATGTGTCCAACTTGTGGTTGAATATCAGTTTAAACCTTTTCTAGCTGTGTAAAACTATAAACAGCTCGTATGTGGTTGAGGTGAATGCTTTTAACTTTTTGGAAAGTCAAACACTAATTTAAGCATAAGATCTTGAACTTAGTCAATCGAGGATTTTATTTACTATTTATTACCTATGAGTTGCCAAAATTTCTATAAAGAACTGATACAAATGCAGTAATTTATACAATTCACTTAGCTTGTATTATTTGCTATATCAAACTTAGCATGATGGCATTGGGCTTACCACACTGCACAATGAAACATCTTTTCACCTATGACAGGGTTTGGTTTTTGATAATCACATAGACTTAACTGTGTTTGGAGCTTAATTACAATTGTAAGCATACTGAAATGCTAAACTAATGACATTTGTAGACACAACCTTTTTAAAGGGCGAACCAGTGGCCTAGTTTTTAATTGCCGCTTTCCATGTACAGAGGCTGAAGTCATTTAGTCGGACAGCCTGGGTTCAAATCCGACCCGTGGCTCCTTTTCCACATACGGTCCCCACTCTCTCTCCCTAGTTTCTGACTCTATCCACCGTCTTGTCTCTCCAATAAAGGCAAACCAAAAAAAAATAAAAAATCTCAATGTTTTTGTTTTCCACAGTTCTGTCCAACCAAATTATCTTTTGGTAACAAAGTATGCTACAACATAGTTATGCTTTGTTTGCTGTGCGTGTTGGAAAGCATTTGAGCACAGTTTAACTTTGTTTGGATGTATAACCTTGTTTAGCTCAATAAATACTGTATCTGATGTAATTTATCATTAAATCATGGATATAAACACAACAAATACATCCAAGTTGCAACCAAATGGTATGTTTGTGTTATTATTTTTCAAATCTTGTGTGTTGTGTGCTTCTCTGCACCCCCAATATGCAAACATGTACACATGTAAGTGAAAGACAGGGTTCTTTCCACTACTTCGTTCAACACCAACTGCGTTTGTGGCAGAGCGAGATGGCAGCGTGGCTGGCCTTCACTGATAACTTGGCACAGTTGGAGCCCTGTGTGCTTTTATTCAAAACACACCCACACGCATGCACACGCATGCACATGCATACACACATACACGTTAATTAATCCCAAAACGGAAGAGAAACTGAAAAAAACAGTCTCCACTTTTAATTGGACTGAGTGTCGTCCAAGCATAAAGAGAAAACAAGCTCAATCATTCTCCTCCATCTTGTTGCTCGTTGAATTATTGATACACGGAGCAAACTGCACTAGAAAATGAATTGGGGAAAAAGAAGCGCTGGGCTCAAGTGTTTGAATGTTAGTGATAAAATTTGATTATTCATGTGTGATGCATGCTGTGTGGATTCTGCAAAATGAGTGAGGAGGGGTTTCTCCATGGCGACTATGGAGAACCTGTATGTGCCAGACAAGCCAGCTGGTATCTTGTTGTCCAAGTACACAATGCTCCAGCAAGAAAAGAAACGGAGAAAATAACTGAAGTACAAGGCAGAAGGCATTCATTATACAGTTTGAACCACTGTGCAAATACTTTACTTCTTCTCCCAACCATATTGCATTGCTCCTCTGACCTTTTTTGCTTTTTGCAGACTCTTACTAACAAAATGCAATCATCTTTAAATATTTCTCCTACTTTCTGAATAAGCCTGTCCCTGAGAAAAGCTTGAAAAAAGAATATCAGATTGGCTCCTTCCCAACTGCTGATGGAGTTTATTAACAGAATTTTGTATCCGTGCCTCCTCTTTATTATGACATTTGCTTTGTCGTAGCTGAGGTCAAGAACCACTGGAATCTCTCCTCTTTTTTAATTAATTCTTTCACTTCTTCAAAATCACAAAAGTAGTTTATTCTCTTTAAAAATAAGCAACAGAGTGTAGCTTATAGATCAAAACAAGCCATATAAAAAGAATAACTTCATGTTTGTGCCTGGGCTGCTCTGTACCTAAATAGAAAAAGGGATTAAAATGTTTGACCTCTTGTGTTTTGATATCTCAACCACATAATGAGGATTGGGAGAACCCCTGAATGGGCTCCTTTGCTTTGACACTGACAAAACATGTGTGACTTAAACTTCTAGAGGCAAAATGGAGACCTTGAAATATTCCCTTCATCAATTAATCTCCATTCAATGACACACTGCTTTACTTAGCCAACCATTCAGCCTCCTCTGGCTGCTATAATTGTCCCAGTTAATTGCTTTTCAACTCTCTTTGATTACAAGGTCGACTCTGAATGGCTGGTGTACATGGCTCAAAGTTCCCTCTTCTCTTCGCCCTCATGCTTTCCTACCACCTCTTATGACCCCCCCCCCCCCCCCCCCCCCACACACACACACACACACACTCCTGCCCACACCCCTCCTCCCCCCTCCTTTTAGATATAACAGCTCTATATATATATACAAGTCGCTGCTATGAAGACATTAATGAATATATATATATATGCTATGAAGACATTAATGAATATATATATATATATATTCATTAATGTCTTCATAGCAGTTATTATGTATATAGTATATAGTATATATATACTGTATAGTATATAGTATATATATAATATAATGTATAGTATATATTATACCATTATATATATATATATGTATAAATTATATATACATTTTAACAAATCACAAATTGACATTTTTTAAAAATGCTGTTTGATAAATGTGCATCTTTAATGTGGTAGAAACCGTCATGTGCAAAAACAGCCAACAGTATTAAAGAAATTGTATTGAAATTCTGCTATTTGCTCTTTTAAAGGTCTCTGCTCTACATCTGTCCTTTACAATTTATGCACTGCTGAGGTCAGTTCAGGAGCTGATTTGAAATAGACCTGGGGTTGATTTTGTGTGTGTGTGTGTGTGTGTGTGTGTGTGTGTGTGTGTGTGTGTGTGTGTGTGGGGTGTGTGTGTATGTGTCATCTCCTGCGCCTGTCTTGTCCTCTCCCTCCACAGCTCACACGGAGGCGACAGAGTCCCTCTCATTACAACAGCAGAGCCCCCAAACAAAGGCTCGCGCACCGACAGCGGCACGTGTTCAATACTGATAAGTAGTGTGGCCTCTCATCTGAATTGAATATATGTCATGCTGTATAGGTCCTGACACATATTCACAGCAACAAATACACATATTCACACTCCATACACATGCATTCAAGTCCCAATAGCTCCAAAAAGGCTCCATTTTATGAACACACATCCAAAGGCCTACCCTTATGTTCCATTATTCACACATACACACACCCACACACACACCAGTAGTCCTGCAAACAGATACCGATTACCGGATTACTCCACAACACCAACTTGAATATGCATTCAAGCTTTGCGTCGTCAGCATTAGCTTTTGTTCGCCATGTGGAGAAGAGACACACAAAGCATTTTCAACATCAAAGACGTAGAACAACAGAAATAGCAATTTGCAAAATAGCAAGTGTGGTTCTGAGGGATGCTGCCGGGTTCCTGCATGTGCAAAAGAAGGACCATGCAAATAAGAAACACAGCGTTATTTCTGCTCCACTTAAATGTTAGCTTTCTCCTCATCGGGCCTTCTTGATGTTTCACACCTGGCTGGTTAAATGTGCCACTGGGTCTGGATGTGTCTGCTGAGGGGTGAACAGCAGACATACTCACATGCTCACTCTTTACCGGCTGACCTTTGCTCATTCTGGGCCATTTTAGATTTTGGCCCCATTTGCCAACAAGAGCAGAGTCAGATCATCAGAAAATAGCATCTTTGAAATAAGAAGCCAACAGTCAAACTCATTGCTATAAATACATACCTTTTTCCTTTCTGTGCAGACCATGTGGGACAAACAGGCTGCAGAAATGTTACCTCCTGCGGTGACTAATATCTGCAATCTTCCTGCCTCTCTGTCACACACAACCACAATGGCTTGTTTATCTTGCTGTCATATTTCTTTGATGCTATGTCGCTTTCTGCTGAGATTTGGCCGAAAGTCCCATCTAGCCATTGGCGAGATGCAATAACAGCGGGAGGCAAAATGATGGTCTTTTAAAATGTTTTACATTCCCGCGCATGGAAGCGCACACATCAGTCAGTGCATATCTGTGAAGAGCACGAGTACAGAAGATTTTACCCCTGTATGCTCAACTATCTATATATTTCAAGGCCTACTTCATTGCAGGTGGCAGTGACCTGTTTTGCGAATGAGTTCTGGGTTGAGGAGTAGTTACAGTACAGGAAGATAGTGTTTCATATCTCACAGTGATAATGAGAAGGGAGGAAATATAAGGAAAGAAAATGTGAAAGAAGAATGAGGAGTTAGGAGACCGATTTGAGTTGCAAGAAGGGAAGGAAAGCCTAAAATATGCATGTCATCATGTGCATGACTGATAGCTTTTCTGTGAAAGATTCTCTTGATGCGCACAAGCAAGACGGGACTCTAATTGAGCTCTGCTGCCAATCACAAGCCCTCACAGTGTGTGTCTGTGTGTTTTTACTTTCAGTGTTACATTCCCCTACTAAAGAATTGAGCATGCATAGAAAAGTCAGTCTTTGATCATCTGAGTGAGACTGTTCTCTTCATGTTCGACTGTAATTAGCTTTGTTTTAAATGAGAGAGACAAGAGCGCTCGAGCAGCAAACGATAGATGATCAGTGCAGTGCAACTATCAAGCAAAACCGTAAATACCAGTCAGTATAACTGGCCAACTATCGATGAGTAACAGTGACTCTCTTTCCTTGGCTACTGCTGCTTATTCTCCCTGCATTCTCTCTCTCACCTCTTACTTGGAAATTCCTGATTATGTTGTTACTTCGCAGTTATGAGTCCAATAGATTGGCTTTGATGTGTGAAATCCCACAAGGATCAGTTCTTGGAGCCCTTCTGTTTAACTTTAATTCGCCCCCTCTGGGTCAAATCCTACAGAAGAGTAATATTGGCTACTACAGTTATACCCAGCCTTTAATTGAAGTAGCATTGATTATTGTAACAGTTTTGTAAATGGCCTTTGACAATGAAACAGCTGCAGCTCATTTAAAATGCTGCGGAGCCTGACCAAGACATAAACAATTAGCTCATTAGCATAGATTTAAAAACTGCACTGCATGGATCCCAGTAAATTATAAAATAGATTTTAAAGTATTTTTAATACTTTACAATTCATTAGTTTTGGCCCAATATATACGTTTCTGACATGTTCAAAGTGTATCAAGCAAACAGGATCTGTAGACTTATGCTTAAGAATCAGAATCAGCTTTATTGGCCAGGTATGTTTAACACTAAAGGAATTTTAACTTTGGTAGAATGTGCTCTCTTTGTACAAAAGTAAACAGTAAATAATAACAATTAACTAAAAATATAAACAATGAAAGACTAATATGTACATATGACTAAAAAAGAAAATAGTGCAGTGGTGAGTAGTGCAAAAGGATGATGATATAGTTATCTTTTACAGTATTTACATTATAGAGTGTTTCTAGATGATCATTTAAATTAAATAATATACATTATGTACATTCACAGTGACAGTTTAGTTCCAGGGTTATTTCACAGCAGCAGGTCTGACACTCTTTGACTGTTTAAGGTTCATCAAAGTGACAGCCTGGGGGAAGAAACTGTTTTTATGATGGGTTGTTTTAGAGTGCGGTGATCTGTAACGCCTGCCGGAGGGGAGGAGTTTGAACAGTTTGTGTCCAGGGTGTGAGGAATCTGCAGTGATGCGACCTGCCTGTTTCCTGATCCTGGACAGGTATAAGTCCTGGATGGGGGGAAGGTCGACACCGATGATCTTTTCTGCAGTGCTGATTGTCCGTTGCAGTGTCTGTCCTGTTTGGTTGCAGATCCAAACCGGACATTGCTGGAGGAGCACAGAACAGACTGAAAAGAGGATTCACTTCAGTGTCTTCATCAGTAGGTGTGGTTGGTGAGTTGAGAATGAGGGTCAGTACTGGTGTCACACCTGACTGGGGGTGTGATGGCTCTGACTCGTCAACCTTTATTAGCAGCACCTGCGGTGGAGCAGGGGTGTATTTTTTGGGTTGAATGGGACGCCAAGATGCGGGTGAAACATATGAGAGAACAAGTTTACGTTTGTTTTATTTCTGTGTCGACGCTTCAACGCAGGTTTTGCACATTACCTAACAGCGGTTCTGATCTCCTCTGCAAACAACTGTACTTGGCGGTGAGTCACGCACACGCACCCCTTTAACAGATGGGACAGTTGCATACATTCAGGTCAAGCAGATGTGCCTTCCTGTTGAATGCAGCGTGTAAGGAGAGGCCCAAGGTTACAGGATGACTGGCCCTAGATTCAGGCTCGAGGCTAGCTTTTAGCTGGGGTTAGTATAGCAGCGTAAAAATGGTGAAGCAGCTTTAAGCCACGAAGCAGCAAGCAACTGGAACACACTGCCATGAGAGATTAGTTGTGCCCCAAACATAACGTTTTTTTTAAATCCAAACATTTCTGTCTTCATGTGTACTTGACTAAACCTGACAACATGCAGTTTCTTTCTATTGTTCTATTGTTTAGTTTATGTTGTTTTTATCTTCCTATTGATGTTTCTCATATATATGAAAAGCACAATGAGTTGCTTTTGAGTATTCCCTTCCTTTGGCTCTGAACAACTGGGAACAGTCACCATAAACCAGGTGCAGATGTGTTGCAAGTCAGTTAGGCTTAGGACAGGAGGGGCCAAAGACAACTATTCTATCCCTTTTCCCAACCTTAACCAGTCGGGATGTGTTGCAAAATTGCAATTTGGCCTATGCATGGCACGTAATTTGAAAGTGTAATGTTGTGTACGCAGATTGACGAAACCGGGTAGAACAGAAAACATGACCAACCAAAGTAAACATTGGCTTGATGGTCAATTTATTTGTACAGAACTCCTATATTGACCTCACATTATATCATTTTGTCAGTTTTTTGTGGTATAAGGTTACAACTGTTTTTCCTGTTAGTTAGGATCACTACAATACAATGCATTGTCTTTGGTGTTTTTTCCCAATTATGTTTACACATTAGGAATTAAAGCTCATGAACACTTTATTATGTGACTACAGGACTGCAATTGCGCTCGTTCTTACATGTGGATCGTCGAAGAATCAAACCAGAGAAAGAAATAGAAAGACAAATGCATGAATCCTTTAATTTCAAGTAATAAAGGGAAAAAAACTGAGTATGAAATGTATTTGAGCCGCGACAGTTTGATGTGAATTTATGCATTTTAGTCACTTTAGAGACATAAAAACAAGTGAGGCATGCCACATCATCATGGCTCCATGATTGTGTTGAACTGCCATGCAGCAGACACACACAGAACTGCTGTGGATGGAGAAACTGAATTCAAATTAAAAGCATTTAAAGGAGGTTTAGTCTATGTCTACCTTTACCTCCAAGTAGGTCACAGGTTTTCTAAAAGGAACATTGGATATCTTGAGGCCTCACTTATTTTTGAGAGAGAGAGAGATTTGAATAAAAAGGAGCACACAGTGCAGACTTTGAATGTTTCCACCTACACATTATTCTATTGACCTGCATTAAAAAAAAAGGTTTTTTTCCTTTCTAAATGGCATGCAACAAATTATGCTTTTTTGCACCTCTGCACTTCCTCCCTCTACTGGTCCACTGTCTCAGCACATGCAGACACAAGTAGCTCACAGAGGAGTAATATCAGTGTTTCCCACCTCCCCGCCATCCTTTATTACCCCTTTTTTCGTACTCTCTCTCTCTCTCTCTCTCTCTCTCCCTCATGAATAAACATCCCTTACATTCACTGAGCGCTGGCATGAAATGGCCACACAGCCCCTGGCACACGCAGGAGTGATGCCGCAATCATTATTCCACTGCAGTGGTCCCACACAAGCATATTTCACCAATCATGTGGCTCTCTCCCCTGGCTTTTGTTTGGATGACTTAAACAAATGATGTGGCAGTGAGGAGGGCCCGCGTACCACCGCTCCCCCTGTTAACACGGCAACCGTTGACACGGACACAGCAAAAATTTGCATAAGAGAACGCTTGAGTGGGACTGGCAATTCCAACAGGGGTCTGCATATTTTTCCCTCTTTTTCTGGGAGAAAGTGGGGGGGGGGGGGGGGGGTATAGATGAGGATGGGGGTTGTAAATGAGGGGGTGATGTGTTATTTTTGGATCTCCCGCTTTTCTCCCTCCTTTCATACTGTTCTCCTCTCTCTCTCTCTCTCTCTCTCTCTCTCTCTCTCTCTCTCTCTCTCTCTCTCTTCTCTGTTCTTCTCTACAACTGCCAACTCGTCTTTTCTCTGGGGTTTAGTGTTGGATTGGGAGTAATGAAAGATGCACACATGCCATGAGACTAACTGGGCTTTCAGCAATAGAGATGGAGGAAGTCTATTTGGCAGAGCTGTTAAACGAACACAAGGCGAGGCGATGGCATTGAAGAAGCAGCACAAATACTACATCACATCCACCTTGGTGTGCAGTACACCTGAATGTTCAGATAGGCGGTAAAAAAAAAAGAACTGCCAGCAAGAGTTAGAAATACATGATTTTAATTAAATATGTCACAAGATAACTATTTAACACTGTAACAAAAGTTGATGTTAAAGGATGTCTGACATTAAGACAAGAAGATAGTATCTAATGTGTCAACAGCAGCATGATGGAACAGCGCTGCTTATGAAGGTTAGGAATGAGGAAGAAAATCATGATAAAGCTTATTTCTGTTTTGGCTTTTTGTCAGTGTTAACATCTGAAAATAGAACGAGGAGTGCTGCATTCAGAGAAGTTAATCATGCAGCCTGAAGGGCCACCGCTCTGTCCTTTTATGTGCCTATCTCGCTCTACATTTCTCCTATCTCCATCGCTTTCATTCGCCTTATCTCGGCCCTCTTTAATCACAGCATATCAATGTGACTGATACATCTAAGGGATCTATTTGCGTGCTGTTCACTTTGCAAGAAATTTCTATTTGATATCCACGAATGTGTTTCTCTCCTGACTTTAAGACTTCTCACAGCGAGATAGCAGCTCACAGGAATACCAAGCAATCAAAACAAGCAACAGTACCTTCCAAAAACTGTTTTGGGCGCTTGCATTTCTTTAGGTTGCAGGGATTCTGCTGAGTCTTTTGGGTGGGTGTGGCCTTGCAAAGGTTGTCTCCATGGTGATAGATGTGGGGGTCATCGCCACGAGAATGGATCATCGCAGGGGGGTGTTGGCCGCCAAGGTCGCGGACCAAGGACAAGGCGAGAGTGATTGCAGCCACCCAGACAGGAAATCGAAGAGGAGCACTCCAAGTGGGGGGTCGAAGAAAAAGGTGCAATTTCACAAGCCAAATTACTTCTGGGATGGAGGAGAGAAAAATATCACAGCAATAACAGCACAAGGGAGGAGAAAAAGGGAAGGAAGGTGAGGAGAAAGAGGCAGCATGGTCCTACATAAAGCTAAATTGCCAAAGTCATCAAACATGTATGAACACATAAATAAATTGAATGACATCCTATTACCTGAATGCAAAACAAACTTCCCCTAAATGAAAGGGATTTTGTATCTGAGCTTGGCTGTGAAGTTTCTATGCAGTTTATCAAGCTTGGTTTATTTCTGAGACTGATGCCGGCTGTGACTAGAAAATATTGATTGGATTGTGCAACATGTTCCGCTGCAGCCCTACTGATTTCTTTTTCTGTTGCCTCTCAGTGCTCCTCCTCTGCTCTCTGGTGATTCCACCACATTAGTATGTGGAACAACAACAAATCAGTAAAATTGTTAACGAGAAAATATGACAACATAAAATTTCTGCCTCCCTGCTCAGGGTTTCCCCAATGCATCTCACTCAGTGTGCCCTCTATTTTGTGAGTGCGCCTGTGTGTGCGTGTGTGTTAAGAGATGAGTGTGTATCGGCAGGCTGAGAGCATTGAATCATTAAGTCCACAGTGCCACTGTGCACATTGCCTCATTGCACCTAATTAAGCCCTTTTTGTTTCCTATCAATTAACATTGTAATTAAAACTAGTCGTGCTTCTGTTTACCCAAGTCTGCTGATTTAGAGGAATTGACATACAAACATTGAAGTGCAGGAATTCAGCTAATGAATTCTTGCATCATACATGCATACATACATACATATACATGTGTATATATATATAAATACATACACAAATATTAATATGCACGTTTAGTTAAATACTGCACGCACACTCCTAAACATTTTATCTTAACATCAAAGCCTAACCGGGCCTCTCAATTCGCTGTTAAGTGTGATAGAACAAAGGGTGCTGATAGAGCTGGGAAATGAGAGCAGAATACATGTGAGTGTGTGTGTGTGTGTGTGTGTGTGTGTGTGTGTGTGAATTTGTTTGAGTTTAAGTGTGAGCCACTGTTGACTCGTTAACAGAACCAAGGGATTCACCTCCTGATAATCTCACACTAATCACCTAATCCTGCATCCCTCAGGTGAACTGACAGGAAAAGAAGAACATCAAGTGGAAGCCAGACAACATGACACCAACACACACACACACACACACACACACACACACACACACACACACACCCACCAAAGAATAAACATGCGTGTGCATACGCGGACAAATCAAGTCAAACAACTAAGTGCTACTCCACCCTGCCGCCTTCAGGCCTATTCTCCTCAACATGGCGATGTACATTTCACCAAAAAATATACACCCTATCCTTTTGTTGCCATGGCAACTGACCATAGAGCTGTGTGTATATGAGGCAGCAGGCGGCAGGCGAAATCACTGAAGTGAGAGGCGTACTGGTCTGTCACCTCAGCCTCCCGAGAGAAAGAACACGATACTGTACTACTGTACTCTCTCTTTGCATCTATTGGTCAAAATTAACACAAATATAAACAGAACTCCATTGCATCACGCATCACACACACACACAAGCCCACATGTACAGCATTCTCCATATTGTCTTTAGTAGCTCTGCGCAGACATGCCGAAAACACAACACAATTGTGTTAAATCAAATGTATTCTGATCATGAAGTGCCTCCCAGCTGCACCATCTTTGTCCTTTCTTTCACTAAATGGGGTGACTTCTGCTGCTGCTGCTGCGGGTGGAGGCCAACCTGTCCTTGGTTGCAGTAAAGGATTACAGCAGCATACACCATGTGACCTTAATTCCCCCCTGCTTGCTTCTTCAGCGTTCACCCAATCAGAATCAGGTATGCAAAGTGCATGTATGTGTAAGTACATACATCCCTCCATGCAGTCGGCCACGTTTGTACACAGTGTTTGAGTGTATTCTGTAACAGATGGATTAAGTAAGATAATGGGGCAATGTCCTGAGGCTTTATTGTCTCTACTTTTGTGGTAATATATGTGCGTGTGCCGGCTTGTTGTTTTTTAAAAAAGGGGGGTTAATGATTCAGCAGCCGCCGCAGTCACCCGGGCACGTGTCGCACATTCAGACGACCTCATTCATCTCCAGCAACCCCCCAAAACCGTTCAGTTTTGTCCCCTCACCCACAATTAAAACCTCAACCCCCACACCGCACGCTCAGCTGGTGACTGAGGAGGAGGAGTCAGGAAGAGAGATGGAGAGACGCATGGATGTATGAAGGATTGATGGATGGAGGGGGGGTTCATGAAGCCTTGAAGACTATTTAGTAATAAGCCATGGATGTGTTTTTTTTTTTCCTCAAATATGGAACAGCTGAGGAAAACTGTAAAAAAAGGATAGAACATTTTAGAAAGATTGGGAATGAGGCAGGGAAAATGGTTAAAATGTGTGTGTGTGTGTGTGTGTGTGTGTGTGTGTGTGTGTGTGTGTGTGTGTGTGGTGGGGGTTTAGGTCAGAGTGTATGTGTTGGGGGTTGTGAATTAGATATGAAGATCAGACTAAGTAAGCAGCAATTTAAACATGAGCATTACATCAGGGGGAGACGTCCGGCTGTTACCCCGGCCCACGCCAGATAAGACCCCCCAAATCTTTGTGTGGGTGTACGCAATTGTCTTTGTGTCTGTGACGCAGCAGACTGAGCAGACGTAACAGACGCATGCAGCACCTTGTCTCATAAGACACCCGCTGTTGTTGGAGACCTTTGACCTTAACCAAAACCTTGACCCTGGCAGAAGGCGGCTGATTTAGTCAAACAAAGACAGTTGACACAGCAGAGCTTGAAGCTGGCGCTCAACTCTGACCTCCAACCCTCCAGTGCCGACCCAAAACTCTATCTGAAGCCAAACACAACCTGCGCTGTAAACGACACACGCTGCAGAGATGTAGACAATGAAGCAGAAAAAAACACGCTGTCGTCATCCATCAAAGCAGAAGAAAACCAATACCATCAAATAACATACATATTCAAGAGAAGTCATTATTATCATGTTAATTGGTTCAGTTTTCTCATTATTTAAGGACTGAAATCTGACATTTTAATTTTTCTGTCTTTAACTTTTAGATTTAAAAAATGCTAAGTAATCTGCTGAGTTCGCATCAAATTAACCAATGATTTTAATGACAGAAACGTTACTTGGGGCCATGCAGTGTGACAATATGGTCTTCAGAAGATATGCATGTAGAAAACGTATATGAATACAATTACATGTAGAAAAAGTGTCAGATAATCTACTTTTATAAAAACTCTTTACTTATCTGTGTGCAAAGACTTGGTATGCAGAAAAATATGATCTATTATTAAAATTATTATTATGAAAAAAGCTAAATACAGCAATGGTAATGGCAACGGTAATGAAATGGTATGCATTCATATGCATTAATTGCGGATGATTATCTGTGAAAAACCATTTCCAACGGCCTAAACTAAGGTTCTTTTTTTTTAAATTATATTTCCATTCTATTCAATACCATTTGTTTTTAAACAATGCAATCTCTCTTATTTGAATGAGTCTTAGTACCAGATTTTCATAAAAAATCTTCAGTTTTAAAACCAAAGGCTGGGGTTAAAAAACGTTTTGCTTTTTTGGTAATACAAAACAAAAAAATGACCAAATATTGAGTTCTAAGAACTTGATTTTTTGTTTTTATGGAGTTTAAACTGATGTGAATATAATTGACTTTACTAGAATCTAATTAAA
This sequence comes from Symphodus melops, assembly GCF_947650265.1. Lineage (NCBI taxonomy): Eukaryota > Metazoa > Chordata > Actinopteri > Labriformes > Labridae > Symphodus > Symphodus melops. The sequence goes on from NC_136703.1 coordinate 18,045,029, forward strand.
GTTCAAAGAAAATCTGAATCTGGTATCATAAAGAACTTACCCATGTCAATATATTTTGGCAAATTCAACTATTCAATTCAAAAAAACACTGGTATAAATTGATTAATTTATATGTAAAACTACATCAGGGTCCCCTGTTTGTTTTACACACAAAAAAAACTAAAAACCATTTGTAATGTTAGCTAGCTGTACAGTCTGGGCCCCTTGATAAACGTTCAATAGAGATACTGAGATTGATCACGTCTTACATGGGTTTGTTTGTAAGGCAGAGTGTGCATTAATGAAACAATGTGTTTAATATTAGGCATAAGTTGGTGAAAAATGTTTTTTTTATATTAAAAGAAGGTAAAACTTATTACAATATAAAAAAACATGACACAAAAAGTAATCAGTGCCTTTTAAAACTGCTTTAGCCATGTGTTTGTCACGGAAAAAAAACGCATGAAAAGGTTTTTCTGTGTGTATGTTTTTCTCCAAATAATGAATTTCAACACCTTATGAAAAGTAGATTCTGTTCTTGATTCTGTAAGTATGTAGCTGTGTCATGCATATTCACATCATGAGGTATCTGGATGTGTTTCTTTCTCTGAGTCATGTGAAGTACATGTCTGGTCTTGCACAAGCCTTGTGTGTCTATAACAGATGGTGTGTGTGTGTGTGTGTGTGTGTGTGTGTGTGTGTGTGTGTGTGTGTGTGTGTGCGTGTGCGTGTATGCATCCTACAAAGTCTGGCAGAAGCACCTCGTCGCTCTGTGACACTTCATGCCAACTGCTGCCGGCCAACCACACAGCACCTTCCATCTCAGATGTTCTTCAGACTTTTATGTATTTTCTGCTTTTAATAGAGAAAAGTCAGCTCAGAAATCATGTTGGCAATATAACCATTTTTCTGTATGTTACGTAGGTTTGTGTAGTTTATCAAAGAATGTTGTGTTGTCTGTTCATATTCAGCGATATGTCCAACAACAACCTTGGCAAAGTGATGGATTCTGTTGAGTTTAAACTCTTGCATTTCATTTACAGTATGTCGACCCATTGGTAGGTATTCCCTTTTTTCCCTAACACACATAGCAGTACTTTCAATGCGAACCTACCAACATAATTTAGACAATAAAAGTCAATAAATATCATATGATTTGGTTTTTTTATGCGCTCCCTCCAGACTACAAGAGGTTTGACATTTTCAAGATAGTTTTTCATGAAGAGTCGATGGACAGAGAAATAGGTGATTGAGTAAAAGAAAAGATGGATGAATGGATGGATGGATGGATGCGTAACAGAATTCCTTTTGGCAACGCTTGCCACGTGTCATGGGTGTTTTGTAAATACTTTGGATATTTTCCTCCCCTACATTAAAGCATGGCTGCCTCCTGACACTGTGCTGCTGCTGAGACGCATACTCCAAAAGCAGCCCTTTCACAGGTCAAGCAGAAAACATTTTTCATGGTTTATCTGGGTGGATTAATTTTCATTGACAAATGCTGGATGTATAAGCAAATCATTATTTTCAGTGCATAAAGAAGTAAGTAGCAGAGGCAGTGTGAAGACAAGCAGGGCTGTGAACTTACTCACATCTTAGTGTTTGAGATTTTAGTTACCAGCCTCTCTCTCTTCAGTATGCAGACTTTGTATGAGGGTTCCTCATGCCGGGCTGCTGCTGCTGCTGTTACTGCTGCTCAGAGAAGCAGAGGTGAGCTGGTGGTGAGAGCAGCGGGGTGGGTGACAGGGCAGCATCCATGCCCAGACAGACACAACCTCTCCTGGGCTGATGCTACCAACACTCCTTCTCGATTCAGGAGACACGCATAGATGAGCTCTGTCTGGAAGCAGAGCCACAGAGGGTCTCAGTCGATGTCAGGGTGTGTGTGTGTGTGTGCTTGCGTGCGTGCGTGCGTGCTCGTGTTATTGAACAGTTACACAAGTAATTTACTATAAGTTATATTCTGGTGTAAATTTCTTTATACCATTGTTTGAAAATGTGCCACATAAAGGGAGTCTTCTTACTATTCCTATGGCCACTTTACTCTAACAGAAAACTCTGGGTATTCGTTCGAATGCTGTTGTGTTGAACTGCTTTGTGTTCAAGTTTAAAATTAATTTAACATGGGGAATTCACAAAATTGTTATCTTTTTGTTTCCTGAATACATTGGCAAATACATTGATAATTGATGGTGGAAAATCCTGAGGGTGATTAGAAATATTTTAGGTTAAAACAATTTCATTAAATAGTCATTTGACACCAACATCTTATTCACATCAGATACCGTTAGCATTCAATAACTTACTAAAACTCAGTCAATAGCTAACATTTCTATTAGCATTAGAATTTTCATGACTGTTAGCTAACATAACTTGCTAGCTAGCTATTATTAACATTTAGTATCTTAGTTTACTATTTTTTAGGGCTCTTAATCCTTTCCTATTAGTGATACTCTCAAATAGGAAAGTTAGCTAGGACATTATTGACCGTGAGTTAATTGTAGCTTACAGGCTGTCAATATGTGTCTTACCCTGGAACATGACAAATGTCCGTCTGGATTTTCACTTATATTTTCCCGATTTAATGATAACTGACCTAAAGGGGAAATGGTGTCCAGTAAATAGGGTGAATGATAAAACAATATGAAAATAAAATAAATCATCACAAAATCTAAAGGCGTCCCAAGCTCCAGAAAACGATACTTGCAGTTAGGAAAACACAGTATCTACCAAGCTTACATAGCTAAAATAATGGCGCACCCGACAGCTAAGATTTCGCTGATATTAGTGTCCACCATGTAAGATCTTAAGTTGTTAAAGAACACTTACCTTTGTTTTAAGGATATACTACCAGAATCCCAGAGAATTGTTTTACCTGCTGGATAAAAGAAATAGCCTGCAGACAACTGCAGGTCAAAATAGACTTACTCTGTTTCCCAAAGAAGCAACATTGACTCAAAGAAGTTCATATTCAAAGTCAGTTGATCAGAATAAAGACTGATCAGCTACTGTACAACTCCAGGAGGAGACACAGGAGGAGGACCGAGCTCAGTCTTTGACCATGAGGGGCCGCAGATCCTAGAATCTCTTTTTAAAAGCAGTGAACATCCAGCACATCTCTGGTGAGTGACTGGTGGAGCTGTTTAGGTGAGGTGAGGTGAGATGAGACATCAGAGGTGAGTAGCAAAGAGAGGGAGGAGTGTGGGGTCACCATAGGTTAAAAACGATAGATACAGAGCCGTGGGGTCCTGGCATTGCCTCCTTATAACGACATTACAGTGAAAAGAACAAGCAGCAATGAGCGACATTGTCATTAACCTCTGGCTGCGCTATAAATCAACAGCAGTTCACGCAAATTAGACCAATTCCCCTCGATCTGCCTCTAAAGGCCCTCGCTTGGACTATGCCATTATAAATCATGTACAGCGAAAGGGGAAACACACACACACACACACACAGATACAGGGAGGGAGCATTCAGACACTTTTATTGGTAGTGTTTTACAGTGAGCCATATAAACTAAAAGAATTAAATTTCTCGGGCTTGCCCTCGGTGATTCATACATATTTTCATCATGTCTGCTTATTACAGATTTGATTCTGTCTAAAGGCTGAAAGAAATTAACATTACTTGTAGCCATGTTACAGGAGAAGGGAGGAGCAGAGAGTTGAGGAAAGGAGAGGATACTTTCAGAATAAAGATGACATAGGTTATGCAATTTCAGATTATTATTCTGCAGAGTGGAGCCCTGGGGACAGATTTGATGTAAATATAAAAGCATACAGCATCCTTTTTTCTTCATCTACAAAGAATGATTTAGACAGAAACCAAAAATAGGACTGGCTGCAAATAGCACGTTGTAATTTGCAACAAATAAACTCAAAATCTCCTTTTTATTATGATAGATTTTGTATAACATACAAAAATGTCATATATTTAGATTTAAGATTGTATTATCTGGTAGTATTGCAGCCTGAACATTTTCATGGAAATTATCAGCTGAATGTGGCTGTTGGTTTTTCAGTCCATGCAGGGCGGTAGAGGGATGGACAGCTGCTGGCTCTCCGCAGTTGTCTGCAGGAAAGAGTACATATTGCACGTCACTCGGAAAGGTAACAAATATGGCAGTATGTCTCTGCCATCTGTCACTGGAGCTTCACACAGACAAAAGAGAGTCGGGCGGCCAAGGCGGCAGTGAGGCCCCTGCCTGCTATTGTCTCCAAAGTGTGTGGGTAAATCCAGGGCCCCTTATTATTGGGCCCTGCTGAGCTGATGAAGTGATGCAGCCAGTTAACCGTGATGTTGTTTGAAACCCATGCACATCCAAGGTACCAAAAACATAATTTCAGTGTTTTCAATATTGTTAATTTTTAGCAGGAGTAATATCAAAAGAAATTATGCCAAAAGTTTTTGGCATAATTTTTTCATATCATACAGGTTTCATATCCCTGATTTGATTTTAGCACTTGTTTCTGCCCTTTCTATCTCTTGAATGGCTCCTGTAACACAAACGTGCACACAAACACACAACTGTGCTTGCACACCTCCATTCACTGCAGACTCCCACAGATAAGGTCCAGGTCTTGGTGGACTGGGTCGATTTTTTCCATTATGGAATTTCATAATAAAGATCAACTGTCACTGCAATCAAAGCATCACTTAGGGCTCTCTTAAAGCAGAGCAGGGACCTCTGTTTTCATCCAGAAACCTTCTACCCCTCCCCAAAATAATCATCCTCAATCCTCCCAAACACTGTCAACCATCAGAGTCCCATCTTTTCCTTTATGGCTCCCTCACAGAAAAGAAAAAAAAGCAAGGATGAGGAAGGTCAACGATCTGTCAACAGTAGATAAAGAAGGATGGATGAAAAAAGCGATCAATGGAGGAATCTAAAAAAATTTGAAGGTTTTAAAAAAAAATCTAAAAGAAAAACAGGGAGTTAAAGAACTGTCCGACATCTTTGTGTGTCAATGTACTTCAGCGCTAACATATTTTCAAGGAAATTGTATCAGCAGTGTAAAGAGAAGCATGTAAATGCCAGAGATTCTTTGAAAAATTAATTCTGTGTATGTGTTCAAACGCTGTAGAGAAAAAGCCTCTCATATTTATTTTTTGGACAGCATCAGAGAGCAACATGTGAGATTACTACATTTAATCCTTGTGTAATCTCTGTGTTCCTCACTGCGGAAGCTGCCCCAGCACGAAGGTCCAATGGCCTTGCAAATCAGTTTTTAATACAGTGAAAAAAGAGAGAGAGAGAGAAGGGAGCAAAAAAAGAAAACACAGTTATGTTTACAGGAAGGATTCTCTGTTCTTTTAAAACAAAAAGGAACTTAAATTGGGTCTTCAAATAAAAGGCTTCATATCAACAAAGAAGTCACAGTCATAGGTGTGGCTTGTTATTTTGCATGTTGTTGGGTTTTAAGGTTTTTTTTTTACTTTGCTTTGGTAGGATGATTCCTCTATGTTTTTACTTTGGGTTTCCAATCAGACAGATTGGTGTTGGGGGCCCTGTTTGACACGAGGGGCCCCAGTATTGCTTCAAACCCTGGTGGGCCAACTGGCAGCCTCTCAGGAAACCTATTTCAATTACCATAAGAGCCTTGGCTTGTTTCCCTTTATCCTATTATTTAATGGACTATGCATGTACCATCTCATGCAAATGACAGATAGCAAGGTCCTTTTCTTTTTGGGTGCTCTTGTTTTTGAAAGTGTTTCCCAGTATGTGCACACACAAGTATGTCTTGATGTATGCGTATAACTTTTTAGAAAAGATAGCAGCCATTACCCCTTGACCATCTTGGACCCTGCAGCCATGGTGTTTTAGGAAAATTGATCAAAACAAAGACTTCAAAAATACATTAATGCTGAGGTGGTATGAGTTGACATAACATGACCAAGTCATATTTTTTTCTTTTTTGCCTTGATGGACTGGATTTGAGGTGCCAGGGGAATCAAAGCCACAAAAGAGGAGAGGTGCTGCAAATAGTGTGGGTATTTCAAAGTCAAAGAGGAGGAACAAGTCATGTTTAAATATTAATTGGAGAAGTGCTTGTGTTGGTATGTAATGGTTTTATGGTTAATTTTGTACAGGAAGACAGTGATTCTACTCATCACTCAGTGTGATCTTCCACTCTGCCTCCCCATGTTTTATAACAGCTTGTTCTTGTGAGAAACAGTTCTGGCTCTCTTTCCCCTCTATAAATAGCAGCACTGGAAAAGGTAACTGGCATGTTGAATTCAAAATGTAAGAGAACGCTTAAATGTCGAAAATCTTTGCTTAGGTGAAAAGAGCTAGAAGTTTAATGTAAAGATTTTTGCTCAATGTCATTGTTGGCAGCTATTTTTTTCTTCATTATGTGGACCATAGATTGTGTATAAACAGGACAAAGTCTCAGTGAGCTCACCAATTGGTTACTGAAAGGGGCTTTTGAGGTCCGTCAATTGTGGTCGGCATGTAAGAAGTGGAGACTCAACCTAACTTTTGGTCAACCTTTCCCAAGAAAAAGACCTGGAGCTACGGCTGGCCTTAAGCCTCCTGACTAACAGCTACACCACACCCGCCTGTTAGCCAGGATCTGCAGGCAACTTGTTTTTTTGTGATCTATTTTATCGATTTTCAATACATATATAATATACAATTATATTATAAATTCATCAGTCATATCACAAACAGGCAAGATAATTCTAGATTTCTGTTATCAGATAACATGTTACTTCATTTATGTAGAGCTGCACAGTGTCATAATCCTCTCTGCTCCCTTTTTCCTGATCCTTTGAGCAAGTGCTATCTTACACTACTCAGCAACAAGCTATAGGTTTTCCCACTTTAGTCAAAGACAGTTTCTTATGCTTATTTAAGACCGATAAAAATGTTTAAAAGTTCCTGCTTCACAGTCATTTTTAAACTAATTTTCAAATTAAAAACATACCTGCTACACATTATTCAAATTTGACACTTAGATGTTGCAGAACTGAAAGTCACAACATCATATTTCAAATATTAAACTTTCACATAACTTAAAACTTCCCTGCTGCGCAACTATTTTAAGTCTGAGATTAAATCTGAAAAATTAGACTGATTTTAGTCTAAAACATATCCTCGGCACATCCTGATTAAGAAGTATCACTGGAGAATTTAAGCTGCTTCATGGCAATTAGTTTTTTACTATGATGTATGTTTACTCATCTTCAATGGTAATTAGTAAACCAAGCTTAATTCTCCAGAGAAGATGAAAAAAGCATCTGAACACAGATTCAAAGAAACTCAGAATATGTTTATGTCATCACTACACGAACACTTTCTGGGTCTGAATGCCTAAACCACTCCTTACATGTTGCACAGAAGCAGAACACCTGGAGTTTGGAATATGCATTTAACATTGTTTTGATGCAGAGATGAAGAGAGGGCAAGAAAACAACTTTGGACTTGTGTAAGATCCAATTATTAAAGGTGGAGGAGCACTCCCTGCTGCTCTTCCCGGGATAAGAGTTCATCTGTGGGGATGAGCTGTGGATTACCTGTCCATGGGACAGTTTCCCAGGCTGGAGGGAAAGTCTATTAGCAATGTGCTGATCTTTACTGGTTGACATTGGTGAGCAAAAACAGTCGACCAACTCAACTTGTTTTGATGTTTATGTGCCTATCTGTGTTTTGATGTTGTGTGTGTGTGTGTGTGTGTGTGTGTGTGTGTGTGTGTGTGTGTGTGTGTGTGTGTGTGTGTGCGTGTGTTTGTCCATCTATCCAGTATCTCTGATTAGTATGCTCGAGCCATGAGGCTACACTGACAGTGGGGCCTCTGAGAGCAGCAGCACCGTGAATTCTTTAGCATGAGCTAGCATGTACCCTCGCTTTCATCACGCCTGAGAGGACAAGTTCGGTCAACAGGAGACAAGGAGACACAGACACACACACACACACACACACGCACGCTCTCTCTCTCTCTCTTTTGATGCATACATCTCTGCCTGCCAGCCTACTCTGAGCTAACTGAAGGTCCCTCTGGCCTACATGCAAACACAGTCTGCATTTAACCATCTCATCAGCACACTCCACACACTTCCTTCTGACTCACAGATGGGGAGCCAAATATACCCATGTCTGCGCATGCACAGACACACACATAACACAGAGGGGAAAAAAATCTGAGGGAATTTTCAATCTCTTCTTCTCCCTTTCTCTCTCCCTTTGCCTGTGGAGAACACTGGCAGGAATCGGGAAGAAGAGCAGGGTTGCTAGGAGACAGGTTGTGGTTGCCATGGTGAATTTAAGTGGAACAGCTGGTCCAATCAGCATAAAGTGCGGGCAGGCGGGGGCAGAGCCAGGGAGGCTCATGCCAACACAGATAGACAGGAAGGAGAGGCTGCTGAGGCATGCAGGAGAGGAGAGGAGAGGAGAGGAGAGAGGGAATAGGAAAGTAGAGAGGAGATTATAACAAAAAGCTTCTAGGTTAATGAATGAAATACACATGATTATAAGACAATGAAAAAGGAGGAATGAAGAAGACTGATGGGGAAAACCACTGACTGGTCAGATAAATAGAGTCCACCCGAATGTAAAAGAAATGATTAAAAAAGAGGAAAGTATGTTTCAATATGTTCAGAATCATGTTTTCCCTAACTGATTCCTAAAATCCTGGATCTGTGTGCTAAGAGTCTATTAACCCATCCTGATATAGTCTATGTCAGTTTCTACATGGCAGAGTGACACCCAAAGCCGTAATCAGACCCTAACAGAAAACATTTAGAAGAAAATGGAAGAAAGGAAAACAAGGCAGACACCATGACAGTTTGATGCAGCTAATGACAGCGTGGTGATAACATGGTGATGATGATAATGGGCTGGGAAAGTGTGTGGGTGTCAGGATTGGGGGGGATTTCACAGTCACATCATCAGTTGTGTGTAATGGGGCATTTTTAAATTTAAATCTCAAATGTGTGTTTGGTGTGAAAGTTTGCAGTCAAGTGAGATCAACAGCTGTGAGAGATGTTGGGGTGACAGTGGGACGCAGGTGAGACAAAAATGATGCTATCAAGAGAGGCCTCTTGATATCGCACAAAGATGGGAACCACTGACTTTATCCCCTATTCTTTACATACTGTATATCATCTTTTAGGGTACAATACAGTATCATAAATCATTCTTTGTATATACTTAAATACTTGGCCGGTTTTGTCTCTACTCTTTTAATCTTAACTGTATCCTTCCAAGAAAGGGGCATATAACTGAAATTAAAGTTGTTGAAAGCATGAAAGCTGAACGACAATTCTGTGTGACCTGACAGATGCTCAGCAGAGGCAGTTATTTCTGATTTTGCTTATCTGATTAGTGTTCAGGAAGAGGTCCGTCTCCAGGTTCACTGCTGGACATCACTGCCTGCTGACTGATACTTTATCAGTTATTGGTTTCACACTATCTCAGGCTGCTCCTGAGACTGAACCCTGCACAAAACCCAAATACACACACGCACACACACACTCACACAAACACACTACAATCTAAATGTTTGGAGATTATCGTGTTGATGTCAGCGCAGAAACATTTAGGCACACTTGCACTCATGCATGCATTTATCGCAAACTGCTCTGCTGACTCTCTTTTAATGAGGTCAACTCCCTTACCTTTGAATCTAAACGTTTGTACCCTTTGACTTGAATGATGCACTCAGAACATTATACAACTTTAAGTTCTGCATTTATTACGAGAAGAGAAAGCAAACTTACCTTCTCTGGATGCACACACAGGGACACGCATGTCTTCTCCAAGGAGGACACTCTCTCGAAGAGTCTCACATGAGCGAGCACAGAGGGGGGAGAGAAGAACACAGGCTGACACTGCTGTAAAACATCATGGCAGCCCCTTAACCTGTGCGTTCCTCTCAACAGCAAAATGATGTTGCTTCTTTGATGGTCAAATTTTGATGAGAGATTTTGAGGGGGAGTAATTAATTACAGAAAATCTTTCAATCTCTCCATTTCTCTTTGTTGGAGCAACTTGACAAACTAAAAATCAAATATATTATCATTACTAATAATGTTCATTAAAAATATTTTTCAGGGTGAGAACACGTGTCAGTGATGAAGAGTGGTTAATTAACGTGATTATCAGAGAAGGTTTTAAAGCTTGTCCATCTCTCAACATGTCCATTCACACAAAGCTCTCACTCTGTCACACCTTCTTCCTGTCACTCACACAAAGCATGCTGGGAGGCAGGGTTTCCAGGGCAACCGAGAGGCACCTTTTCCTTGACAACTGTTCAGAACACGGTGATGCGAGGACATTAGCTTGCACCTCAGGTGTGGCAAATATTGGCGCCTATAGCTCAAACAGGAGCAGAACAAAGTGGCCGTGATCACTTTGACAGAGAGGAGAAACACAGCATTTGATAAAAAAAGCAGTGTGGAAGTACATCTGAATAAAATGACAGCAGAGCTTGCACATACAAGGACCGGCAGATGAGGTGAGAACTGACATAACCGACAAGCGATTGTTCCACGATGAACTTTGTAGTTTCTGGTTTTTGCAGCTAGTTAAGATCCTCCAGAGTTTGCTGCGACAGAGGACCCACTGGGAGAGGAAACAGCACTCTGGGTATCTCCTCTCTGTGATAAATGAACTAAGCTGCCTCACACTTATAGTGTGAATTAAAATTTCACACACACATACTCCCTCAAAAGACCCTCACACACTGTCCTAAATATGCAATAACACACTCCTGAAAACCCCTCCAGGCTCCAAAATACATCTTCAAAGAAACCCTCGATCTGCTTTACACATTTAACACAGCGCACACACTCAAGCATAACTTGAGCTGCACACACATGTGCACAAAAGAACACATTCAGACCCAGAGCACACAGATCAATGCAAGGAACGGGTAGTCTCTGTGATATCGTGCTGCTTTCACTGAAGGCCGAACCCATGAAATTCATACAGTGGAGACAGAAGCAGAAAGGGGTGTGTTGTGTGCACACAAAACACACCCTGTACATAGAAGAGACAACGCACAGTCACTCACACACATCTCAAGAGAAACGCATCAGCGAAAGGAGAGCATGAGGGAGAAGAAAACGAGAGTGCAGTGTCCTTAGGTGTGTGTGTATGTGTGTGTTTGTGCGAAAAGGAGACTGAGTGCATAGAGAATTGAGTGCAGTTAGTAGTGTTTCCCCCTCGGCTGAGGCATTAACAAGCCTATAATGGACCCTCTTAAAAAGCCGACTAGGATCTCCTCCAAAACTAACTGATTTAGAGTGGCCAGGGCCCCCGTGGGCAGTGGCCAAGTTCCCCCTCTGTCCCTCCCCAGCACAGCCACAGCCAGCCCCGGTGGCAGGCAGCACAGACACACATTGTGTTTGTCTACTGAACCACAAGCAATAGCAGTTTATAACACAATAAAACACCATGAGGAGGCATTAATTGGATATAATAGCCAGGGAATGATTTAGATGATTTAACACCTTTTTCCAAGACGAGTACATAAAGGAGAGAGAAGGAGAAGAAAGGGGAATTAGAAAAGGACTTACACACTGTTTCCGACTTTGATTACAAATGTTAGGCTGATTGGAGTACACACACACAGATAGACGGACAGACACACACACACACACACACAAATACAGACAGCAATTGCAGATGTGAAAACTCACATACATACATGCAGACACGCATGTCGATGTTCCAATTGTGTGCGATGCATGTGGAGTAAACTACAATTAGTTTAGATTCATGATCAAGCACATGTGAATATACTCTCATACTGATATTTTATACTCAAATAAAGATCTGGTGCTATGGTTGAATGCTGCAGAGGAAAAGGGGAAACTAACAAGTACAATAAAAAACATGTTAGATGTGTTGCACTAAAAAGAATCCAGAGTGACACTCTTATTTTCTGGATTTTGTTAACCCTTGAGTTGACAATAATAACCAGTCCATCATCTGATGCGAACAAGACATGACAGGCTAGCTAGTTGGAAAAGACACACCCACATAACCTCTTTATCACTGATCGATGTTTCAGTGGTGGTGTGTTTTATTGACAATATAAGCATAAGGCAAATAACAAGCTCCTGTTTCTCGCAGAAAATTATCCTCAACTCCTGCTCGCTAAACCTTCAAGATATTGTGTCATCTTATCTTTCCACACCTTCTCGTCTTTTCACTCTATGCCGTGCTGAAAGGGAGCAGGGCCTAGCATGTATGTACATAATTGGCACTTTACTGTCATATCAAATTCATATCAGCGCAGGGTCCTGGGCTGGGAGGAACAATGAGGGCCAGAGACAAAAGCGTGGCTCCCGTGCTCTGAGAGTCAGCCCTGATAACCGCAGCATAGGCCGGTCAATAAAACCAATCATCTCTAATCTTCTTATGGGGGACTAAACAGGTCCCCCCAGATATTCCACAATGCCCACTAGACACAATGTGCAACCACACTGCTAATACAAGGACTGTACGGATGGGCAGGAAAACAATGTCTGAACCGTAACCTCGGTGTGTGGCCTCATCAACGTTATCTTCTGCTGCATGATTATCTTCTTAAAATACAACGTTCTTTTAAATGAGAATAAGGTTTATACAATTTAAGGCAACATAAGTAAGAAAAGGCCTGTTCGACATTGGGTGTAACACGATTTAGTTTTGAAGATGTAATTCCTGAAAATAATTCACAAAAAAATCTGGTGAAATTTGTATGGTGTTTTGTGTTTTTTATTAGGCACTTACTTTTTCTAGAGATTTTAGAATACAGAGACTTTTTTCTGGGGTTTTTATGCTGTGCTTGCATTCTTAATATTTCTGTGTTTTTCGGTGCTGCTAAACTGTCTTTTCGTTGTTTTCATAGCAATGACTGTAATGATCTATTTCATTCAATTGCACACATTTTTAAAGGCTGTATCCTCCCATTGCTAAACTGGTTACAGTGATGAAGCTTAAAGGAAAGAAACATGTTTATCTCGAGGACTCCACTCCACTCTATTTTTCCTATAACAGACAACACAGAGAGGATTAAAGGTCAGCACCCTCATCTTTTAGCATTTAGCTTCCACCATCTCAACCACAAACAACCATCTGGATTTCTACGTTGCAGCAACCTCTTTTTTTATTACTATTATTATTTTGACCTAAATTTATACACAACAAGCACTGTATTTAATTACATTAAATTGTTGTTGGGTTTGGTCACATTTCCAAAACACTCCTCTTCCATCAGTCTGTCAATCGAGACCTACATACAGCTGTATGCAAAACCTCTCTGATGCTCCAACGCCCCAAAACCTCTCGACTGGGGCCTACCCAGTCTGTAAGTATGGGGGAGGGTAGAGGTCACTGGGGTTGAAGCTATATTTGTGCAGCTCAATCATTCACAATAGATGTATCTAAGGAAGATGCATGTGATGTCACATATCCAGCAAAGCAGAAATTTTACCTCAGCCAGGGAAAGTCCTATGTTGTAAAATAAAACAAACGAAAAATATGAATAAAGACAAAAATACTTTTTATTTGTAAATTTACTATAAATGCATTTAGATTGTACTATTTTCTCCCAGTTTCGGTATTTCTCCATCTTCCACTCTCTCTGTTGCTCTCTCTCTAATGATGTTTGGCTGAGGTGCGGGTTAATTGCAAGGTTAACTGATGGCGACAAGGAGTAGTGGTCTGCGAGTATGAGATGAAAGCCAGGTTTAGTCATAGTTTAAGGATAGAATTAGCTGTGCATAAGTTTATTGAATTTCTGCAGCTTTGCAAACTGTGTGTGTGTGTGTGTGTGTGTGTGTGTGTGTGTGTGTGTGTGTGTGTGTGTGACAATGCCATACAGGAGAAAAAGGAGAACTTGTGTGTCTTTGTGTTCCTCCACAGCGTCGGCTGGGCATGAATGAGCATCAGTAAGAGCAACGCTTTGAACGGGTGACATGCAGGATTTGTGTAAAACTCACCTCCGCAGCAGCATCACCTCTGCTCTCTATTTCAAAGGAATTAAGAAAAAAATTGTCATGCTGCTAACGCGTCACACTCATTGGAATCTGACTTGTTTTGCACCAGTACAGTAATGAATATCTATGGAGGAGGTTCATGTTCCTGGTGAGTCAGTGTGTCCTTTTTCCTCTGCAGCCCTCTGACTGATCAAACTGGAGAACATAACTAAGGAGCAGATTCAATGATGTACAGACTAATGATAACAGTTTGAAATACTGCTCTGGACATGTTAACACAGACATACAGTTAAAAAAAAAACGCTCAGGTCTGCACCACTTATATATCAATATGTGCTATAAATTCACACATGCACAGATATAAGGTGTATCAGTGACAACATCTTGTGTTAATCTTAAAACAGTGTGCATTCATCGTAGGAGTTATTGATTTGTTAACACAAATGCACACACATTAAGATACAAACTAGTGTGTTAACACAACAAACTCACTTAGGGGTAAGTTCAGGAGAGATCAGGGATTCAACAGCCTCTCGGAAAATTACAATAAACATTCAGAAACAAACAGGATAATGATCCTTCTCTACTGTCTCTGTCACAAGCAGATCAATGGAAACAGCTCATGACATTTATCAGACAGAGTCAAGGACCTTCACATTAGTTCTGACACTCACCTCGCCGCTCAAGTGGCTCTACGTTATTGATATGAAGTCGACACAGCGAAAAACAAATGTCATTCAGTCACTTATAAACACATACAAATGAGGAATGGACAAGCGCGGTGTCTGAGGGGGAAATTATTATTTTATGAAATGTGTTTACAACCTGCTGGTGTGTGTGTGTGTGTGTGTGTGTGTGTGTGTGTGTGTGTGTGTGTACATGGACACTGTTCATTGACACACAAGTGACAGTCCAGCTATCAACCATGTCAGAAATGTTAAATACTGTGAGATGATGAACATTAACAGTTGTATTTTCCTGGTCTTTTGCTGCAACATTTCAATACAGAAAGTCCTCCAAAGTGCGTATTCTTTGTTTTTGTTTTTTCTTTAAGCTTATGACGCATATGCACACCTGATTTTAATTGTCTGAATTTAATTGAACAATATATCTTCTTTTTTTTACGTTTGTGAAAGGTAATTAATGTTTTATTTCTTCATGTCATTTGTTGCAAGGGTATAAATTAAAATAAAATAATAAATCGTCATTTCTAACTGCACAAATGATTTACATTAAACTAATTTAAGATTCTCAACTCTTAAAAAGAGTTGCACTTCAAGATAAGCCTTTAATGTTTTAACTTGATCATACTTCATAGCCATGCAGGTGTGATATCATGGGGTGTAACCAGTTAAAATCCTTCAACAACATAATGTATATTTATTTAGATTACAATCAATTTAGGAAAATAAAAATCAATGCAAAAAATTAATAACTAAAATATACAATTTGAAGTAATATTTCTGCATCAATATAAGCTTACCTGTGACCACATGGACCACATTATTTGTACTGTAGCTCTTAAAGAAATAAAGTTGATCCTAAGAGCAGGTGTAATTCAATGTATCCAAAGTACAGTAAAGACTTCCTCAAACTTACAGCTGCAAACTTCTCCCTCTCTCTCTATCTGCCTGTGTCTGCGTTGACACATCGGCAGGACTGCGTACAGGAGTTGTTAATGGCAAGTTTGATGCAGGCTGGTGTTTGTTATATATTGCCTTATATTACCATTCCTCCTTGGAGGGGCCCCTTGCATTCAAATCAGCGGCCGGCTGCCTGATCGTAGAGGACAGCTTACTAGGCCCCTTGAATTGTTCGCAGGGAACAATGGATTCCTTTGTCAACGTTTTTCTCTTTCTCTCCCTGGACAATACTGGAGGGTCCTTCTGGCTCTCTGCACTTAAGAAATGTTTGCAAAATTACACCTCTTAATATGCCTCTCAAAACAAGTAGCAGTGCCAGTATAAAAGTGTGGGAGGTTTTAGGAGGAAAATGCACCGGAGATTCGTTTCTTTTCTCTTTCATAAACTTTAGTCATTGTTTTAAAGGACATTTCCTGCATCTAAAAATAGATTACCAACACGTTTTTTTCTGTTTTTGTTTGTTTGTCCCCTGGAGTCCTTTAATCATGAAATGCTGGCGCAGGTTTTGCTGTAATAAAGTTTAAAAAATGTGACACATATATGTTTTACAGGAGAGACAGAAAGAAAGAGAAAGTCAACCAATTAACAAGGTTTTCCGCATTTTTAAATTCAATATAATTTAAAAAAAATCAAAAATACCCGAAATTTAAGCGTATGCCTACTCCGGAAACACGTCTCTGATCACCTGATGAGGGCGATTTATGTTGACTTTCAGTATAGTGTTAGAGCAGGTTCATGTTATAAACTACACAGTGTGTTTCTGCATAACGAGCTGATAGTGCGGCAGGCCACAGCGCTGACCTCTTCTCCTCCTCCTCCTCTTCCTCCTCCTCCTCCTCCTCATGAATAGGCCCATACGCAGAAGCCCAGCTGTGCCTATTCGGGCCTTCAACAGCATTTCGGAAATCGGTATGATTTCCCTGGGAAAGTAGGCTCTTCAACCCGGGACAATGTCTCCAACAATGCCCAGTTTTTAAACTTGGAAAATGTATTTCGGTTATAACCTTTGCTATTATTATATGTTTTAATATTTATTTGACCACGCCATTACATTGCACTAATTAGTAGCCTATGTTAGTATGAACATCTGTAGTAGCAATGGCAGTAGCCCATATGGTCAGTAAGGCCAGTAAATGTGTGTTGTACAAATACAAAGGTGAATAAACGTTGAGACGAGAAAAAAAGACAATTCAAATGGATTCAGAACAAAACTTTTAGTTTACAGGTGACCCAATCAGTACCAAGCTGCTAAAACCTGCTTTAATGGCCTAACACACATTGGAATTATTCTTATTTATTTTGATTGAAATGTTGAAATCATTTTTTGGACATATTCATTGATTAACGGCACATATTCTTCAATAGTTCATCTACTTATTTAAAATGATTTATAGTTTACATTATGATGTGATTTTCCCAAATAGAGTGGTCTAAACTTTGGACCCAGAACTGTCCTGAACCCTGCATCAAGTCCTCTCCTCCAGATTTACTTCACATCTGCACATTGCTTCATCATATTCTGCACATCTGCGTGTGCAAAGTTTGCGAAATATCAAACGATATTCATGCATTTGGTTGATCGCTGACATGTGAGATAGATAGTTGTAGGCTATATCAGCTTTTTTTTTTAACCATTATTTTAAACGGTGGATGAAGCTGCACCTGCTACAGACCTGCTGATATGAACACGGTATACATCTGTTTGAAATTCTTTTTGTTGACAACTATACGTGAAACTCCACCGCGGCACGTTCCCTACTGTAATTCAAACGCACAGGAATATTTCCCAGCGTACCTCTAAAGTCCAGGGGCCGCAGCTCACACAACTGGGGCCGATTTTCTTCTCTTTTGTTGGGGCTATTGTGGAGGGCTACGTGTTGGGATTGGGGGGTGTAATGAGGGGGCTGCGACCCCCCGATGGGGGTGCATTTGCTGTCCAAAGACCGTTAGACAGTGGCTGAATGAATGGGGCCTGAATGTCATTGTAATGCACAGGGACAACTCCCCCTTCATTCAGCTTAAGATGTGGAGGCCGCTCAGCTCTGCACAGGGAGAGTTGAAGGGAGAAAAAGCTGCTGCGATTCAATTCACGATCCGGAATCTCTCTTAGCTTCCTCGTGCAAGTGGAGGAGAGACGGAGGCTGTTCTTTACTCAGCTATGGGCGTTTTGCTGGTGCGTATGCGTGCGTTTTCTGCACACACGAAGGCCTGCTGTTGCACAAAATGGAGAGAAGATGCAATGGTGCTTCAGTATGGTGCATTGAGGAATCAACGCCGAGAGTATGACACCGAACAAAGGATTGTGAGTCCAAGCCAGCGTGGATTTATCACAAGAGGCGATGACTGGACCGAGGACGGTTCTACTTCTGCAGGCTGGGTTATTACAATTACTCTTTTTGGCAGCGGGGAACCAACAGACCTGTAAGGCTTACAAATGACTTGCATTAGTGAATTGTCCTGCATTAATGTAAATACAGGAAGCTTGTTTTGAGATGTAGATTACCAGGCAGGCTGAGATAAGACAATAGGCATGCCTATTAAAATAGATAATAATTGCATTAGTTTGACAAAGAGCACATTTGCGATTGTATAGGCCCATATGGAGAGTAGATGCGGTTTCATCCTAAACAGCGCTGACGGGTCCTCCTCTCCTTCTCTTTGTTCATCCAACAGTGGGAGGTAGACACAAGCGACGGAAGGAGGGAGAAATATTTGAAAATCAGTGACATTTTCTTCCGGGACAGAAATCAATATGGCATTCTTGCAGGATTTATAGTATAGTGTAAGTATAGTGTTAAAAAGCATACGATGGACGCACGTAGAGTTATAGCATTGTAAATTGGACTTTCAAATGAATTATTTTGTTAAATATAGCCTATGTACTGTATAAATCGAGTTACACTATTTCAAAATGGCAGCACACTGCAGGCCCACATGTGGGTCAACATCCTGAAATTAGTTTGATAATTAAAGAATAGGCCATGTGTCTTAACGTACACTTAAGTAAAATAAAATACAATTAAAAAAATCACTGATATTATCTTAAAATAAATAATGGACATTTAATCTTTGACATGACAGCAGTAGGAAAAAATACCCATCCAATTTTAAGAATAAAAGCACATGGATGCTTTTGAGAAGAGCTGATAAATATGAGTGCCCAATGTAGGTCACAGCACCAAACTAACTAACAAGACAACACCTTTGATATTGTTTTCGCATAGTCAGAGCTGACAGCAGACTGTAATATTCAGTATAACTTAAATCAATTAGACAGTGCAAAATGTAATCAAACAGTGCTACGAATGGTGCATAGCCAATACATTACATATAAATGTATACCAACACATACTGTTACTAAATAAATGCACCACTTAGAGGTAATGGTCTATTTTTCAGCCCTAACTTCAACTCAAAATGATGAATGGTGCATGCTGCAGCAGTATGTTCATCAGCAGGGAACACAGGCTTCAGGCCTAAAGAGCAACAGTGAGATAGATCTAGAAGATTTTAAAAGGATAGTTGTTTATATGTACTGTATGTTTCATAAAGTGATTGGTCCCTAAAGGAAAAATAATGGGCACACTGGTATTGCCCTGTCTGCAGCCAAATTTAGTACAGGGTCAAGACAATCCCAAACCATTTTAATATGCAAAGTAGAATTCATCCGCCTTTTAGCTGCCATATCATCCTGGCATAATTTAACCCCAGAGGTCAGGCGAATTGTGGGTTTCTTTTGACATGTGTGAAAATGTATTTGTTGCCTTAAATGTTCATCACAAATGATAACAATACGGGTCACCTTTAAAGATAGCCTCCTTTTTAGCAAAGGCCTGCAGCTTGGTTTGAAGCAGCAGTCAGTTGCTGGCCATGCACCTGCTAAGCAAAAATATATTAAGATCTTATTTTAAAAGTGCTCACTTATAGCCTGTCTTCTGTATACTATATTACATTTGTTTGTAAATTATATCACTTTTTCCTGTTTGCAAAACTGTGTAATCTTTCCCGATGCATGCATGCATTAGGCGCTGCAGAAAGTCAGACCGGTGGTTTCAAGGACATTTGGAGCTGATGAGGATTTGGATATAATGGGGGAGGTGAGAAGGAGGGAGAAGGGAGGGGGGGTTTGGGCCCCGGGCCATGACGTCATTGTGCGCCCATGTAATCCTCTTGCGCCGAAGCCCAATCAGCAGAGACTCGCAATTGTCTAGGATGGGAAGAGAGGGGCGCTCTAATCCGGGAGACAGTGGATCACACAGCCCGAGAGAGAGGGAGGAAGAGTGTGTGTGAGAGAGAGAGAGAGAGAGAGGGAGAGAGAGAGAGGGAGAGAGAGAGAGGGGGGGGGGGAGAGAGGGAGAGGGAGAGAGAGAGAGAGAGAGAGGGCATGCATCCACGGCTGGATTGTGCTGAAATGGGTCAGATTAAAAAGACACGAAGCAAAAGGAACCGGCTGACTCTTGGTGGAGAGAGGACCTTTCTGCAGACGATGAAGCCATTTTTTCACCTCTAGAGATTTAGCCTTCCGACTTCACGAGCTTTAGTGATAAGATAGGGAGCTCTGTGGCGCATAGAAAACCCGCTTCCCTCCAGATTTGCATTTGCTTTAAGTAAAACTAGCCTTCTGTAGTTTGTCAGCTGCATGGAGAGAGGAAACATCGCGCGTTTTGTCCGTGGGCGTTTATCGTGGACGAGTCGGGAACTGCATTCAAGACAAGTTAAATGGAGAATAACGGCACTCTTCGCAGTGGGATGTATGACTTCAAACTAATTGCATTGTGAAGTGCTGCCATCGTTGCTTCCTTCTGCTTTGCACTGTTCTCTTTGTGCTTTTGGCTAGACTGATGTTGTAAATTGAATGGTTTGAGAAAGGACAAAGCGAGAGCCTGTGAAGCGCCAGCTGTCATTCGGTACGAGGTAACCTGGTAGGAGCTGCGTAAATACGCACAGATATAAAGGAGACAAGTGTAAGCAAATAGTAATAATGACGTTTTTAATATGCAACATTTTTGCTTTAATTGAATAGCGTGCTGTGAGCTGATAGAGTTGGAGCCCGGGCTTTGGCGCAGTGATATCAATATTTCTGTGCGTAGAATCCAAAGAGGCGCAGGGGAGGAATTTGGCCGCGCGCGTTAATGCTTCTGTCGGCTATAAATCGGCTTTAGATTGGAGTGTCTGTATGCATGTGAGTGTATGTGTACCAGTGTGTGTGTGTGTGTGTACGGATGATGGTTTTGCAAAATCGGCTTTAGATTTCTGTGCGTTTGTTTGTGTGTGTGTGTGTGTGTGTGTGTGTGTGTGTGTGTGTGTGTGTGTGTGTGTGTGTGCGGCTGAGCGCGCGCACGAACGGGAGCTGTACTTAAATCGCAGTCATGCAGTCTTGCATCTTCCTTGGCGGCAGCTGCTGAAGGTTTGAGCGCGTGGGAGTCAGTCAGGGTGTGAGGGTGCTGGCTTGACTTAATGTGCACCCATCAGCGTGAGGAAGACTTCTTGAAGGGTTGTCACTCTGCGTGTTCACAGCGGACCTTGATTTAATGTCCATACAATTAAGGCACGCGGTGAATGCCAAGAGAGGAATCTGCACGGCATCATGCTTCATATTTTACACCTTTATTTCATCCGGCCAGGCTTTCGTTTACTACTTTGACCCTAAATGTTAGAGAAACAGGCCTTAACTGAAGCTGGCTGCTGTACTGTCACTCAGCTGCATGTGAGTGTGTGTACGCGCACGCGCAAGCATGTGAACGCGTGCCTATGATTGTGTTTGTGTTGCTTTGACAGGTTGAGCGCAATGCGTACTTTAATTTGCTATTACCGCATGATATGAGGTTACAGCGAGTTTGCTTGAACAATTCTTCAAGAACCTAAATGTCGGTTTAAATGTATCTATTGTGTGACTTCTCCAAATAGTGTACAACGCCTCGCGCAGAAATCGACGCAGAAAACAATTGGACTTTTGCCAAGTGGGGGTCATTGGCCTACATCTACGTGTAACAAAAAACATCTTCAGTTATATATTGATTGCATTATTTGCTAATTATTTCATCTGAACGTTAAGACCTGGCAATATCCTTGCTTCTTTGTAAGTACGCATATCCCTTCAGAGTAAAACATCTTTTAATGTAAGGGAATGCGCTTTGTTAAATGAATTTCAATGTGAAGGGGTTAATAAGTAAATTGTAGGCTAAGCCTTAAAGCAGCTTCTGGCTGAAGGGCCGTATCGTCTCCTTATAGATGAATAACCGAGCGGTTTGGGTCCGATAATGGGATCATCCACTGCCGTTATGCTTCATCTCTATATTTAGGAGCCTGCGCGGCCGTCCCTTTACTCTCGCAAAGACTCATCTTAACAGTTCGAGTATTTTCACAAAATGTTCCAGAGGTACTGTGGGCTGCAGTCTCAGCATCATTTCAAATGAGTGTGTCATTAATTATTTCAGAAGCTAAACTAGGCCAACAGTTCCAGCCCACCACACCTTCACAGCTCAGGCCTACAGCAGAGACTGAGCTGCCTGAAGAGAGACACACTGAAGTCGGCTGCAGTGTTCATTCTGGTGGAGTCAACGTATAGAAATTTGAGGGATTCAATGCCACCTACAGGCTTCCTTCTGTCAGCGCATGTTGAAGCTGTGGCCCAGTGAAAGCCTTGGGACTAAACCCTGAACATTATTTATCAAATAAAAAACACCATTTAGAGGTTTTTTATATATATACTGTAGCTCTTTGCTGACCTCACTGCTGTAGAATATTGCAGGAAAGATATTCGAAATCCAGCTTTTTGCAATATTCTTTGAAAGACAAATTAGAGGTCTTTAACACATCACAGAACTAAATAGGTTTACATGTAGGGAAAAGTTGCACATTTCAACATACATAATGTTGTTTAAAATATGATAGACATCGATTTAACCAACATTTAAAACTAAACCACGTACACATAAATATGACTTCATTAAGATTTCAATTTTGAGCAAAATGAAAAACGTCCTTTTAGCGTTATATTTATTCCATACTGAAATTAAAGCCTGCAGATCGAAGAGTTTGAGTGTGATGTGTCTGTTCTTTTCCTGTTTGATGTATTCCTTGTAATTCTGTGACAATAAATAAAGCATGTGCCTCACTCGCTGCCTTTTATTGATTATTGTATAAAGAACTTTACATGACACTTGTGTCCACTTTACACTTAGTATTTCCAGACTAACATCTTAAGGGAATGGTTTCAAAATGAGAAAGTTCAATATATTCAATGTCTCTTGAGGAAGATTTGTATCAGATATTAAAAAAAAACTGGTATACAGTAAAAACACTGTCAGAAGAATAGTTTTGAGCAATAAAATACAATTCGATTTTACGTTTCAACATCTCAGAGAAGCTCTTTCGTCATTTATTAAAAGAGAACTTACAATTTAATTACTCCAGATAATGTTGTTTCGGTCTTTATGTGAACATCGCATCAGCAGTTCCTCCAAATCAGCACATCAGCACCACGGAGAGCTCCTGTCAGGGAGAGAGACACAAAATATCTGACTAAAAAAGCACATGCAGGGCAACTCAGGACAGAGTGGAGTAGATAAAACTAAGTTTTAAAACTAAAGCATCTTAATTTAAAGAATAACAAAAATGTTACAGTGCAAATTTAAGAAGAGGCCTTATTCATGTTTTGGCACTTTATCAGATTCACCCGGATCCCTTCAACCTGCGAAACCTGATTTTCCAAAGTTTAGTAAACACTGGCAGGACGATGACACAAGATATTTTCAGTGACACTGAGGAACCGGGATGTCATACAGAGCTCCCTTTCTTTGTATAAAGTCATTACACGAGGCTATGACTCAATAACAGAAAATACACAAGATCAAGACAGAGATTTCTGAATGACGAGTTTATTAAGGCTTGATTTCTTCTATAAAGAAAAACCAGGATCGATCTTTTTAAACAAGTTAATCCAACTACGACTGCGGTCTAAAGATAATCAATGTATAATATTTCATGTCCTTAATCCTCGTGTAGTGTCCATACATAAACTCTCATGTCTAACTGGACATCCCTCTATTGCAACATACATTATCTGACGATTATTAATGTGTACATGAAGCCCTGTAGTATGATCACAACCAGCTCATGCTTCCTGAGGCAAAAGTGGGCTCTTCTTCTGTCGGGTCCTTACGCTTCTCAACTCCTCCAGACCACGTTGGTCTGAGAAAGGCGTCGGTAAAGGCAAATATGTGAAGGGCCTTCAGCGTATTGCTTGGATCAACCTAGCTATTGGTAAGTGCAGGTGATACAAGAAGAGATGGAGGGGAAAGGATCCTGTTAGAGGTCAGTACTTTAGATTACAATGGATTCACTAGCATGTGTAAAAAAATAATAATAATAATAAAAAAAAAACAGCTTAACATAACTGGAAACTTTTGAAGTGTGCGATCATACTCACTCGAAGTAAGCTCAGCAAAGTGAAGTACTTTTGCCATCTCAATGGCAAAATGTTCTGACAATCAAAGCACATCATATAAACTCTCTATCGTGACCTGAAATCAGCTTATTGAAGAAGAGTTCAGGCCACACTAAATCTAAACATTTGCAACCGTTACTTTGTATTAGGTGAATTTCTTCAAACAAAATGCTGAGTTTGAAAAGTCTGAATATTTGAAGACAAAGAAACAACTTCAGATTTAACTGGTTACATAGAAACAAAGACTCCTCTACATGAAACAGCAGCTTTCTAGCAGTTCCCTTCGAAAATGATAACCTCACTATCAACAAGAGTCAAATGGTTTCTTATCAAAAAAAGAGAGAGGACCTTCTGATCTAAAATGCCCAAGGACATATAAACTGCATTCTAGCTTTGATAATTCTGACATAACATGAGAACAGACACGCCGCAGGATGGAGAACAGTAGAACATTCCCAGCAGACTTCTTGTACTGTAGCTTGTCATGCACAGGCACACACATCTGTGCGTGACTGTGTTTTCATATCCAACGTTTTTTTATCCCCTTAACAGACCTGAAAGTACTTTTCTAAATCATAATCAGTCTAGATCTTTTTTTTCCTTTTTTTTTGCAACAACCAAAAAACACACAGAAACCACATTTCATTCTTCTTTTTTTCTTACTTGATAGTAAATCAGTTACATTAATTTTTAGGTTATACATTTTTTTAGGCTTTCTCCATGAATATATAGGCTCCTACATTAAAGCTTAGCATTACGACCAACATGACAGACTTAGCAAAAAGAGAATTAAATGAAAACCAAGGAAAAACGAGGATTAAGACAGAATGATGGTGAATGGACAGAGACATGAACCCTTCCCCGTTTCTGTGGAAGAAAAAAAAGCAAAAGCAACAATTCATTCAATCTAGTAGTTACATCATTACACAAGTCTGATTATAAAACAATTTAAAAATGTTAGATGCAACAATTCTCTCAGACTGGGTTCGGTACACATCAGAATCTCCAGATGAAACATACAAAAGACCCCTTCAAGACAGACGTAAAAAAAAGAAAAGCAGAGGGGTGTGAGGGAAGTCAATTGTACAATTTTTGACTTAAAATGGGGAGAGTTCTGGTTGTGGAGGACACATCCGTTTTTATTCTTTCCCAGAGGCCTTTGCATTTCTTCCTCAGAAATGTCTCGAGTCCCGTGTGACTTCACACTATCCCTGATTTCTCCAGCAGTGTCACTGTTTGAGCAGTTCTTTGAGTCACCAATAATTAGAAAAAAGAAAAAAGAAAAAAAAACATTAAGGCTCCAGAAAACAGGTTTCTGAAATGAAATTGTCAGTAGTAAGCCAAAAAATAGAGATTTGTCGATCTGAATGAAAAATAGATAAACCAGTGAAGTTTTATTATCGCACAGCTCCAAGTCCGACATTGCCTTTGGGATCCTCCAACCCTGTTGGCACAGTTAAAACCTCTGAAGCATGGCAATATTGCCCCCAAATGGACAAACAGGGGCAGGACACATCAGTTCCTGATTGTACTGAAATATAAAGTGGCAGATTTTTCTCCATGGTGCAGTCAAACCCTGATTCAATTGGAAAGAGGTTTGGGTAGGGGCAGAGGACGGGAAACCAGTCAGGTGAGAGAAGAGCACGAGATGGAACGGGAGGAAAAATAGTTTTAAAAAGGGACCCCGAACTAAAGAGTGTGGTAGCGGCTACGTAATACATTAAATCAGCTTGTTATCCCTGCACAAGAAGTGGGTGGTACATGGAGCAAAAAAGCATAACTTTCAACAATGGCAGAGATTCACCAGGATTAAATAGAAAAAAATGAAGGGCTTGGTTGCATTTTCATATTCATCTGTCTCTTAAATCAAAAGTCCTAGTGTAACTGTTGATCAAGCCAAGGATAAATGTCTTCTATTGTTTATTCCTGTTTTGACGCTCCTGTTAGGAAAAAGAACACAAAGAAAGCACGTTAAAACAAAAAAGAATGATGTAACAGCAGAGTAAAGTGTAGAAAAATCATGTATTTAAATAGGTTATCAAATATTACATTATCCAATAAATCATTTTCAGTGAGTGAAAATAACAATCAAGCAATTATAACTGGCTGTCAAAAAAAGACAACATTAAATTACACTAAAAAGAAAATCTAGAGATTTACCTGATCCAACCGAGAGCGGCTCTGTATCTGAGGCGGTTCAAAGGTCTGTAAAAGAAGAAAATACAAGGAAACGAGAATTAGTCTCTCATCAAAGTACCAACGATTTATTTAAATTCTAATCATACAGGTAGGTGCCAAAAACACATTTTTGATTCACTTTAGATCATTTGGATGGCCGCGCCCACCTTTCGCACCTCTTCCTCTTCTTCCTGCCTCTTCTCATAATGGGAGAAATCATCAAAGATGGAGGTTGTGTGTTTGTAGGTGGTGATGATTTTGAGCACCTGTTTGGCCTTCTCTAAAGGAACCTCCTGGGTGTCACGGGAGTTAGTCACCGGTTTGTTGTCGTTGTTCTCCAGGCGAATGTGGCGCAGCTGGCTATTAGGCACGTCCTTAACAAACAACCAGTCCACGTCAAACTTGCCCTTCCACTTGTCCTGCGCCCAAACACCAGCGCTGGTACCATAGTCCACTGGCGAACGCATCTCTGCCACACCGCAGAAATGGCCGCTGCCGTTGACACTGAACAGCAGGTACACAGGGCCCTTACTGTTCATGGCCCGGAAGGCTGAGTCCAGCCGCTTGTTGCCATGCTCCGTGCTGCACCAGATGGAGTACTTGATAGAGCGATGGATATCGTCCTCAGAGTAGCTTTTAATGATGAAAACACGACCGTTCTTCAGGTTCCATTCAAACTCCTTGGGGTTGTAGCTATGGTTGGCACGCAGCTTGTCAAGCACTGGGTGGGACTCTGCACCAGGTCCCTGGTTGGCAGAAGTTTGGGGACCGCTGTTCCCACCACCAACCATACCCATCACACCACTACCGTCTTGGCCAGGGCAACCCTGCCCGTAGCCTTGGTTCCGGTTGCGTGGGGCCACCCAGCGTGTCTGGGGTTGAGGGGGCTGGGTGTGGTTTTGGTAGGCTTGAAGTGGTGGCTGATGGTGCTGGTGATGAGGGGGCTGTAAGGCCATAGGCTGCATCTGGGGCTGCACCAAAGACTGGTGAGGCGGGTGCTGCATGGGTCCTTGCTGCATGGGGGGTTGAGGTGGCAATCCGTGAGGCAGGCCAAGAGGCTGCTGCTGCAGTGGAGCCGTGGCTACTTTAGTCACTGGGCCCTTGTCCCAGGTCCCAATGTTCATGTTGTGTTTGATAGGTGGAGGAGGGAGAGCTCCTCCTGGATTGGGCATCCCTGGTTTCAACTTGGCTTTCAGCTGCTGTGGCTTAGCAGGCTTGCTCGCAATGGCAGCCCAGGAGGTGGGTTTGGGTGGAGGCATTCCAATAGGCGTAGCTCCATTCCCTGTGGGTGCCACAGCAGGACCACCAATGACAGATCCCACTGCCTTGACTCCCGACCCCTGACCAGTTACATCCCCTCCGATCTTCAAACCAACCATACCCTGCTCCAGACTGTTCATTCCTGGTGCTTTATTGAGGGTGTCACTGTGAAAGCCTGTCTGACCATCAGGCACCAGGGTGCCCCCAAGGGAGCTAGGGGGGTAGCTGTAGCTGCCTCCATACGCTGAACTCTGAGTCTGCTGGCCTTGGGAGCCACTCGTGCCCCAAGCAGAGAAGGCAGGGTTTTCAGGGAAAAAATTAAACCTGTGGGGGTAGATGCTGCTTCCCAGACCCCCCGGCTGGCCAAACACCGTGTCTGGCATGAAGTGATGGTCTCCATTACTCAAGGGTCCATAGGGCGTCAGATAGGGAATAGGCGGATCTCCACCGGTGGACCAAGGTGCCTCACTGAGGGGGTACGGAAACCCGATGGAAGGGGCGTAGTAGCTGGACAGGTAAGGATCGGTGATGGACTGGTAGCTGTTGTTCTGGATGGGTGAGGGTCAACAAAGCCACCATGTTAACATGTGAGTTACACTTCTATCAATCTTAAATTATCTTAGAATTTTCAATATGCAAAAGGTCTTGCATCAATATCAGAGTTGGGCAGTGGTTTGATCACTCCATGAAAAAATATTTTATTTTATACATAACCAGTATTTACTGCTACTGTCTGACACTTAAGTTACAGTTTAATTTCAACTATGAGATAAAGACTATTCATTTACATTATTTATTGAAATAATGAAAAATATATTGAAGATTTCGAAGCAGCTTACCTGAGTTGACTGACTAGTGAGGTATGGCTCAAAGTCATTGTCATGTACAGTCTCCTTCTGATGCATTGAACCATTTTGCACTGCAAAGAAACAGAATTACATAAATGTACATTTCTAAAACGATGTACAGATGCCATGGTTCCCATCTTAAATATGATCAATTATGAGAGTTGTTAAAGCTGTCAAATTGAATCATATTTTAAACAGTTCGACCTTGGCTTACGTCTTTACACCCCAAATAAAAACATTTAGTTGTGTAGACTCCAGCACAACACACACACAACAGATCTCATGTAACATACTGTTATTTAAATATTTTAATAATTTCAGTC
Organism: Symphodus melops; assembly: GCF_947650265.1. Classification (NCBI taxonomy): domain Eukaryota; kingdom Metazoa; phylum Chordata; class Actinopteri; order Labriformes; family Labridae; genus Symphodus; species Symphodus melops. The sequence goes on from NC_136703.1 coordinate 18,073,641, forward strand.
AAAATAGAATTCACAAGAACATTAGTGCAACATTAAGATTTACAAAGAAGGATATGATCAACACATAAACAAGGTACTCTGGTGTGTTCACCCTGAAGAACAATCTGTAGGTTAAAATGAGTCAAGCCCCGACTGTCACTTGGCCTCTTCCAGTAACGTCAGTAAATCAAAGATGACTTAGACAGTAAAAATGCAAGCTTATGTTCTGTACTGCAGTTTTTTTGTAGTGCAGACACCGATTTATTAGATTCTCCCCCTGACTGTTTAAGTGTTTTACCCATCATGACAACATACAGTACTGGAGTGAAGTCTTAGGCCACCAATGGTTTTGTTGTATTAGCAATGTAATTGTAATTCATTTTACTCTCCTTCCAGAAAATGCCTTTATTGTGAAGGGTTTTGTATCTATGCATGACAACAACCCCAACAATAAAAAACCCCCAGCTATAATAAACCAGAAGATTCATTCAGAAAGTTACACATCAGTTATCCCCAAAGAGTTAAAGATGTGCTCAGTGCAAAATGAGATCCCACTAAATACGACTCTGGCCTGTAGAATCTTATTCCCAGCTCATATTTCCTGTTATTTCTAAAAATAAAATCTAAATTGCAGACTGAATATATTAAATGTGGATGGCCATTAAAACCTGGATAAAACAACTAAGCTAGCAGTGGACTAAGACCTAATACTGTTCCTAGAACCACAATTTAAGCAAACGATTGAAGGGAAATATGTATGATATGAAAAATGGCACATTTAAAGGGCTTTTACCTTTCATTCAGAATGTGTAGATATGTAGCCTGTTCTTTTGTGTCATTGTATTGCCTGATAGTAGTTTAAAAAAAATGTTTGAAAGCAGGAGTATTATGTGAGGAAGTAACACTTTGCTGGTGGAAATTTTGGGCCCAGGTTTAAAAGATATGCAAGCGTTTTATTGAGATTTCTTTTGATTCTTCAACTCACCTTTAGATGCTTGTCCCTTTGATCTCTGCTCCCAGTGTGGATCATGTAAAAGACAACAGCAGACCAGAAGGTTAACTTCATTAAAATAGATATTTAACACATGGACTTGGAATGAAAATAGCCACTTATGATATCAATATTTGGCTCAGAAGCTTAACACAACGGACTACTTCCTGAAGAGAGGCAATGCCTAACACCTGAAGCTGTTGATATCAATACTCTGATTACATGTGATAATGCATTTGGTTTTACATTTTCTGCAGAGGAATGGTGCATAAGATAACTATAAGAAGGCTAAGAGAATGTTAGCGTTGATTCACTCACAACTTGGCTAGCTTACGTAGCTCTCTTAAAATGGCTTTTTCCTACACGCCAGTGACGCTTATAACTTAAGTTTTACACTAACCAACATACATGTAGGTCAGTCTGTGGGCACCACTGCAGTATTTATTCTGCATGCAATAAAACAAAAAGTTAGGACACACTGGATGAGCTACATTAGCTTTAAGCTCAGTTTCTTTTCATGTTAGATTTAGGTTTCACGTATTCAGCCATTGGTGGCGACTTTTTTCTCCTGTTTTTTTGGCTGCAAAACACACAAGGTCTCAGTTAAAGATGAGTTTGACGACGGTGTGTGCGCCAGCACACAGATGTCACCTTTCCACATAATGTACATTTCAAGCATGTATCGGTTTGACTCAATGTAGCTGACATGCTAGCTAGTGCTAAGGCACCGGCCAACGTTAGAGGCTAGTTAGCACTTCCGAGGAATAGCCATAGCCCGGCACATCGTTAACATTAGCAGGCAGCTAGGAGATGTACAGCGGCCTTCCTACCTGAGGGTCAATGCTTGTAGCAGACATAATTCATTAAGTAAGTCCCTGGATTCTCGTGGAGCCTGGGCTTGTTGTCTGGATGTCAGGCCCCGTGATTTTGAGAGCAAGTTTCACAGCTCAGTTTAGAGTTAGCTCTGTGGCTAGCTGTGCCGCTTAGCGTGTGTGGCTAGCAGCAGGCTCAGCTGTATATTTTTCCGCTGTATGCTCGTATCCCAACTTCCACAGTTCAAGTCTGTCGCCCTCGGATACCACCGTGCCCCCCAGAAAACACGACTCAAGTCCTGGTCGAGCTTCTTCCTCTTTTTTGTTTTTGTTTTTGCGGTGTGTGTCGTCGAGAGGACCTTTCGTGTTCTCAGTGTTTCTATCCTTGGTCGCCTTTTACTTTGTCTTAATTATTCCAGAGAGAGAGAGAGAGAGAGCCCTCCTCACGTTAAAGCCCTGTACACTTCCCCAATGGCTGCTGCTCCATCCGGGCTTCGAGCCGCCGCTGCAGTTCACCTCCCTCACCGCAGGGTGAAATTCGAATTCAAAATCCGACCGGCACAGATTTACTCACTGTGACTTCTAATGCTAATTCTTAACTGTGTTATTCTGCAAAATTTACTGAATACTTCTTTCCTAATTTCTGTCCAACTTTCCTCTGAGCACTCTTAACTAAAACAACAGTTAAACAAAACAAACCAAAAAACCTTATGCCATACAAATATATCAAGGTGCAAAAAATATGACTGTTGGTAAGAACTTGGTTTGTTTTTTTACATTGCACATTGCTCACATTGGTGAGCAATTAGCATGTATTGGTATCGACAATATGTCATGAATTTGAAAATATCACTTTAATAGTGGTAACAACAGATCTGCTGTAATCCTGAATGTTTTGTTTCTCACAATGAGATCATTCTCTCATAATTATGAGAGAAAGTAGTAATTACCATGAAAAAAAAATACATTTAAAAAATGTTTTTGATCAAAGGCAGGGTAGGTAATTTTTCAAAAACTTGCATGATTTTGAAAGTAGCATTATCTCCGTGCTCCGTCTTCCCTCTAAAGCCACGCTCCTCTAACGCCATTGGTCCAGAAGCAGATTTCAGCGGATGCTTTGAGTGTGGGCTCATGCATGCATGGGGTACAGAGGCTTCATTGGTTTATAAAAAACGAACTGTCTGAGACGAAGTGCTTACCTGCTGCAGAAGACAGATTTGTTTCGTTCCTTTTTCAGGCCACATAAAATCGTAATTTCTGTCAGGACATAAAGACAACGTAGACCAAAAACTTAAAAAGTGTATCTAGGGAAAATGACCTTGCCTACCTTTAGAGTGATATGGTCTATTTTCAAGGCAAATGATCTTTACTGACCACACCTTATGTCTTATATTCTTGCTCTGTTATTAGAGGGAAAGAGAAGAAAGGGCCACTGAACTGAGGGATACTGAAGCCAGGGGAACTGAAACAAGGACAATTGAGGCCAACTGAAGCGAGGGAAACTGAACGGAGGGCAACTGAAGCCAACTGAACTGAGGACAACCGAACTGAAGACAACTAAGCTGAGGGCAACTGAAGCCAACTGAACGGAAGCCAACTGAACTGAGGGCCACTGAATTGAGGTCAACTGAAGTGAGGGCAACTACACTGAGGGCAAGTGAAGCCAACTGAACTGAGGGCAGTTGAACTGAGGGCAACAGAAGTGTAGCCAACTAAACTAAGGGCAACTGAACTGAAATCAACTGAACTGAGGGCAACTGAAGCCAATGAACTGAGGGCAACTGAAGAGAGGGCAAATGAAGCCAACCAAACTGAGGGCAACTAAATTGACGGCAACTGAAGCCAACTGTACTGAGGGCACATCTGAAGCCAACTGAACTGAAGCCAAGTGAAGTGAGTGCAACTGAACTGAGGGCAACTGAAGCCAACTTTACTGAGGGCAAATGAAGTCAACTAAACTGTGGGCAACTGAAGCCAACTGTACTGAGGGCAACTGAAGTCAACTAAACTGTGGGCAACTGAAGCCAACTGTACTGAGGGCAACTGAACTGAGGGCAACTGGTTAGGTTAACATTTTCAAATTTTCACCAATAAGTATATATTACCAATAAGATATTCAAGGTACTCCAACTTTGAGCCGCTCTCACGGATTTTCGGACAGGATTTGGATTTAAATGTTTTTATAATGTTATAAGTAAGCTTTATGAACACGTTTGTAAAGAAATCTATTGGGATGGAATTCATTCCCAGATTGGACAAATATCTGATAAAATTCCCTTACTAGAAATGAAAACATAGCCAAAAAAATAGTCAATAACAATAGTTTATATCTATAGGACACATCTATTGTACATCTATTGTATTTTGCTTTTGCAGTACGACTAATTCAATATGAACTTTAAAGTTGGATTGAAAACGGCATTAAATCCAGCTGTTATTACTCTCTATTACCACGTGGAGGCAGCAAAGATGCACTTACAATTCCCCTAAACTCTGTCAAAGGTCAACCTTTGTACATGTATGAAGTGGTTTTTGCATTCAGCCAGACAGTATTTAGCAAATTACTTTACAATTTGTGTTGAATGACTTGACTGACAATTTTAAGTTTACAGTCATGTGCAAAATATTAATATTATTTATCTTTCAATAAACCTTTGGATAAAGTCAGATTAAATCATACCAAAAAAAAGACTACACAAGAACCATCAAGTTTTGTAGCGTCTTCTTTCATTTTACAGATACAATAAACACAATCATTTTCCATCTTAAACAAATCCAAGTGCTAGGGCAGTCCACTTGCTCTACTTGGACACAAGCACCCAAAAGAGTAAAAGACAAGAGTCATTATTAATATAATTGCAAAAGAGACACCTTTTTTATAGTACTTTTTAAGGTCAAAATATATTTTTTATTACATCAAGTCTTCACTTTTGTGGAAATACAATAGTTCACATTAGACAGGGTGACATGGTTTTCCAGCAATCTTGAAATTATTTACTCTGAAATTACTTAATTTTTGTTTAGGCTTAATAGTGACCCAGTGCTTAATGGTAGTTTTTAAATCTCTACAATATCCTTTCAACAGTCACATTTGTTGATTGGCCATAGCGTGGTACTTAAATGCATTACATGGTAAGAGGCGGAGCTAAATGGCATGTTCAGGCTCTCATTCATTCAAGCATCAATGAGCAAACATTCTGGCATTTAGTGGCTTTTCTGGAAAGCAGTCTCCTGTAGGCTGCTGTGCAGGCCCCCCACAGCTGATCATATTATTTCAGCAGTGCGCTGCACTCACCTTCAGTGTGTGCTCCACTATGGACCGCAAAAGGAATGACTGGAACAGGACAAGAAGGGAGAGGAAGGACCAGATGCCAGAGAATGATGGATGACAGGATTACTGTGGTGCACATCCTCGAGGATCCTCAAATGAGGAGGGAAGGCGAGAGGATTCGAACTTTTCACAACTGGCCAGCAGATGCTCCTGTAACATCTGGAGAGCTGGCCAAGGCAGGCTTCTTCTTTCTTGGTTCTGGGGATAAAGTCCAATGTTTCTGCTGTGGAGGGATTTTAAGATGTTGGGTGCACGGGGACAGTCCAGCCGTCGAGCACCAGAGGCATTTCCCCACTTGTAATTTTATTCAGGGTCGAGCTGTAGGAAATATTCCACTTCAAACAGGATCCTCCGATTCTGTGGACGGCCAGCTGTTGAGTCAACTCCAGAGGATGACTATGGACGACCAGGGGACGGCTGGACAAGCTGTTTACCCAGAGATGGACACGGAAGAATCCCGGCTTACTACTTTCCACAACTGGCCCACCGAGGCCTCCGTACAGCCAGATGTCCTGATCAGAGCTGGATTTTTCTATACAGGTGCTTCTAACTGTAAAGTTTTTTTAAATGAAATTAGCTTTGAGCAACATTTGAGCATTTTTCAGTAAAATATTCAGCACTGACCCAGTCCCTACTAGATTGACCTCTCATTGTGAGAGGTCATGGTTGATTCAATTGTACTGCTGACTCATGGTGTTGTGGACAGAACAACCTGGACAAAGCTGGGGCTGCTAAAGAAGTATGGATCCACAGCTTTAGGCAACACACAGGCTATGGGCACAATATTATTAATCCCTATACTTAAACAACATACCGATCATCATTGTTTTAAAAAAAGAACTAAGAACAACAAACACGAGCAGCAAGAACAGACACTTCAGGGGCAAGGAGGCTTTTCAGTAACATGACTTCATTAATATTTTTAGCTTATCCACTGTGATGTAGCAGGCTGTAAAAGGCTTTTTTTCCTACTTCCAGAATAGTCCCTTGTTTTTTCCTTCCAACTGAATTTCTGTGTTCCTAACCAAAGGGTACCTACACACTTTTTGTTTCAACTTTTAAGCATTCCAGGTACTATGTATTCAACGAACAATTAAAGCTGAGTTTATGTGAAGCTTGAGATAAATACCGTTTAAAATGTCATCTATATAGCCATTTTCCCTAAGAAGGATAAAATGAATTAAGAGAGTTTTCCTGTGCTCAAATGTAAAGATATTCAGATGCACCTGTAGTTTCTCACTGCAGTCCTGTACATCCTGACAGGTCATGGTGACAACGTCAAGTGCTTCTACTGTGATGGGGGGCTGAGGAACTGGGAGCCAGGAGACGACCCCTGGCAGGAACATGCCAAGTGGTTTCCACGGTAACTGAAGGGAGTGTCAGTAGGCATAAAAAGACATTGGGATAAATAGTTTACATATATACACAACTATTTTGTGTCAACATCTTCTGTGTTCTGCATTCTTGTTGTAGCTGATCATAAACCGTTGTCTCCCTCTTTCTCAGTTGTGAGTTTTTAATCCATTCGAGAGGGCAGGACTATATCAGCAACATCCAGGATGCTCACTTCCACCTGGGTGAGACTGTGGTGAGAGCCTTTCATTCCTCTTATCTGCTCAGAATAGAATGTGTTTGGCACATTGTAATGCAGGGTGACAAATGACAGTTTTGACACTTTGCCGCATGAAAAGCTACTCCTGACTTTCACTGTGACTATAAAATATGATTTCAGGGTGGATCCCAGAGCTCCATGGGTAGAGATATTGGATCAAGAAATGGTAAGTCACAAAAAACTGCAACAAGGCAGTGATTAATACACACATACCAGGAAATGTAGCAAATTTAATTCCTACCAAGTAGACCTTGAAAACAATATATACGTATGCTGTGATTCTGTTAATAATCTCCATTCATCCTGCGACACAATAATTCCATTTCCACCCCTTTTGATTACACACAAAAGGGAAAGGTTGAGCAAAGCTTATTGGTTTCAAAGTAGACACTAATACTACTGTTTGAAACAAAGCAGCTCTATCACTTTTTTTGCAAGTCATGCAGAAAATGAAATAACTACATGCCCAATTACCTGAGCTAGTGTTTGCTATAGACTCCTGTCCAATGCTGTATTGAGGTCATGCAGGGGCAATTACTCCTTACAATGAAGGAATCACAATTACATTCCATTTATAGTCCAACAAAGAAACGCCGTCATTAATGCCCCCAGGTAATGGATGGGTAGCCCCATGTGTGTATAGCTTCTATTAAAATTCAGTATCTTCTTTGTTGGTCAGTTCCATCAATGGTCACCGGGCTCTTCTCTTGACTTCCTTTCTCTCATCCCTCAGATATGGTCGGAGGTCTGGCAACCTCCTCTGCCATGCTGTCTCCTGTGGTGCAGACAGTGCTGCAGATGGGCTTTGAGGCCAGCCTGGTGGAGAGTCTGGTCCAGACCAAGTACCTCCTGACAGGCCAGCACTACACCTCTGTATCTAACCTGGTCACAGATGTGCTGCAGGCAGAGCAGGAGGAAGGAGGGAGGGGGCAACAGAGCAGAGGTAACATTGTCAAAGTCACATATTGGGTTGGTTTGGTTATAGATGTTGGAATAGTATATGAACTAATGTGTTTCACGTTTGTTTCCTTCAGAGCCTGACACAAGGCAGGGTACCAGTGCAGGAAATGTGAGGACACAAACCCCTATCAGAGAGAGAGGTCAGGAAAGTTTGTCCCCCCCCTCCATCAACTTTTAAAATCAACCACAGCTGCTGACATGTGGTTTTCTTGTCTAGATAAGTACGCTTGTACGTAGTAACAGCGTGTTCATATTTTTGTGTGTTTTCTCTATCAGTGAAGGACCCGAGTCCAGAGGAGCTGCTCAGGCAGCTGCAGGAAGAGAGGACGTGTAAGGTATGCATGGACAAACTGGTGTCAATCGTCTTCATCCCCTGTGGACATCTGGTGGTGTGTGGAGACTGTGCAGCCAGCCTGCGTCACTGCCCCATCTGCAGAGCTGTGATCAGAGGCAGTGTGCGAGCGTTCATGTCCTGAGTGAGAAGAAACTGACAGACAGGTGTTGAAGGAGTGACATTAATGCTTATTTACCCATGTTATTATTAAATAAAATAATAATCATGTTGGTTGCTTGTCTTGTCAGAGTTTGTAGTGTTTTAAAGCTACTCAAAAGGAGTTTTGCTAAAAATGTTTATTTGCAATTCACAATAGGCACACATGACTTTTCCGACTGAATAACACACGATCAGTGAAAGATCACATTCTTTTATTAACAAACACCTATTTACATGACCACAAAGCACAATTCTGGATAAATAGCCTAAAACAATCAGGAGTTGGGGTGACAAACACAATAAAAGAAATACAAAAAAAGTTATTTCTACACAAATCAAAGGAATCTACAAACAGTTGACATTTTTCAGTGGGACAAGCATACACATACTCGTAACAGGTTCAACCAATTCCAGTTACAGGGATTTAAAAAGAGGCTCTATTGCACTGAGAGGAAGACTAGTTTTGACATTTTTAGTAGCGTTTACTACTAATACTGATAGTTATAATATGAGGTGCTTTGTGTTTACAGAAACGCACACACCATTAGGCATTTAAGAAGGGTGTAAACTTTAAATTATAAAAACAATTGTGGCATTTTCATTATTGCATCTTGCCAAAAGAGAGGTGTTCAAATCCAAAATAGTTCCCTCTCTCTACGTTTCTGAAATCAGCCAGTAAAAGTGGTGAGATGAAATACAGTCATTACAGATTGTTGTGGCAGTGAAGAACTTTTACTGTCATAGAGGCAACAAACGTCCTTTTTAGTATTATTAGGTGTCTGACAAACAGAGAAACAGGACAAGAATAAACAGAAAGCTACTTTTTTTGTTAACAAATAATTTGATTAAAGTAAAAAAAAAAAAAAAAAGAAGCTAATCATACATTTTTAAACTTAGCACTTTAGTTGAGGCAAAAAAAAAAAAAAAATAGAAACATCTTGGATTCATGTGTTGTGGTTTAAAAAGCTATTACTCTTAATCTAGACAATTACAGACTGGCTATCTGGTTAAACTCTTCAGGCAAACAAAAAAAAAAAAAAGGGACAATTTGGAGGACTCATGAAAAAAACGCACACCTTCATAAGCCTTGCAACTTGTGCATGAACGCTCTGAGCACCAGAGGGCAGTAGTGATTTACACAAGGAAGTAAGGCGACTTTCAGGTCTGATAGATCTCACACAAACTAAAAAGTACATAAAAAGTGCTACTGTATCAACCAGTATATGAGATATGAGCCACATGGGTAAAGCTCACCTTAGACAGAGATGTGTTTTTTTCCATGGTTCAGAAGAACATAGATTTGAGTTAGCAACTTTCAGCAACTTTTTCACCAGCTCACATACGGACATCAGTTTTGCTATTTTGTCATTGCTTAATATGTTATACACATAATTACAATACAAACCCTGTAAAAAAACATGCTATAAAACAATCACGACTGAGACTCATCACCACTGAGAATTTAGACTGACAGCAGACAAAGCTCGGGTTCTCTCAGGTACAGCCATGCTACTTCTACACAGAAGACCATACCCAGACAACCCAACACTGTTGTGTGCAATGTGGATAGAAAAAAAAAAAGAAAACACTGACTTCAATTATTTTTTTTAACTTAAAAATATGCTGTGTAATCTTTTGCTTGAGTGTGTGTGTAATAATCACCCCTATCCGCAGCCCGGTGTGTCAGTATTACAGAAGAGCCGAAAAAAAGAAAGAAGCTTTCAGCTCCTCTTTTAACAAAACATCAGACACTTCACAGAAACTGAGTGGACTGCTGGAGAAAATAGTCAAAAAAAACTCCAGAAAAAAAAAGTGAAGACTCACATGCTGTTCCTGGTTTTTGAACACTTTTGCATTAATGATCGTTCACATTTCAACTCTAAATCTAACTGTCCTCCTCGCTCTTGTTCCATTATTTACATTTTCTATTTTTGATGCCTTCCCCTGTAGGTTTGGTGCCCCCCCCCCCAACACACACTCCCAGGCCTCTTCCTGCATTGCTCATGTATTTATGCGCACAGATCCTGGCCTAAAGTAAACAGACAGCGCACAATGGCTCATTCCGCAGACTGCACTGTAATTCGGCCCTCTGGCCAAGATCTGAGCCAAACCAGCAATAACATGCTAAATCACTGAGACCTCTAAGACGCAGCACCACAGAGTGGGAATGCTGGGTAGTCCCTGATTACATACACTATGTATTTATATACTGTACAAGTTCTATACAGTCATATTCTCGGGAAAACTTAGATCTGTACAGGCAGGTCACAGCGATGGGAACTCAATACAAAGAAAATGAGTGATGCTTCCCTAAATACAAAATATGAGGCTTTGTTTCACTGTAATCCCCTCATTCCTGAACCCATTATGGAAAACAATGGACTCTTACTGAGGACTGTTGTGTTTTTTTTTCTTGGCAGCACACCAGTAAATGACATGTTTAAAGGATTGAAATCAAGAGGAGGTGGAATGTCTGCAGTGCCCCCCCCTGCACTTGGATGTTTGTGTCAAAACAGCCATTTTGTCTCCGTGGGAACTTGCTGTGTCACCTCCCCGCTGGACGCTCACTCTTCTATTTACGTAGACCTGCACAGAACAGACACATGGACAGAAAGTTTGAGGTTTTTTTAGGCAATACAGACGCACACATCTCTCTGGATACATTTCTCCCAAGACAAAAGTCCCACTAGATTGAGGAGGTAAAAACGTTTTCCCTCCCATTAGAGACAGAGCTGATTAAACTGTCAAAGAGATAATGAAATATTCATGTCATGTTGGCAGAGAATTATAACCTGACTACACTGGCTTATTGTTATTAAGTCTTCTGCACAACCTAAAAAGATTAATCCAATTTTTGACAGATTTCTTTCTAGGTTCTTCTCCATGTGAATCTAGCAGTTGCTGCCTAGGGTATTTGAAACCTCATGTACACTACAAGCATAAACAAAAACATGACATGACAGTGTCATTAAAGGTCTGCATATTCTCCCTGAAGCGCTCCGACAGGATGCAGCATGTTTCAGAGAGAAGTTTACTCCCACGACATGACTCAAATCTCCCCAAGGTGAGCCAGCAACCGCCAGCTAAACCTCTGATAGTTTGTACGGTCTTCTAATATAGATACACAGATTACAAAAATCAGAGTCAATGTGGTTACTGTGTTCAAAATAACAACATAGCAGATTCCCTCTTGAAGATACTAATGTGTTTTCATTACGTCTTCATAACTCTTTTTGTCTGTTTTTCAAATGAGATGTTTGATTTGATGTAGTTTAATTATTAGGTAGTAACTCCTCCTGAAATGCTAATGGAGCATGTCTTATTCTAAGCAGCATATCATTGATCGTTCTCAGAGACGCTGGTAGACTCCCACACTGCTGACATTTTCTTTCACGGTTAACCAAGAAAACAAGTCAGTTTGTCCGACAGGTGACGTCGTATCAGCAGTTAGGTAATCTAGCCTCCCAGCACTGTATTGACGTGAGTCAACAGTTACACGTTGGCTCCTGACATTGGTCCTTCTACATGTTTTTTTTTTTTTACTGAGGGAACAACATTGGTCAACAGGGACATCTGTGCAGCCATATTTTGTGACCCACTGGAAACTGAAAACACTAAAAATCACTGGAACAAGAAAACAGGTGGGCCTTGAGTGAAGTCTTGTTTTCATTTATCCTCAGATTGACAGGTTTTAACTGTGAACAGGGAACAATTACATGCAGGGAACAAACAGCAACAAGTGAAATCAAACATGATTAACGGGAATATTTGGATGAACAGTGCCTGAATATGCTCTTAAAGGGGCATGTAATCTATGGTGGTATGACAGCACACTCATACTTACAGGTACATGGGCTTTAAGAGGAGATGAGATGGTTTCTCATTGACATGGTAGAGTGGGAATGGGTCAAATCCACCAATAAAATCAACTGAAAACAAAGGATTCAAAACATAAATTATGGAGTAAATCAAAAGACAAAAAATAAAGAAATAAAAATAAGACACTGTAAGTAAATAATGTCACAACAAATATGAGCTTGAAAAAGAAATGAAATGGAAAAACAGATGAAGTGTGAAAGATGTAATGTTGGAGTTTTTAAAGTGAGGCAGCACGCAAAGACTAGTAAGGGAGTTTTATCTTATCTTTCAACTTTGAAAGCTAAACAAAAAAACAGGGTGAAGAAGAAAAAAATCCATCTGTGTATCTGCCTGCAGCCAGAGGGGAACAGGTGAAAGCTGGCCAGCTGTCTAAATAGTCAAAGCCCTTTTTTATCGCTCAGAAACAGAGGTGACCTTCAGCCATGGAGAGACCGCGCACAACTCTTTCTGTTTACTTCACACTTTAGAGTTCAGACTTTGGGAGAGGTGGAGGTGAGCAAAAGGGTGTCACGTACGAGAACAAGGTGATGCTTCTATTATTTTTTTGTTGAAGATTTAGATTTTTTTTTTAGATGAAAGGGGAGTCTTGAGAGAACACAAAGGCTGAGGGGGGGAGAAAGGGGGGGGGGATGTCATGCTTGTCGATCTGACTGACAGGGGGCCAAAGAGATTAGGCTTCAGGGGCTCATGTGAAAGAGGCCAGCATGTCCAGGAGCTATCTGGAAACATCACATGAGGCTGAGATTGAAGCTGATTCAAGGGAAAAAGAAACATTCAGGAGGATGGAAAAAAAAAAAAAAAAAGTGGAAAAATAGGCAGATTTGTTACTTTGGGGGGAAAACAGACAAACGGCAGCCGTGGAAAATACTGTAAGGCCAAATCAGTTCCATCCTGATAAGAGGAGTCGGCGGTGGTCTGCTGAATACTGATATGTCGACAGGATGAGAGAAGAGAGCCACAGGGTGTTCAGTGTGTGTGTTTGACCCTGCCCTTGGTTTCCTGATATTCTCAATTACACGCACACGCACGCACGCAGACCTTTTCCGTACCAGTGCGTTCCCATTATAGGCAGGTGGGGACCAGTCGCCCTCCCTCATAAACTGTGCAAAGAAATATAGGCAGATGATGATGATGGCTGCCATCTTTAGACACACACTGGCAGCTCTGGGGAAGGCAGTGTGTTGGAGCGGTCCGTTCCTTCAGTCTGTCAATCCAAACACTTTGGTTTAGGAGGGAAGTATCGTGACACATTTTGCAAAGTTTTAATGTGAAATGTGGCACGGAATTTCAGAATCTCTCTCTCGAGTATTAAATATATCGACTGGTGGTTTGAGCTGGCACCAAAAATGGGTCAAAATGTCTATTTCTGACACGATACCCGAATTCCTTTTCCCCTCACGATTCTTGTGCAGCACTCAAAGGCGAGAAACTTCAGAATGTTGTCATTATAAAAGGAGACAACAACATTTATCATAAGGTGGTCACTTTCAAAAAAAGTCAGCCTTTTAATTGCGTCTACATGTTTTAAACTCTCTCCCATAAAACCTCACAAGCGATAGGGCAACTCTGACACTCGCCCTCCATTGCTCTCGATGAAGAATAAATGAAAAGGAGATTGACGTTTAATGTTATTTGGTTGAAAATGTTTGAAACTTTCTGCAGCTCAATAACATACAAAGAGAATATTAAAAGCTGGTTTGATAGAATGCTGGAAAGCTGCAGGCTCAAAATGGCCCGTTCATTCTCAGAAGATGGTCAAGACACTCTTCTAATGTTTGGCATTTACATGTTGATTGGCGCCCTTTTAAAGGCTGATGCGCTGTGAAAATGTAACTTACAGCATGAAAACAGTGTACTCAATTTGTCCTCGGTTAGAGCCTTTGAAATAGATATTGGCAGTTGATCTGCGTGTGTGATCCTCTAACGCTGAATAAGGGGGAGCTCAGTTTCTTCCAGGCACAGGAGACGTGCTGATTTTGACTTGTGTGGACACTTTCAAGAAATGAAAGGTATGTAGGTCAATACTTGAGGCATGTATGTGGTGCCCCCCCTTTTAACAAGCAAGGAGTAATGCAACATGATGATGTTTCAGGTTAAGTGGAAAAGGAGAGAAGTCAGAGGACGCGTCCTGAACCCGGAGAAAACTCACATATAGCTGCATCATCCACCGCACGTGTGTGTGTGTGTGTGTGTGTGTGTGCGTGTGTGTGAGAAAGAGTTGGTGTGGACAGAGACATCAAACACAGATGCAGAGATAAAAGGGAAAAAAAGCCAGGAGGGAAACACAGGGCGAGAATGAAAGAGCAGAGTGTGAGGAAGATCGAGAAAAACAAGGAGAGACCGGGAAGAGACAAAGAGAGGGAGAGATAAGGGCAGACAGTTCAAGACTTCAGAGCCTGTCTGTTAAGCTCCAAATGGTAAAATATAATACAAAGCTGTGCTCTCTCTCTCTCTCTCGCTGCCTCACACACTGGATATGTAAGGGAGTTTTTCATAGTTGGCTCCGTTCTGCAGCCCTGCATCTCCGTCCTCACACACCATTACACAGCCATCATTGCTTTATGTGCTACGAGACGAGTTCGGCTGATTTAATGCACAGTTATTTTGCATATGAAAACTTCAGGTGTGTTTGACGGAGAGTGCATTTAAAGTTAATAATCCATTAAAAGAACAGAACGGCTCCGGAGTGGACCAAAGAGCCGGCCACAACATTAGAAAATATGGTTTGCTTGTTTATTTCATTTGGTTATTTCAGAAACTAAAGAACCCCATCGTTCTATTCTCCGTCATGTATAATCATGCGTTCACTGACCCGGTCATAATGTCCTATATCCATCTTTTATATGGTAAATAAAACACAATGTGTTTTTTTTATGCTGGTTGACACAAAACTAGGAGCGCAGATGAAAACACCTGTGTGGGTGATTAGTCAGAGACTTTCACGCAAACAAAAGTCACACAGATATGGCCGTTATTTTGCAAATGAGGAAATACACACACACTGGCTTAAATTCAAAACAGAGACCGAAATAAATCTCACTCAAATTTAATTATCAGCTCGGATAATGTCATTTTATAAGCATCTTCCCTTATTATGTCGTCTTACAAAAAAAATAAATAATGAAATGATTCGCAGACCTTGAAGGCCTATTCAAAAGCAGACGACTCGTCATAGTTCTGGGTCCCTTTGGGCAGTCGTTAACTGTGATCGTGTGAGTATTGGGACCACTGAGGAAAAATTGACCGTTGTTAATTCTGACAAGCTGATGTAGAGAGAGGACTCGTGTTAGCATCATTAGCATGTACCCTTCTGTAAAAGAAAGCTGTTGTTAGATATAGAAACACAGCTGGTAGTAATGGAGCCTCACCTTTTTTTATTTTTATGGATCAATACTAAGTTGCCAGCTGGAATCTAAACGGCAACATTTCAAGGGAAGCCAGAGTCAGTATTTGTTAACTGATTTAATATTCATTCAAGGGAGATAAGATGCTTCTTGTCAATACTTTAAATCCTCTCAGGCCACCGTTGAAAAATATCGTACAGATGCTCAATCTATCTTTAGGCAGACCAGCATGTGCTTCTTGGTTTACATGTGGAGTGTTGTTTGTTTTTATTCGGTTTGTACAGCTGTGGATGCAGCCGAAATGTGTGCAGCATTGCAGTCCAAGACAAATATCTTGAAGGAGGCCAGGAGGTGTAACGCATCACATCGCATCATTCAATAGAATCTCAATATTCTGGAGGTAACGCTGCGTTCCCTGGCCCCTTTTGAGGAAGCATTTGAAATGAGACGGCCCTGTCACGACACTGCGACACATTCAGTTTTCAAACGCAGCCTTTGAAGGATGCAGCCCTTAACTGAGACACAGCCAGTGTGACGGTGAGCCAACACGCACAATAGGAGGACCCTGAGTCTAAATGGAATTCAGCCACCGATCGTTCTTGTATTCGCACCTCAGCTCAACTGTTGCACGTCATGAGACAGAAAAAGGTCACGTTTAAAAGTATTTTCAATAGTTTAAAAAAAAACAAAAAAACTTTAAC
This sequence comes from Symphodus melops, assembly GCF_947650265.1. Taxonomy (NCBI): domain Eukaryota; kingdom Metazoa; phylum Chordata; class Actinopteri; order Labriformes; family Labridae; genus Symphodus; species Symphodus melops. Next base: position 18,089,743 of record NC_136703.1, read on the forward strand.
CCCCCATTTCTTTTACCCCCTGCAGACCTACTGCCACCCAGACATCCATACAGCCCTCCAGTTCCTCCGTCTGCTGCAGAGGATTTTCTGGGGATGTGACTCAGCACAGAGGGCGGCGGCATAATTAGCAGACATGCTAAAGCAAGCTTATCCCGGCGCTAGGCTTCTAACTCCATGACCTACTTTATAAAGAGGATTTTCCCCACCACTCGCTCAGTCGGTGTGTCTGCTCACCACCGATAACTGTGTAACAAATTAACACACACAAACGTAGACAAACACCGATACACATTTTACACGCTGCTCTTTGACAGGAGTGCATGTACACGCTAAGAGGAGCACAATTCAGTGGCCAAAGGGAATGAGGAGGGGGATCTCGCACGCGCAGGGGGATCTCGCACGCGTGCACACACACACGCACACACACACACACACACACACACACAGTCGAAAGCCATGTCCAATCGAGCTGATAGTAAATGATGCTTGTTATTCTGTCCATTTTGTCTTTGCTTCTTACGAGTGTGTGTGTGTGTGTGTGTGTGTATACGTGTTTCAGGCAGATATTCTTCACGCAAGCTTGAGTACTCAAATCTAACTCATCCGTCTCCCTTGAGAGTGAGCGAGGGCTTGGAGAGAGAGGAATTCTGTCTTATCTTCTTATGTGTGTAAAGCATCTTGTCTTGTGTTGTTTGTTCTGACATTTTTGCCCCCCCCCCCCCCCCCCCCCCCACTCTCTGCTTCCTTCTTCCCAATTTCCCTCTTCCATCTTTAATGTCTCTCCTGAGGTTTCATCCTACCTTTCTTCTCTTGGCGAGACTCAATCAACTGTGGAAGTTATTGACCAGCATGGTGCTTAATGAGGCGGACACAACGAGTGACCAGAGACCTCTCACTTTTTACAACAAGCACACCTCATTAAAGCTGAGCTGGGAGAGGGGACAGAGAGATTGCTTAAACACACAGAAATTGGATTCTGACACATGATTTTCCCATCTATGCGGCGAAACGGGAACAGAAATAAAGCCTGCGAGAGAAGAGGGAAAAGTTCAGAGGAGGAGGAGAGATGCTGAGGCAGCCAGGGAGCCAGATTCAAAAAAACCGGCTTTAATCTTCACATCAAATGAGAGGGAGGAAATGAGAGCAGCAAAGTGCCTTGGCTGCTTTCTGTTTAGCTACCAATGTGTGTGTGTGTGTGTGTGTGCACACGTGTCTCTGCACCGGTGCCTTCATGGCCACATACACGTGTATGTGTTTGTGCAGGCAAAGGGCTGATTACAATAACAAAGGGCTCGCAGTTGGAAGGGTTGTAGCTGCTCTTCCAGCACAGCGAGGATCAGAGAACCACATGATAATTAAAACCAATAAAACTTCACACGTGCCCTTTTCAAACCAAGTTCTCTTTCATCAACCTTGTCTTAAAGTGTTCTCTGTTGTGCAGATTACCTTTCACTCTGACCTGAAACAAACTCGAAGCTCAAATATGACAGAAACAAACACAAACGGAAAAGTCATTGAGGATGCTGAATGGTGATTAGGTGGTACTGCCCAGCACCGAGGGGCAACGTGGGTGGGGGTGGGGACTCACAGTCATTGACTCTCTGGTATGTGACCAGCAAAGAGCTGCTGTGAGCACACAATCACCAAAATGACACGAGGGTCCTGTTTAACCTGGAATAATTGCGTATAGTGCTTTGTGCATTTCTCTAGCTTTTAAATCCAATTAGAGCTCTGGTTTTGTATGCAATGGACTAAATGACTGTTACTAAGGTGAAGTAATTCTCATTTCAACCAGTGCATGCAGCCTATATGAATGCTTGAGAAACTCCTTTTAATCTTATCTAATCCTCACAGAGAGATCGCGCTCATTACGCTTGAATTTACAAGGCCAAACTGTGAGCGCTCCGAACTCTCCCACATGTGGAAATCGCTTCGCACGCTGGAGAGTTACTGCACTGCCAATCAGATATTTACGACTCTCACTGACTCCTTAGATCAAATGTTTCCTGGCCTTCTGATTGGCTAACCTCCAGCATGGCCTCTGACCCGCTGCCTATGAGGTCACAGCAGCTGAGTCATTTATCAAGGGTGTCTCCTTCTTCTCCAGTGACTCACCTCGTGCTCCCCCGTCATCTCTCGCGCTGTGTTGACTCGCGCTCGCAGCGTTTTCACACATGTGGGAAAACTCCTGAAATGACATTCTGACTTTTTCCTGGAAATCCCCAGCTGTGAGGATCATGTGCGATCGAGGCGGATTTCAGGGACAGGCTGTCCTGAGAATTAGTGTGAAAGTGTGAAAAAGCCTTCCGTCTACCTTTTTAATGGGCTTGCTTTAAAGGGCTAACTCCTGCCCTCATTCGACACCATATTAAAAGTTCAACCCAGAGCAAAAGACAGAAGCTGGAGTACTAAGCTAAAACACGAGGAGCCACCACAGGAGAAGCACATGTATGCAAAATAAGGAAAGGGGAGTATTTGGGGAAAGAGTCGGGGGAGGTCAAATCGTGCTGCGTAAAAAACACACACGCCCCGGCAAGGCAGCAGACAGCTGGAGCAACAAACAAGGCAAGAAGAAAGTGAGAAAAGTGAACAAAAAAACCCCAGAGTGCATTAAAGGAGGCGAGTAACAGGTTTACAAGAACAGCGAGGACGAGCACGAAGACGAGACAAGAAAGGGGGGGGACAAGGTGGGAGAGAGTGCCTGACTGAAGAAAGAATAGACTGAAGGAGATCTGGAGAGGGAGCACATGGCTCCTTTGGTTCTGGAGGGAGTCGGAGAGTGAGAGGGGGCCCAGCTGGCGTGGGGGAGGAGGGAGACAAGGGAGAGTTGGAGCAGCGATAGTGAGGGGTGAGGTAGGAGGAGAGGGAGATGAAGAAAGATGGAGCCTTGTTTGTTGGCCTAAATGGCTGTTATAATCGTTTTCAGGACTCATCGTGTGTGTGTGTGTGTGTGTGTGTGTGTGTGTAAGGGTGAGGTTAAACAACTCACAGCTGTCCTCCTCCTCGGTGATAGCGCTGACAACATAACAGGCGTACACGAAGCCCAGGAGCTGTGAACACACGAGCAAACAGGAGAGGTTAGACTCCACAGAGCCGGCAGTGTGCGGCGTGATAAACAGCTGTGTATTTGCTTTGATGGAGAAACAGATCCACACGGAACATCTGGAAAAGAGCCACAAAACAGTCCAATTGAGAGCTGTTGGATGTGTGAACGAAGCGACACTGTGAAAAGAACAGCACTCTGAGAGCTGGAGCCGTGTCGCTGATTATTGGATAGACATTTTTTTCCTCGAACAATTAAAGTAATGAAGGGTGTCATTTCAGCCATTTATCAGCTTTTCAAATGTAAATATTTCTGTATTTGACAAAAAGAGAAATGAATATCAATAAGATTTGGACAAAACAAGCAATATAAAGATCTCGCCATGGATCGTGGAAGTCATTTTGCAACGCTCAACAGCGGAAGTCATTTACCAATCGCACAAAAAGCTCGGTCACGTTATGGTTGTCATGATTTGGTGCAATTCAGTCATACAAAGAACACGTCTAAGTGAGTGGAGGAAAAAGGCGGTGACACGTCGCAGCACATTTCAATCCAGGTGGCAGTAATGAACATGAGAGCATAATGTATGTTTTTTTTTTTTTTTAGATAAACATCTGGCAAAGCTCCTCAACAGGTGTCGCAGACTGAAATATCTCAGTGAGTATAATCGATCTCCTTCAAGCAACAAAGCAAGCAATAAAACACAGGAAGCAGACAAGTTACTAGTTTAGATGACATACAGGAGCCAAAGGACCCGTCAGCTTCACTTACATCAGCGGTTTGTGGAACTTTCCAGTAGACTACAACAGCAATGGATTTCTAGCTTTCCAGCCTGCACCTTTACTCCTCTTGTTTAGTCTCACCATTCATCAGCACACTTTTCAGCCACAGCAGGAATCTTCTTTGAAGAAGAAAAAAAACAACAACTCTATATTACCTGCCTAACACCAAACAGCAGCCACACAAAGTTATAAACAACCACGCAAACTAAGTGGGACAGAAATGTCCCTCAGGCGTTGGTGCAGACCAGAATCAAAGCAAGAACGAGAGTGAGCATTGAAACTTAAATACAAGGTGTCTGGAAACAAAGATGTTAAGAGATCAAATGATTGTGTAAAGACAGGAGTGTTCGCTCAAATGTCAGCTCTGCCTACTGCAAAAGGTGTCAGTATTGTGTTCACACCTCATCTGTGTTTGATGATAATATCTGTGTGGGAAGTGTTTTCCACGTTGACAGGGCGAGAGTGTACATACAGATCCTCATATGCAACAAAAACGCCCCGATCTCACACGGCGAGCACATAAGTCAGTGTACACCGACACTCGGCACTGAGAATAGCCGGTGGAACTGGCAGATGGCCGTCATCGACTCGGAGACAGACACCGAGAGACAGTATCTCCACCCAGCCAGCCATCCATCAGTTGGCACTTTGCCATGCCAATTAAAGCAGCGTCGGGCCCGCTGCCCGACTCACACACTGGGTACACAAACACAAAACCCGGGGGGGGGGGGGGGGGGGGGTGACTGCCTATGTGTGACGGGGGCTTTTTATACAACGTGCGCTCCACCTTTAACTCAACTTGGCCAGTGCAATAATTAGAGCAACAAAGATGACGTGCAGTTTGCCAGACTTTTATCTCTCTCATCTTGTGTTTATCCAGATGTAGATGAAATGTTTTATTTATGAAACTCAGGTGTCCGGTACAAAAAGGAATGGCTCTGTGTGGCCTAGATAAGATCTATAACCCTTTCTCATTTTCTCTCTCGCTCCATTTTTTCCTCTCTCTCCAGTATGTAATTGCTGCACTCACCCTGTCCATTACTACAGAGTCAAAATAGAGATGAATTAGCATATGCATAAAGCCAGAGTCAAACACAAGACGGTGCTAACAGCAGGGGGCACAACCTGTTTGCGACTGAATTGTGTGCGTGTGGATTTTCCCCTGTAAACGTGTGCACAAAGCATGTGCACATGAGTTCATATTGATGCATGAGTGATTGCTTTATTTTCATAAAGGGCTCTGAATGCTGGGGTCTGGGATCGAGCAGAACAGAGCAGAACAAGAACAGCTAAAATGTCACAGCAGAGATTAGCCGAAATTCATTCAAGGATTCAATTGAGTGTCCAATCACAGGAACAAAATAAAGCTTTTTTTTTTTTTTTTAATTATCCACAATAAATAAAGTCTATCACAGCAGCAGAACTGTAAATATGAACCTTTGTGTGTCTCCTATCAAAGCACTGTAATGTGAAATCAAGATTTCTTTTCTCTTTTGTTCATGTTTGCATTTGATGTCCAGAAAGTCCTGATCTTAAAACGTCTTCCAGTTACCTTTTTCTCTGGCTCCAGCCTCCAGTACATTTAAAGTGATATATATTGAGTTGATAAGAGTGGAGAAGTGATCACTCGTCGGCTTCTTGCTGGAGGCATAGCTGTCCTCAGCCAATATAGGTCAGTGTCCTCAATAAAAAGTGACAACTCCGCTTATATATCCTTGCATATTAAATGCTCTTAAATCACATTCATTAATCCTCACACACACACCGAGTAACTCCGCTTCCTTCTTTGACTTCCTCCTGTCACTTCAGGAGTGTAAGGATCATTTTAGGAGCCTAATGTCAAATTAATTAAACTCATAAAGCCCCCGCCTGTCCTTAGAGGCTCGATCTCAGACTGTCTGTGACGACATGCAGCACTTCAGCTAACTCATTTCGCTGACAGTCATTTTCTTCTCCTGCAGTTGGCACTTTTTCTCACTTTTTTTTTTTTCTCCTCCAAAACACTTTTTTTTTTTTTTTTTTTACTGTATGTGGCGCCCTCCCAGCTGCAGATTGTCTTTTCTTGCAGGTTGTCAAACAGCAAACCTGGAGGTGAACTGGAGAGCTGAAAAGGAAAGCAGGAAGGCAAAACGTTGGGCATAAATGTTCAAAGCTGGATGTGCACAAAGCTTTCCTCTATTGGGCCTTCATTTACTATGTAAATGTAGAAGAAACTAAACGGGGTTATTTGTAATAGTTCAGCATTATTTGGGCTTTTTTCTCTCTCTCAGATAATGAGGGTGTAGAGTACTTCAAGGCTCAGTGTGTTCATGTGAGTGAGTGAGTGAGTGAGTGAGTGAGTGAGTGAGTGAGAAAATGGCCAGCTGCAGAGCTAAAAAAGAAGGTTGCTTGTATTAGCATAGGCTAATGAAGGTCAGAAATGTAGTGAATGTGCCCGTCCAGATAGACACACAAAAACCTCTGACAACGCACACGGAGCCACAAGCAGCGGTCAATTATACTTGACTGTATTCTATGATTATTTCTCAAATACAATTACAAAAAGCCAGGTTTATATCAAATAAAAATTCATTAAAAATTTCCTACTTATGGTGAATAAGAATGTTTTTGTTTAGTCCAAAATATCAAGTTGATCTGTTAATCAGTCAGTGGAGAGAAAATGTTGTCATCAGTTTCCAACAAAGATTTGATTTATCTGTTTATTTGTGAACAAGACTGAGACCAGGCTAAAGTCCTGAGACTAACATTCTGAAGGGTTCGTGTTAACAGAGCAGATTAAAAGGCTGATCACCTTCATCTGCATTCAAAAGATTATTTAACACATGATGGTCCATTGGACTACATTTATTTATAACAAACGAAAATAAAGGGGCAAAATAAAATGAATTGTACTTGACTCATTAAAGTTATCCCCCCCCCCCCAGAAAAAAAAGAAGAAAAAATCACTTCAACCACAAACAAAGTCCTTATAGCGACTTGTAAATCAAACTCAGAGGATCTTGAAACTAGTTTTTAGGAGAGAAATCTGGGAAATGTGAGAGTCGGCATGAAAATGTACAACAACATTGGTCATTAAAGTCAGAAAACTAAAAAAACACAATAGAAACAGAAGATTTGAATAAGATATTTCTTTGTCTATCAGACTGATACTGCCCTTCTTCATGGAGGCACACTCATTATACCTTCTGGTTCACTTTCATAGATATTGCAGTAAAAGGAACATTTTTGCATACAAGTTGCCTCTTTGAGTGTAGGAAATGTTTTGATTTCTGACATTTCATTTGACACGAATCATAAAGCAGATTCATCTATAATTCAACAACTGGTGATGATAGTTTATGTCTACCTGTTTTTTTAATCATTAATACAAATGTACATACTTTTCCTTTCCACTTTACTTGTGTGCATCGATGGATATCTTAGTCAATCTACTAGCTTATGAACACACTATTGATAGTAGTGCAGTGTGCGAGGAAATGAAAGTGTATTAAAATGAAAGGAATTGGGAGGTTATGTACATGAAATGGGAGAGAAAGAAGAGAGCAGGAAGAGGGGGTTGGTGCAGGTGTCTTGTAGGTTAATTATACAGGACGCTGATTGACAACATGGCAAAGGCTTCTCTGCACAACATCAGACGTGTGTGTGTGTGTGTGTGTGTGTGTGTGTGTGTGTGTGTGTGTGTGTGTGTGTGTGTGTGTGTGTGTGTGTGTGTGTGTGTGTGTGGGCAGCGGCATGTTTTAATGACAAAACATGATGGGAAAGGGTCTGCAGAGAGACCACCATCCACCTGTTTTGCTCCACCAGCCCCCCACTCTTCTCCAAATGGAAGAATGCACACACACACACACACACGCAAGCGCACACACACACGCAAGCACACACACACACACACACACACACACACACACACACACACACACACACACACACACACACACACACACACACACACACACACACACACACACACACACACACACACACACACACACACACACACACACACACACACACACACACACACACACACACACACACACACACACACGGCTTTAATAAGACCACATGGGGTTATTCAAGGATTTATGCTGCTGATTTGCACTTTCTACATGAAATTACAAAATGCTGCCGTCCAAAAAAACCTGGACACAAAGACACTAGAGGACATCCATGCAGGAATATTAGCCATGTAAGCCCACCCTTTATTGCATACTGAAGATTTTACATGAGGTCTGACTTCATGAATGGTGAAACAGGGCTGTCTGGATTCAGTGAAAAGGACAGGTAAATAAAACAACCAGAGCACACACACCACAAGGTATGGTCCTTCTTTTCTCTCCAACACTCAGAAGTTTTATAAGACCAAATATTTGAATTCAACTGATCGCTGCAAAATCTGTTTGTTTTTTTTCTTTTTTGCTTGACACAATATTCAGTGGCCTGCTGGAGACTAAATCTCTCTCCACTGGACTTTGGGTTTTTTCTCCCCCTCCCTCCTTATGTGTTCCCTGGCAGAAAGCAGCAGGCCTAATAACTGCTCACTACTGCATCGCAAGTCTTTTAATCCAGGGATCTTTATAATCCCTTCAAGCAGATGCTGTAAAACTTACAGAACAGTTACACAGCAGAGTCGGTGCAGACATATTGCAGAGCCGTTTTATTTTTCGTAGAAAATACGCGGCCATTTTTTTAAAGGTTTCTGGAGAGACTGATGGACTTCAAATATGAAAACATCAAAGGTTCCTGCAGTTGGCTCCCCACGAGGCACATACACACAGGGGAAAACATCAATTATTATCAAAGTTTGCTCTGGTAGTTTTAAAACAACATGGACTTATCAAAGCGGGCAGCCTGACCTTTTAGATAAGTGCAGAGGTAGTCTAGGTGAGGTGTGGCCTTGCCATTTTCAGCAGCTGAACTGAGTGAACCTGAACGGCCACGAAACCTGCACCAGACCCGAGAGGTGAGCACAGCACAGCAATATTAAGCCCTATTCACGCATGCACATAACTTAACCAGATTTCTTCTCCTGCCAGCTCTTTAAGTAAAGCTTCTGCAAGGAGCAGAGGTGAGCTGATGTGTGAACACAGCATGAAAACATGCAGGGAAATTCACTGCAGGTAAATGGGTGGGCTCACCAGTGTAAGTATAAGGTAAAGGCAAAAAGCTGTCATCATAGTGTCAGACCCCACATGGCTTGCCTAATGAGACCCCCGCTCCACGCCTGACAGGGATAACATGCTGCTGATAAGGACATTTCAGAACAAGCACCTCAGGGAGACTTTAGAGGCAGGCTGGCTTAAATCTTATTAGACAAATTCAGGAGTGTACGTGGGAAAACAGAAGGGACCCCTCTAATCAACCCGGGGCTGTTCAATCCGTGTCCCCCACGGCATCCTTAGCTCTGCTTTAAGCTAAAACAAGCCGGGAGTCCAAACGACGGTGAATGAGAAACGATGACAGAACGAGGGAGAGAGTGGTGCGTCGCCATTTTCACAAGACTCGCTGAGAGTTTGATCGACGGTGAGGTCAAACAAGGTGAAATCCAGGAACGCAGGAAAAGAAGACAGGAAGAGAGGCAGAGATGAGAGATTGTGAAGGTGGGGGCGGGCGGTGGGGGGATAGATGAAAAAAAAAAAAAAGAGGAAATGAGCGATGGAACAAAAGAATGGCTCAGGCTGTTCTTTTTCCCTTAATATAAACTTCCACACAATCCCCCCAAATGCAGGTTAACCAGGCAATAGAGGAGCAGTAGAAGAAAGCATCGCCTGTGGCAGCAATAACCTCCACTAAATGTGTGTGTGTGTGTGTGTGTGTGTGTGTGTGTGTGTGTGTGTGTGTGTGTGTGTGAGCACACTGCCTTAGCCTGTTTTATAGGTCGCTCCGACAACCCTCCAACATCTCACGCAGCTCCTGCAAGCGTGTATGAGTTATGTCTACAGATGTAAACTGAATATCACACATTGCACATTTTTTTTTCTTCTTCTCGTCTTTCTCTCTAACTACCTGCCGTCTCACTGGAGATGTTTTCTCAGACTTCACTGTTTTATTTAGCAGCTAAGACGGCGCACGGTTGAAAAAAAAAAAAAAAAAAGCAGACAGGATGATGGGAGGATAAAAAGGGGAGGGGGAGTGGATTTTTTTTTTTTTGGTTGTTGTTGCAGACTCCACTTACAGAGGAATCAGCTATTTTTATGACAGCAGCAGAAAACTAAAGCCACAATCTGTATTGTCGGATGGGTGGCTGAGATGGGTTTCAGTGTAGGCAGCGAAGAAAAGGATAAGGCCAGACATTGAGCAAAATATTCCCCTTAGTGATGGATCAATGAATAATACATGACCCCGGTTAGAAAAGGTTGCTCCTCTTCAAGCTCATCTGTTAAAACCTTGGAGTTCCTTTTTTTTTTTTTTTGCCTGGATGTTTGCCTGTAGCGACAACACGAGGTTAACGTTTCCAAATCGAAAGCTTCACTTCTGCTCTGATCCCTTCTCGGCTCACGATGAATCTGAGCAGACAGATGACAATGATGCCTCGCCAATGGATCCCCATTTTTCATCTTAATGAAACGCGCTCCTTGAAGCCCAAACTAAATATTTAATGGCCTCTCACGGCGACCTTGAAAACCCTCTTTAACAAAGACAAAGGGACTCACTTTCCTTTCTTTTCTTTTCATTAATTCCTTTAACTCAATCTTTTCTGTGTGGCAGGAAAATGAAAGTGGGCGTCTTTCCACGCTTCTACACGGGGATCTGCTTCAAGAACTGCATGTTTAAAAATGCTGGACAATTGTTTACATCTCATTTGGAGGAAAGTCCATTTCAGGTGAGAAACACACAAATGTACTGCCGGTAGTGGAGAGGCTGATGAGGTTCAGTCAGAGAATTTGGGCTATTAAGTGAGGTCAGTCATTTTATTACCCTTTGCCATGGAGGGTGATGGGATGAATGGTTCAATTTGCTGCTTCTCCATCTTGCTACTTTTCTAATCTACCAGATGAACTACATTCACCGTGCTTCCCCAGATGTAGATTTGCTCAGGATTGGGTGGAATAAAAAAAGAAAACTAACGTGAATCATGAAGCTGCTCTCACCATTAAATCCTTTTTGCAAAGTGACAATGAAAAAAAAAAAAGGGGGGGGGGGGGGGGGGGGGTGTTGCGTGTTCTACACACATCGCAACAGAGACAAAAATGAGTGTAATTGAATGTTACTGTAAATGTTTAAAGTGCAAGTCTGAACCCGAGTACCTGCTGTTCTGGCAGCTGAAAGACCGTCCTGGACCCGGTCCAATGAGAGGCGAGTGAGTCCAACATGAGTGTGTGCGAGTGTGCAAGCTGGCAGGATGTGAGCATTCATACAGAGCTGTATAAAGAGGACAATAACAGTCCCTCCAGTGTTTTAGTAACCCGTTTAGTAACCTGTATTGCTGGCAGGTTGGATTCTCTACCAGACAAAACGGATCAATTTTTCATTCAGCGACCGGGTCAGAGGAAGGGAGGCCGCGATAGATAAAATAACAGAGGGCTACTGATTTATAGCTTTATAGGTAACAGGTTTATTGAGAAAATGTTTGAAGGGGAAAAAAATCACTGTAACTCGAACCCTGCTGTGAATGAGTGAGATTTGTACTCCTGAGGAGTTTCTGTGATATGGGAATTATTTCATGGGTCAGTAGTTGTGCGTGAAAAGTTTCCCCTTAGCATAAACACTGTGTACTTACTGCAACAAGTATCTGTGCGCTGCTATGCACCACCTCAATGTACTGGTAGTCCATGAGGCAGCCCATGACGGTGATGTAGGAGTGGCTCTCCGTGGTACGGACCCCCGGAGCCTGTGGCATCTCTCTCCTCACACAGCCCGGCCCATGCTCGCTCCACCAAGAGTGATGAGCTGAGATGTTGAACGTCAACAGGTCACTGTCCTGAAAGGGAAAGAAAACACAACATTGTCTTTATGGGAAGCTTTTCACATGTGGTGTTATTAAGGTGGCAAGGGGGCTTCCTCTGGAAACCTTCTCTGTAGTTTTCATGTCAAGCAAAGAAAAGAGTCAAAAGCATCAAAAAGTGCTATTCTGCTCCAACCTGGGGTCCAGGCCCCAATAAGGGGAGCGCCTGAGATCTCAGATGGGGCGCAAGTCCTCATCTGACCTCAGCGCTGTCTGCTCTGAGGCCTCATAAGTGCAAATTAGATAAATAAAAAAAGAGACATTAATCAATGAAAATGTTCAAACTTTTATTCCACTGATTAATTCCAAAATAATAATATTTGAGACAGCAATGGTCGGCTGGCATACATGGAACCAAGGAACAAAAGAATTCAGAATTATTTATTTAGTTAACTAAATAAATAGTTATTTATTTAGTTCTTCGCGTTAACTAAATAAATAGTTATTTATTTAGTTATTTAGTTGTTTCAAAGAGACTTGAATGTAATAGAATTATTATTATTATTTTTTTTTTGTTATGTTTAAACACTTAACCCAACTTTGAGAAAGAAATTGGGGGTATGAATTAAACAGTTTTTTACTTCTTCCTACTCCTTTTTGAACATGTGTACTTATATTTTATTTAAATACATATATATATATAAATGTATATATACATATGATGTGACATATGATATACATTGTTCTTTTCATTCAATTTTATTTATACAGACAAATATATATATATACATTTTTGATTATTTTCTTGTGTGAATACTCTGTTCTGTACACATGATTCAAAATAAACTTTAAACTTCAAACTTCATTTTCATTACAACTTGTAAGTTTTAGAGATAACTGTTGTCAATGATTTCTGCTTTAACCATTATGAGGTAAAGCTAGCTGTGTTTGTGGAGCTTAAAGTGTTGGGAGAAAGGTTTATTTCTCTCAGGATAATCCACAAACTTCAATAGTTATTCTTCAGAGCTACAAACAACTAATCCTTTTTACAAGCAGCCAGCATTGTGTTTTGTTTTGGGGACAGGAAACAGATGGTGATGTCGTTTCTTTTCAATAACAAAATGAAAGTGATACGTGAACCTGCACTTAAAATGGGATGGAGACAAATATCTCAAAACCAAGGGGGAAAAAAAATCAAAGTAAAACTTTTCATTGCAAGTTGTCAATAAAAAGAAGTTGAGATTATTAAAAGGCATGTGTTATATAAGAAAGGTGAAACAACCAGCTATTTGTGTTCTACCTGAAATTGACAACCCCCTTGAGCTTTACGCTTACAAAGTTTCTGTGTACAAGAACTTTCATCAGTCTGAGCCTGTCGTCTGTTGTTGAGTAAAGTTTTTTAGATGCAGTTCTGTAACTTTGAGATAGAGCAGCACTTTTTACATGTAGCTCTTTTACAGCCAGTCGATGTTCAATTTGCACACAGCCATATGAGCGCACACATACAGACGCACAGACACTCACACCAATCAATACCCCAATACAGCAATCTAACCCCGCATCTGCCCCTCAAGTGACAAGACATACATTATTAACAGAGCCAAATGCTGTCAGGAAAACATCTCTGATTCCTATCATCCCCCACTCACACTTACATGTACACATCACCGACACGAAACAGCAGCCACTGAAGACGAGTGCAGCCGGAGTCATGAACAACATTTACAGATTCTCTTCCTGAGTGTTGATCATTTATCATCTCCCTCTGTCATTCTGTCGTCCTCTCAGTCAAGGGGAGCTGAAGGTCAATATGTATGATTGTGCACACTAATGACTTGACAGATGCCATTGATTGAGCCCGCAAGCTAGGGAAGCCATCTTTATCCGAGCCCGCAGTCATGACTGGAGTACGTCGGCGGTCAATAGAAGAAGCTTCTGGCAACTTACTGTCAGGAGTGTTGTTGTTATGCTCCCAATCAGCCTGAAGAACCAAATCAATCTATCTATCATATGATAAATTCAAGGATAGTCCGCTTATATCGCGAAGAACATTTTCCTTAACAGAAGTCAATACATATTTGCAGAAGAGAATCCTGAAGGCTTTCTGTTAATCTTTACATCCAGCGATAAGAGCTTTTTTTTCTCCTGATTTACTGTGTCTGAAATACAAAACAACACAGAATAAATGTGTGTGACCACTTTCTTTAAGTCCTGCACCGGCTCTAATGAGAGTGTGATATTGGTTGTTTTTGTTTTTTTCATTTTATAAAAAGGAGTGACAGTGTCATGGGCGGTCTTTGATCAACTCTGCCATGCAGTGTGGAGTTACTGTGTACTTGTCTATTTCCCTTTACTTTTGTGTCTTTGTTTGACATATTCTTCTATGATAAAGTATAATAGTACCGTTTCCTTCCAGGGAATTGACTGAATTAATGACCGATCCTTTAGATCGTTCCCTTCCGCTAACAAAGACTTCAAGCATAATAAATATAAATACATACAATTTTAAACACGTTTCCCCCCCCCCCCCCCCCCCCCCCCGGAGTTATGCTGAAAGCACAGACAGAAGCAGCAGCAGTGTTTTCACTTTAAATTAACACCCCAGCCATGAGCAGTATATTGGCATTTCATTCAGTCTAATGAAATAAGCCTCAGGATCTCAGGCTGCACACTGGCTGGTTAGGGGGCAGCAGTTCGGGACCAGACCGTGAAGTGCCTTTTAAAGTAATTAGTAAAACCTTAAAGTCAATCCTAAAAGAAAGGGACAGTCAATGTAAGTCAGTAAAACAGGAGGAAAATGTTCTCCCTTCTAAGTTTTTGTTTAAAGCCGTGCACAATTTAGAGGCGACTGTTTACATGGTTTAGACCTGTGAAAAAAACACGACAATAATCTAATCCCACAGAGATAAAGACTGAGGAATGAGTGTTTGTTGTTTATTGGTCACATCCTGACAATATTCCTGAGTTGGAAACAGCATGACTGGAAAACTTGGTTTACATTTTTCTCAAAAGTCAGATTACTGTCAAGGTCACACCCAGGTTTCTGGCATATTGCTTGACAATAAAAGATTTAACAAGTGTGTGGAGAAGATGTCTGGGTGCATCATGGGAGGGTTTTTTTTTTTTCAGCGTTTAAGTTGAGATAATTTGCTAACGTCCATTTCTAAATGTCTGCAAAACAATTACTGATGTGTGAGAGGTTTGGAGAAGCCCGATTGTTCAAAAGGGGAGATACAGCTGTGTGTCATCAGCGCGGCAGTCTAACCAAATGTTGTGTCTTTGTATAATGTGGCCAAGAGGGAGGGAGCAGCTGTCAACAAATGTGAAGTGACAATGTTCATGTTTCGGCTTTTAACACTAGCACTGATAATCACTGTTACTCTGGACTTGAGCTGCTCTCAGTGTTGCGCACGGTTCCTTTTAAGAATGAATGAACATTTTAAACAGCATTGGGTCAAACTTGCACCAAACTTATTTACAAACTCAGATACTGAGAGTCAAACGCTAAAAATAAAGAGAGACATTTCAGACAGTTGCATGCAGACTTGACATGTCCAAAGTTTACATTTGTGTAGGCAAAGTGATGGCACTGGAAGACTTTGGACTGTTTCAAAAGGAGGTGTTTGTCGAGTAGCAGGGGTCTGTCGGGTCAGTCTGTCTATCTCCATGGGGGAGGGGATAAGGGATCAATAGAAGGTGACAGAGCATGTGGCATATGACTCCTACAGTCTGCCCCCTCACTTTAGGGCTCTGCCACCCTTCACACCCACACACACACACAAAGACGCACAAAAATACAAACACATCCTTAAGAGCAGTGCTGTCAAAAGCAGTCAAGGCAAATCAGACAGATTGACCTCACCATTTTTTATTTTATTTCTTTTCATGATAAAATGTGTCGAGGACCCCTCAGAGTGCCATGTTTGGTCGTGCATCTTCACACAGGGTGTGTGTGTGTGTGTGTGTGTGTGTGCTCCATTAGCCAGCTCTCCTCCTGCCTACCATATGCAGAGCTGGGAGCCCAGGCTGACTCCATCTGTCGGGTTAATGCCCAGCCCCAGCCCCAAGCAGCTGGCCCCTACAAGCCTCATTATTCTAGCAGGAAACATGCAGAAACACACACACACACACACACACACACACACACACACACACACACACACACACACACACACACACACACACACACACCGACAGATACACTTGATGGAGCCATGGTCTATCACACAATGACAAAGTCGCCAGAGCTTGGGCAGGTGATGCTGAAATTAATTTTTGGCTGTCTGAGCTGGTATGAGATGAATGTTGCCTACATGAACTCATTATTCCCGATGGTCAGGTGGGCAATTGGGCAAGAGAGAGAGGAGAGGACGGGAGAGGAGAGGAGATAAAGAGAGAAGAGAGGAGAGGAGAGGAAAGGAGAGGAGAAGAGAGGAGAAGAGAGGAGATAAAGAGAGAAGAGAGGAGAGGAGAGGAAAGGAGAGGAGAAGAGAGGAGATAAAGAGAGGAGAGGAGAAGAGATAAAGAGAGAGGAGAGGAGAGGAGATAAAGCGAGAGGATGATTTTGAAAAAGAAGAGATATGAGACTTTGAATGTAAATTACAATTAAAAAGATCAAAGGGGCAGTGAGTGAAGTTAAATAAGAGAGAGAGAAGGCACATCAAGAGAGGGTGGTTTAAATTAAAAGGTTTGGTAATTTTAAAAACATTCACGTTTGAATGTTTGGGTGTACAGGGTCATTTTGGGAGGATATTATTTTGAATTTTAATTTATCTATTAAGTTGTAAGCTTCATAAGGTGAAGCTCCACAGTTTAACAGACATGCAACAAACAAACACATTAGAGCTTAGAGACATTCTTCAACTCCTGATTATTCATCTGTGGAGGTGTGGAAGCTGTAAGTGTGTACTGTATAGATTGTACAGTGTAGGATTCAGCTCTAGATTACTGTGTTGCATTTGTTCCATTATACGCTACAACTGCTGTTTTTTATTGGGCTGCATTTGTTAAATACGCCGGGCCAATCAGACTTGACACATGCTTAAAAACACCCTGCAGCAGTGCCTCACATCTAATTAAAGCTAATGTACGTCTTCGCTGCTGCTAAAGCTAAAGAAATGTTTCATTATATTTTGGGATATTTGACAACACGAAATCTAGGAGCAGCTTTGCCTGTTGTAAAAATAAATAAATAAATAAACAAACATTGGCATAAGGTCAGAAATAAATCTGAATATTTTTCAGGGGAAAAACAAACAAGCTCAGACTTGAGGCTTCTTCCTGGCAGCAGAAAGAACTCAGACAGTATAATCCGCTGTGACAGCTCAGTGTGTACGAACATACTTACACCATGGCCACTGAAAACTGACATTTCATTTTTCTAAGTTTGCTTGTTGTTGCTACATGTGAGACATTCCTGAATCAAGATGTAACTGCAGTAAACACAGTTTTTTGAGAAGTGGATGTAAGTACTGTTATGCAAAACTTTGTTCACAGCTTCCTTTAAAAGATTCATCCGCAAGCTGGTTTTGTGTTTTCTAGAGCATGAAATCGTAATTTAAAGAGAAAGATGACTTGTGGGAATGTAGACGTTATTTAGTTTCTGAACTACAAATCTTGGGGAAAGTGCTAAATGAGAGTAGTTAACATACATCAGTGTTTTATGCATGTTGTAAACAAAAAAAACAGCCCGTTGTTTAGGAAAAGAACTTATCAATGGCTGTGGTACGAGAGTTTATAAGCGTTCAGTTTGCCTAAAAAAAGCCACGTGAAGTGTCAATCTGACTTCCCTCCCCCATCTGACAGCAAGTATGACATCAGAGGGAAAAGAACATTTAAAGCCACCTTACCTGCTCGACAGGTGCACAAAAGGAGATTGGGTAAAAAAAAAGAAAAAAAAAAGCAGCTGACTGAAAATGTCTCACCTTGGAGAGGCTCCCTACATCCAGGTAGAAGCAGATGATGAAGACGTTCCAGGCCACCCACAGAGCGGCCCACACTGTATACTGAGGGGCAAAGACACAGGCAGATTAGCACCACGATAGCTACATGAAGAGAACAAGGTATGAAAAAAGGCAGGTCGAATAGATACGCTCCTAAAAAGTGAAATCAGTGGATAGTGTGCTCATGTATACACTCCTATGCAAAGACATTTTATCAAACACACATATGGGTTATACACATCGACACACTATACAAAACAATTGGTGCGGAGGACCTCTCTTCTTTTCAAGGTGCCTGTAAGTTCAGCATCATAAAGACCCTGAGGGAGCTGAAGCTTTCTCAAACCGCTGACGCTCAATTAAATTCACCACCTGAACCGTTCCCAAAAATAAAATTGTACAGTCAGACAGCAGCCTGTTGACAGACGCAGAGAGGTATATACTGACAGAAAGATAGAGAGGCGTATTGTTGTAAAGGGAGGTTGTGAAATCTTCTGACTCATGATGAATTGTAGGTTTAAAATGTCAGAGGTGTCAGAGGAAGAGCGAGGGGCAAAACTGTGCCTTTGTCAAACAGGAAAAAAACCAAAACATGTTGAATCATGAAACCCCCTCAGCTCGCTCCCTCCTATTTTCCACTTGTATTAAGAGCTCAACTCTCCCTCCTTCCTCTCCGCCCTTCAATTCATGCTTCCTCTGTCTCTTCTTCCTCTGAGCCTCCTGTCTATCCTTCAACATCCCCGTCTCTCTTTATTTACTCTCTTCTCCTCCATTTAAATCTCCCCCCCCCCCCGTCATTAACATCACCATCTGTCCCTTCACGAGTGCTGCTAAAAACGTTTCATCTCTAAGATAAACGTTATGCTTCATATGCAAACTGACGTGCACGTTTATGAAGCGGCACAGCGGCTTTTTCAAACAAAAAGAATAATCCAAACTTTCAAAGAATGACCTTCTCTGTCCGAAAACTCTGCACAGGGTATAAATCTGATGAGCTCCTTAGCCCCCCCCCCACCCACCCAACACCCCCGTCCTGTTTAATTAGCCCTAATTACCCAGGGATTACAGTGATTTAAGGGTGTCGCACGATGCACAAGAGAGCGAGGCACGCATCCCAGTTAAACAGGAAAGGCAGCAACATGTCCGATCAGATACTCGGGCGGACGACTAATGCAAAGTGATGGGACACCGCTTAACAAGAGAGTGTGAGGAATTGGATTAATGGACGGGCGGTACAGAGCCTCACATGAACCTCCAGTCTTCATTGATGTGCACTCACCACGATAATGTAGCGCGGCCTGTACTGGATGGTGCCAAAGAGGCCGAGGATGACGATGATGATGTGGAAGAAGTTGGCCAGGATCGGGGCCCATTGGTAACCCAGGAAGTCAAAGACCTGTCTCTCTAAAGCCAAGACCTAAAGGAGGTAAAGACAAGGAGAAGTGTTAGGTTCAGACATGCTTCAACAAAAATAAGCCCCGAAGAAGGTCAGGGTTCATAAAAGCTAAAAAAAAAAAAAAACAAGAAAAATGTCTGCTTTCATTCACACACTGGCATATTGATTATACACTTCATAGTTTAGCGAGGACAATATATATTTACTTCTCAGCAACAGGCCAACTTTCCTATATTGACCCGAGTGTTTAGCTCCTGACTGTGGGAGCACCCCGAGGTGAACGCTGGAAGTTTAACAGAATAAACAACGACAGGTTTAAATCGATTTGACCCCTTCTAAGCAAAAAGACGAGCTCACTCTTTCCAACCGCCCTGCCAACGGCCTCCAGGACGGAGAACAATCTCTGGGAACTTTACTGGCGGCATGGGCCTTCCTTAATAACCCCACTGCAGTGAGCTCATGTGCTTATTAAAGCATGCGCTCACAAACAATGTGTAGATATTCCCATGTGCGTGCACGAGCGAAGTTAAAGCTTCGGCAATAAAATGAGGAATTCTTCCGTCGTCTTAATGCTGGCTCCTCTTTTCCTCTCCTTGTGAAAACGGTGGTTTCAGGGCAATTCTGTCTACGAAGATTGATTTATTCATGATGTCCTCCGTTTTATTCCTTCCAAATACCTGTGCTCTTTGCGAGCAACATTTCTGAGCAATGGCAAAAAACGGAACAAAGCGATACGAGCCCTTAAAGACAGCGAGTTCCTATTTACATCAACTCAATTAGCGAGCCGTTTGGGAGGGAATAGGAAGAGAGTGCGAAGCATTTAATTAGAATTCCATTGCCAACACAATT
The DNA here is from genome assembly GCF_947650265.1 of Symphodus melops. Classification (NCBI taxonomy): domain Eukaryota; kingdom Metazoa; phylum Chordata; class Actinopteri; order Labriformes; family Labridae; genus Symphodus; species Symphodus melops. The sequence continues at coordinate 18,109,640 of NC_136703.1, forward strand.
CAATTCCCAGTGTGTGTAGGTGTGTGTGCATGTGTGTGTGTGTGTGTGTGAGTGTGTGTCTCGGGCAACGATGTGTTTCCTTGTGTGTCGACATGTCATTTCCAGCCAAGCGCTTGAAGATGGATGAGGACGGGAGAGGATGGGAGGAGGGAATCTCGTCTCTGCCGAAATGATAGGAACGCACCACTGAGCACATTCATGCAAAAAGTACACACACACACACACACACACCACACACACACACACACACACACACACACACACACACACACACACACACACACACACACACACACACACACACACACACACACACACACACACACACACACACACACACACACACACACACACACACACACACACACACACACACACACACACACACACACACACACACACACACACACACAGCTATGGCTGCTCTCCCTAATGTAATGAAAATGTTACTAACAACCCGATGAGACTTTGTGACAGGCAGGGGAGGGAGATGATGGAATAAGGAGTAGCCATTTAAAAAGAACACTGCTTTGGAAGGAGAGCGAGGGCAAAAAAAAAAGACTTAACTCTGACCTGTGCCAAGTGTTAAGGCAACAAAGTCTACAAAATATCTGCAATATTAAACCTGAGAAACAGAATGATTAATAGCCGGGATCAAGAAAAAACAGATAAATAAGAGATAAAGGAAATCACAAATGACGTGTAAGTTAAACGAGTGAGCTCCCCCCCTCTTAATAACCGCCGCCCATCCTCCTGAAAAAAAGGAAATGAATAAAGTCAAAGCAGATGAATATCTTCTGGTCAGAACCTGGCCGTGCTCACAGAGCTCAATGAAAGTCACGTCAGTAGAGATGAGCCGTGCAGTTACTTTCAGAGCTGACACAGCTTACACTGACCATTTTGAAAAGATAACACTAGTGAGGTCATTCATCCGTATTTCTTTAATATATGCATCTCTGGACAAACATCAGCGATAATACCAAAGGATTTATGAAGATAGGATTCAGGATACATACAT
>NC_136703.1:18110857-18270857 GCF_947650265.1 Symphodus melops
GCAGGTTAGAGTGATCATAGCCAAGTATGCCTCCACAAGCAGTCAACAGTCTGCACTGAAAAATTAAAGCCAGCAACCTTGCAAAACTCAAGCAAGCCTGTAAATGATACAAGTCGTACAGCTCATGTGACCCGCTATGACAGTTTGTGGAGTCACACTCAGGTCGCTCGATCCAAGCCAGAAAAACGGGGTGTTTTATCTTCCATGTGAAGTGAAGATAGTAAAGCTAAACTCACACAATGCCCTGTGTAATCCTGATGGGAAAAAAAGAAAGAAAAAGAAATCCAAACGCTTTACAAAATCTGTTAAACAGCTTTTATTCTATTTCCCTTGATTAATGCAAATAGCCTTAAGAAGATATCTGGATGTAGTTGGTACCATTTCATGAACAGCCTGAATGAATGCAGACGTTTTAAGGCCATTTACATATTTTCTCCTCTAATCAGCATAATACAATCTGATTGTAATTTCTTTTAAAACTGTAAAAAATACTAACATGAATATTGATTTGATAATTACATTTTAACACAAATGAAAGTATTATCTGTCTGTCACTCTGTACAGTATAAAGCAATAGCGATGCGATGGAGGAACATGAACCTTCCTCCATCCAACACACACTTTCAATGTTCATTCTTTACAAACAGCCACGGACCCTTTCCCTGAAATATTTCCACTGGTCATTGAATTAAGGAGTGTAAGGCACGAGGGATGTGTGTGTCCGTGTGTCTGTGTGTGTGTATTCTCTCCTCTGAGATGCTGTAGTAAGGCTATCATGTTCCCTGCTAACTCAATAACCTGCCAACATGACAACAATCAATCAAGGATGGAGATGCCTCTGTCCATCCAGAAACACACACGCAGACACACGCGCACACACACACACAATCACCCAAACCCATAAGGCACAATTAGCCCACAATTCATAGGAAGCGGGTTACTGGAGAGTGGGGCTGAATTTGATCAAAAGATACCAGCGCTCTTCCAGGAATAGCGAGCCGGCTACATAACGGCTCGTAAAAGCCTCCCACGACGTCCTGCGAGCACCAATGACTCCCTCCAGGGTGACGGGATCTTTTAGTGTGTATTTTGGTTTCGGGTGTGTGCGTGTGTGTGTGTGTATGTTGCCCACACATACCACTCCTCCCACCATAAATACTAAGCAATTAAGGGGTGGGAATGGCAACAGGATGCAACAAGCCCTCTCCCACCGTTCTCCATCTCTCTTCTCACATTGTTTTTTTTTTTTTTACACCATCAATTATCCCTTCCTTCACCCATGTGCTACCAGATTATTAACAAGGAGACTAGAACTCAATCCTGCCGCTTCCTTTTGAAGGTTTTTAGCCTGCGTAGATCATGTCAGGTTTGACACATGCCTAAAAGGAAAACTAAAACAAAAGTAAAGCCACAGACGAGTGACGAAGGATCAAAGTTGTGTGAGGAAGAAAAACGGTTTGATCCGCATCAATTGAAAGCTAATTAAGATGAGCATGTGCGCCCAAAAACCCATTTTGCTTTAGTGAAGCAGCCAACCAGGATCCGACACAGAAACCAGCACGGTGGCTTTGACGAGTCGTTTGATGATTAAAGGCTTACCCGTGTTAAGTGAAAGGCAGTCGTAGGATCATTTCTGATTAGGTGTGGAGGTGGACCTGATGATGATCAGCAAGAGGAGGACTGAGGTGACTGGTGACACTCGGGATTCCAACTATAGCCCGCAGGCACTCTAAATCAGATCAGTGGTTCTCACTCTCTGCGCGTCCTCAGTGAAATGTCCTCTGATAACATGTTACCCCATGTGTCATCAGGATCTGCAGCTTTGAAGAGCAGGTCGGTCTGTCTGTCTCTGTGTGTTCTTTCTGGATGACTTCGGGGCTGCGTGAGTCAGTCTCCTCCGTGTTCAAGCATATCACTCTGACTCACAACCGGGCAGGAGGACGACAGGCCAGAGGTGAATTCAAATGATTCCGTCGAACAATTTATCTCCTGTTTTCTTTTCAGCTCAGCTCTGTTTTCGACTTCGACATCAGCACAGATTAGCCAACGAAGCGAAGCCGGATAACACGATATGAATCTTTAGTGCAGTTTTTGTGCACAATTCAAATGATCAGCTCGGTTCCACATGTGTTTCATACTCTATCTGGCAGAAGCATTGAGCTATACCTGCTGTGTGTCACTGGGAGAGACTGCCAAGGCAAAGCATGGCGCATTGTCTAAAGCCAGCGTCTGATCACTGCTTACCTCTTCTTATATATTTTTCAATAAAACACTCGTTTGGATTTCCCTCATGAATGTTAGAACCATCAAAGAGAAACAGGGTATGACTGCTTACATAACCTGTGAAACGAGTGGTTTTACATTTTCGAGAGATTCTCCCAAAGGGAAACGGAGGTTGTATCTGAGGGGTCTGGAGAGGGTTAGCAGCATCTCTGCTACAACACGAGGTTACTTAATAGTCTTGGATTTCTTTGCATTTTACCTGCAGAATCTCTGATAAATGAACCTCTTCAGGGGCTGCAAACTTTAAAGATAACAAACACGGGAGGAGAGAATTAGTCTTTGGATGAACTTGAGCATATTCTGAGAGAAAAAAAAAAAAAGGAGAGTTTCAAAGGTCTCCTCTGTACTAAGGAGCCGAGACTTCATTTCAGGTCAAGCAGCCTCGGTCCAAATTCTAGTTGTTCTAATCAGGTCACTCCGGGTGTAATACCTCCGTTTAAAAGGTCTTTGTGTTGTTGTGTCTGATACCAGATTGGACCCGTTAGGACTTGAGCGTACTTTTAATGAGATTTGATCACGTTGGGCATTATAATCACAGCACAAACAAATATCTGATGACATAGTTCAACTATGAAAAAGCAGAAATGCCTCAGTATTTTTTTATTTAAAAAAGGGGTCAAAGGATAGACATCCTGTGTATATCCTATATGTCAGCCACATGGTTTTTTTCCGTCTTGTAGATTAACTTACTTTTAATTACATATTTCAGTTTTTATAGAATTTTGACATTAAGAGGATGACTCTGTTAAAAGGTTGGGGGAAAGTTATTACTGGCCCTCTTCCTTTGGCAATTCTTAGTACAAGAGTCCCAAAGCGCCTGAGCTCGCGTGACTCGTTCAATCAGCAGATAGCATCTATCCAAAGAGAGATCAAAACAGCTGCTCGAGTCATGATCTAAAATCAACAAAGAGACCGTCTCAGAAACAAGCAATAGTCAGAGGTTGGCAGGCTTTTTTATTTTTTATGTGCCGTGCTTTGCACTGGCTTGTCTCTACTCTGTGACTCCCAGCAGGCAGTAAAGTACTTCTCAAAAACTTTCTCCAATCCAATTTTTCACCTCTCGCCCGGGTAAAGTCATTATACTCCGGTGCCTGGCCGGTCCTTGTGTAACTAATGGTGCCAATCTCAGTATGTGTGTGTATGTGTGTGGCTTTCATCTGGTACATGGAGGTTTGGATAGATAGATAGCCCTTGGTGGTGCCTGGTCTCACAGAGCTGGGACAGGGATTAAGAGGTAGGGTGCCTCTATAAGCCACTTTCTTCTTCGCTGTTTGAAATATGGGCCACACGGGGAAATAAAACGGCTACTCCCTTTGTAGTTCACTAAGCACCACTTGTTTTAGGTATGGTGCTAAGCAGACAGGAACTGGAGTGCACCATGCAGTCCTGGCTTTTGGAAAGTGACCACTGAGAGCCTATGAATGAAAAGAGCCCTTTATTTTTGATGAAATATGCTAAACCTCCAGTGCTCTTGGTGCTAATAACATGCTAATCTCTCAGTGCTATTGGGAACACACAACACATAAATCCATCCAAATGAATGAAACATAATAAAATGCCTCTGCTTTGAACTGAATCTCCCTCCAGACTCGGGAAAAACTACTTTCAACTTATCTGGTCTGTTGTGTTGTATACTGGCATAAATGTTCCTGATGACCGGATGACTTTGCGAGAGGACTGTTGACATAGTCTGGACTCCAAAAAGCATTTTCAGTTCCTTTCAATGAAGGCAGCTGTGTTCAGTTTGCTTCAAGCTAAGCCCTGGCTCCTCTTTATGCAGAGCTTATTAAGACAAACTGGGAGTTTTCCAGTCCCTTGGCTAATGAGCCCAGTAAGTCATTGACATTTTCAAACTCAAAGACAACCTGATCTTCTATCAACCTGTAAACCACTGACCCTGTGAAAGTAAAGTTAGAATCGAGTAGAATCATTGCTTGAAATGCAACATTAAATATTTCACTAATATTGTGCAATGACTGGACATAAAAGTGCTTTTAAATGAGTCAGCATGATGAAAGATCATCATGGTTGGCACTAAATAGGTTTTGCAATTAGCTCCTAAGTGAGACATAATGCACGAGCATGGAGCGTCGGGAAGCCAGAGCAGTTCCGTTCTGTGCTCCATGTAGAGGCCGTAGTCCTTATGGCAGTGAGATTGGCTTCGAAACCCACCACTGCCTTTGTGACATGTCGTCCCCCCCCCCCCCTGCTCTATGCTCCAAACAATGTCAAACACTTTTCAGACAACCAATCCAACAAAAAGCCGCCAACAAAATAAAAACACAAATATAATGCACATGCATGAGTCTCAGTCTCACAGCAGGACTAATTTCATTTCGCTCATTCAGTTATCCCGTCTGTGTGTTGAGCATGTTGGTTCAATGTCACTGATTAATAGAACACTGCATAAGAATACTTTTCTGATATTAGGCTGTACACATTACCAAATCAGACTCAGTTATAATATAATTTGGTAAAAAATTGAAATATGACAATTAAAGGCAGGGTTTGTAATTTGCCCAAGATATTCTTTCTAAGATTTTGGTTGAATTCATGAGTACCTCCTGATAGAAATGAATAATTCATGTGCTCTAGAAATCTGTAGCAGTTGTAAGCCGGTAAAAACTTTGACCGATGTCTGTCAAGAGGTACCAGTTTGATGAACCAATCACGCCTCCCTGCTCTCTACCCCATGCGTGCACAAGCCCACACTCGGAGCGTGAGCTGAGGTCGGCGTGGCTTTTACGGGATGAAAATGAGGAAACTCGCTTTTTATAGAAGAAACGTTCCCCGCATTTAAAAAAAAAAGGTCCATTTGCATGTTTTGTCGTCCTAAAAGGGACATTTTAATAGTAATCTTGTCAATCCAAAAATGTAGTGTTTAACTCACCCGTGTACTTTTAATGAGATTTGATCACGTTGTGCATTATAATCACAGCACAAACAAATATTTGATGACATATTTCAACCATGAAAAAGCAAAAAACAAAAAAAACAAAAAAAAAAACACCTGCCCCCCCATCCTATCCGTCTTTCTGCATCTTGTCCCATCTCCCCTATCCCATGTTCAAGCCCAGCACAGTTTAGCAGATAACTGTTCCGTCATGAGCCCGGGTCAGCTGAAAATTTCTGACTGTTAAAGGGACGTTTTCTTTCTTGCCACGCTATGACGGATTAAGCTGGGCTCTTGTAATATAGCCATAAGTAAGGTCCTTTACCTGCTTTTTGTTAAGTGTCTCGAGATAACACCTGTTATGAATTGACGCTATACAAATAAAGATTGATTGATTGATTTTCACGTTCTCAGTATCAAAGGCCTGTACAAAACCTTGAAGACAGCCCGTAAAAGAATTCAAACACAAAAATCAACACGCTGATGTGACGGTGACGCAAGTTCATCGCAAAAAATGACCCAAATTCTAAACTCCGACAAAAAACATCCTTCCTCATATGGCTGACGTCTCTTGTGAAACGCTTATCTTGCTTCCTCCCTTTATCTCTCTTCCTCCTCTTTGCCGCCAGCCAACATTTCTCTCAGGTTTATCTGCAAAGGTTGCAGCAGTGTTTGGATTATTAGAGACTAATTTAGACTTTTGCGGCATAAACTTGGAGAGGGATGCAGCGGCACAGGTTGTTCTGATTTCTGCCTCAACCCGAGGGATTAGTGTCACTTGTGAGGTTTTGTCTCCTTTTCTTGTGCCTCCAAAATTCGCTGTTTGTTGTGTGGGTGTCCTATGGAAAATGAGAGATGAGACAGCAGACTGCAGCAGACGCAGATACTTTGATTTCTCAAAGGAGCTGATGGAAGAAAAAAGGGACACGAATACACAGATGGATAAAACCCAAACTCGCTAACAATGGATAGGATGGAAGCGGAATGTGACGAAATGAGAGCAGCTTAAACCAGCCAATCCTCTCTCTCCCTTTCTGGCTCCCCATGTCCCAGATCCAACAAAACCAGGTTTTGCTCCAATTAACAAGTAGGCAATTAAGCCATGACAGTAGAAATTCTCATCAAGAGCAGGCAGTCAGGAACGGCAAACAGCTGTCAGCAGTTTGTACCCTCCAGCTAGACTTTCTATAATTCAGCCGGTAATGTTGCTGTTTTCATCATAACACCATCACTCTTAATCTCTCATCCACCAGAAGAGGAAGTTACACCATGCACATCCCTGCTGTCCAACTGTGTGAGGGGGGGGGGGGGGGGGGGGGGGGCAGGTACTCTGTCTGGGTGAAGCAAGGACAGGATGCAAATCTTTATTATACAGAGCAATGTAAATCTTCAGCAGCCATCCAGCCGTGGACCACGGTGAAGGAGAGTTTGTGTTTTTGAGTTTCCTGGAAGGCGTGCATTTCAAAGTTGAGGTGAAGCGTGAAACAATGGAATAACATAACTGTGCAGTGAAATTAGAAATAATGTGAGTTACGTGAATAGATAGGTGTGGTATATTTTTGGGGGGGGTGGGTGGGTGGGGGTTATAGTGAGACGAATATCCTTTGCAGACTTTCAGCTGAGTATATGATCTGTCAAGATAGTCTTCCCAGCTGTGGCGCTCCCAAAGCAATTTATTCAACGCCACACTATAACAAATGACGCGGCTGGAACCGTTGGAATGGAAAGAGAGAAATGGGCTTGCAAATAGTTCGACTTTTATCTCCATTATAGGTTAATATGCATTGTCGCTGATGTGGAACACACACAGACACACTCTGCGTGGATGGGTACGTGCCCGAATATGCGCTCACATTTGCCCAAGGTTTTTCCCTCTCTGACCACATAATTAATGGTGTGTTAAATTGAAGACATTAAATTGGGCGAGCAGTTGTAAAAGAAAAAAAAAAAAAAAAAAAGGGCCACCAGGGACACAGAGAGGATGGATTTTTTCTTCTTCCTCGAACACACATATTATTATAAACCAACACACAGCGAGCGAGGGCGGGTGAATCCAAACTCCAGGGAAGGTTTGGGAACAAGAGCAAGGTCAGCACCTCCTCTCAATTAGCAAAAAAAAAAAAAAAACACTGCTGCTTTATCTGTGTTTAACAAGCAGGCTGAGACAAACAAGAGAAATAAGCACAGACACACAGTCCAGAGGAAACCACTCTGCTGTATCTGTGATGGTGCACTATGGGTGGGTCTTTTTGTGGTATAAGGTTTTAGGCAATATATACATATAAATAGATGTGAGTGACGGTTGTCCTAAAAGCAGGGTATGTTCCTCGTCTCGTCCCCCAGCACTCATCTCTCTCTCCACAAGATGCTGCCTCAGATTTGCATCATGCATTCCCACGTCTCCCCTTGACAGGTTTGTTTGTTCCTGCAGGCTCTTCTCTGCATCTCGTACCTGTACCTAAAGGTTTCTGTTGTAACAGAGAAGCAGAGAGAGGATGGGGGGGGGGACAACATAAGAGAGAGGGGGGGGGGGGGTAAGGGAGAGCTAAACAGAGATCTCCGGTCTCTAGGGTCATGCAAGTAATTGGCCCAGAGTGAGGGGTCGAGCAATCACCCCCCCCCCCCCCCCCCCGTCCCTTTCTCTCTCCGTTTCTCTTCTTCACCTTTCCATGTGCATCTTTACCAAATCTCCAGTGACTTCGGCTCTGCTGATGAATCGCATGCTGATCAATAATTTAAACGTATTCACAGCACAGGGAGAAAATGGGGAGAAAAAAAAAGTAATTGGGGAGGAGAGGGATTTGACAGAAAGCCTTGTTGTGATTTAACAAAGGGTACACGTTAGGGGAGGAGCTTAAATACCCGATTACACATTCAGGCAACGTTTCTCATACCTGAATGCTCGGGTTTGTGTTAGACTCTCAGGTGAGATGATGGCACTCCAACAGTCTGGGGTGTGAGTGTAAATTTATTATGAAGTCACCTTGCTTCACGACCTACCACACACACACACACACACACACACACATTTGCTCGCATACTTCAGACTGTTGTTTAATCTGCTTTTTTTCTTTTTATGGGGCTCATATTTGCAGCTAAGGCCAGACAGGACGTGTCAGGGTCTGCTCTACTGTGGAGGAGGGCCGTTCAGGCATCACAATCAGCACAGCCTGGGTCAAGACCGCAATCAGCACTGAACACCGGGGGTCCATTTGACGGCACAAGCGCTGCTCTCACACACGTACTTCACTCATGGTGACCTGGTTGACCTAAAGGAAGAAAATAAACAGATCCCACAGAGTCCATGCGAGACAGGGTTAAGACCTCCGTCTCTAAAAATCACTTGAACCTCTCGAGCTCGGTGGCCCGTCGTAACATATACTGTTAGTTTTCTGCTCATCACTTCCTACTTTCACAACATTTCTGGTTGAAAACAGACCAATAGGAAGCCCTTTGACGCCGTTGTTTAAAATGATTGTCAAGAGCAACGGTTGCACTGATTAGGCGTTGCGTCATGTCCACGCTGCATTCCCGCGCTTGTGCGCACCTCTTCAGGCCAAGGAAGTGCATCAGCGTGCCTGAGCGTGGTACAGAGCAACTGAAACCATACCAAGTCGATACACTTGAGGTCACTCACACCTACATAATGCGCTTGGGGATCAATTAACTCTTGCACGGTTACGTGTCAGTCAGAACGTGCACGCTCTCCACTTCCCGCGCGAGACTTTGACTCTGAAGTCCAAAAGCAGTAAGGCGCAGCGTAGCAGACGTGGCATTGCCGTCTGCCTTTGTGTATGACTACAAGCTAGAGGGATAGTGTCCATCGCATTTGTACCATAGGAAAGCAAATGCACAGGTACTGAATAGAAATGTCGAGGAGACATGTAAAAGGAACAAAGGTGTCACAGAAAGGCAAAAGAATCACTTTGAAATGATATCATAGAAAGGACATAACGCATGTGTTCGTATATCATCTCACTCGTGCTTCTGTAATGCCTGTATACTCCATAAAATCATACAGGGAGGCCATTTTTAACTTCAGTAGGTCCATTATGAAAGTGCAAAGGCGTAATGCGGCGAAACTTAGCTGGCATGCTGCAAGCCCTTTACACTTTGCGATTCCACAGTAGCTTCATGTTTGTTTGTTTTTGTTGATCAGTGAGTCCCTTTAAAATCATCTTCCTAAAATTAGCCAGTTTACATTTTGCTTCTGGTTTCTGTTACTCTTAGTTTACTGGGAGCCGGAGCCTACTCTCTAAAACACACACAGAATGGTTTGCACATATAAATTCAGATATTCTGCAGCCATGTGTGAAAGCCAAGGCAAACAGTAACAGAAAGTAATGTGTTCTGCTCCCATTGATATGAATCAGAATCCAGCTTCAAGATGACTTAATAGCTGGCCTAGAGAGGTGAAGAAAAGGAGGGGCGGGGGGGGGGGAAAAAGAGATAAAAGAGCTGTGACCAACCACTCTAGTCCCACTGGCCTATCAGCTCCATCATCCAGACGCTGCCAAGGAAATACAGTTCATTGTCATTGATCACAATCAACTCCACATTCACACCGACACTATAAAAGAAGTTAGACACTCTCTCTTTCTCTCTCTCTCCAGGAAAACACAAACCAAAAGAGATACTGATGTCAGTAGCAGCTGTAGTAGAATAAAAATCTCCAAAACAGCTTTGTTTGCTCTACGTTGACTAAGTCCTGATACGTCTATCTCCCGTGGGAACAGCAAAAGCAGAACATCATTATACAGAAGAGAAGGCTCTTTTTAAAAAAAAAGTATTTATAGGCTTGTTGTGCCTTTATTGGAGGTGGACAGGATAGTGGATAGAGATAGAAATCATAGAGAGAGAGAGAGAGAGAGAGAGAGAGAGAGAGAGAGAGAGAGAGAGAGAAAGAGAAAGAGAAAGAGAAAGAGAGGGGGGGGGGGATTCACTAGGCAGGGTAGTAGTAGGCAGATTCGAGCCCTGGCCACCCACGTCAAGGACTAATCCCTTGGGTCAAGGACTACCATATATGGAAGGTGCGCACTCACCACTGCGCCACCATCGCCCCAGAAGTGGGAACTCTAACACCCAGGTCTGCAGCCTCGATCCGATGTCTTATTACCATGCAATCTGCTCCAGCTGCAATAATGACTCTTAATGACAGCTATTTGGTGCATGAATGTCAAAGCTATGGGTGAGGACTTTGTGTGTTGAGCATGTGTACATCAATGAGGTGAAACAGACTGTCATTTGATAGACATCCAGAATCTCAAAGCTCATGAATATCTGAATGTTAGTGCTTCCATCAAGCAAATGAGTAAGCAGGGGGAAAGTGAATGAAAAACCTCAGCCTAAATCCTTTGTAATGTGTGGGGGAAGACGTGACGCCTGCCAAGGGATAATGTCGTGCCTTTAGCGATAACGCTCCTCAGGAGGAGGCGCTGTTTTTCTCCACTTAAACTTTCTTGGAAGCACTCTGGTTGAACTCTCCTGTGAAGCCTGCTGCACTACAAAGTTAGTATTTCTGCTGCTCTGTCATCAAAAGAGTAGGGGAGAAGTGGGCAGCGTGATGCAAGACATTACACGCGCACGCTTCTGGGGAGTCTGACTGTAGCTTTTTACGGGTGAAGAGGAGGTAAAAACTTGCAGCTCTCAGCTGTGAGTCATATCTATGAGATCACTTTGTTCTGCATGAGAACAGTGAAGTGAAGCCATTCACTTTGACAACATGGACAGATTTTCTCCTCATGGCTTGTGATCAAATGAACCTCCTTTGAGCTCTTTCCTCCATTCCTCTCATCTTGCTGTCTGTCCTCCCCTCGCATAAAGGCTGCAATCTTAACGCAACACAGTTCAGAGGGCACAGCTGTGTGCGCGTGTGTGTGTGTGTGTGTGTGTGTGTGTGTGTGTGTGGGCGTGTCTGAGCATGAAATAGTGTCCGTGTCTCGTGAGGTTGCATCCCTCAGTTTCTCAGTGCGCACTTATGGCCCGGCCTTTTCAGGGTCAATGTTCAGTTCTGAGCTCATTACCCTTCTTCACTGTGATTATGTGCGCGTCTCCCCGTCCGCCCTCGCCCTGAAAACCACCATGACCAACAAAGCCTCCTTCATCAATCACCCACCGTCCGCCGCCACGCATTAACCATCGACTCTATTCAGAGCAACGTCCCTCCTCATGGCTGACTTTCGCAATATGGCTGACCATATCCGACCAATCCAAATAATTCCACGCTGGGGTCAACTTTGGGTCAACACCTCAAAAAAAAAAAAAAAAAAAAAAAAAAAAAAGACAACCCGTGAAGACACAAAACGAGCTTGCCTGTGTCTAGGAGTACAAACAAATCATTAGACAGACAGGGCTCCCTGCCAACGCTCGCCATTCTCTGGGGCTGATCGGGGTTCTGACAACGATCCAGCCTCTCTGTCTGGAATGGTTAGTCTCCCGAGCGAAGAGGGAACCAAGGCGTTCCGATCAATACATCCTCATTATCTGTTGCCTTCTGTCCCAGAGAGATGAGTCCCTACGCTCGGCCTGTTGATGACGAAAGCGCACCACAATTCAATTAGGGGATGGCCAAGATGCCAAAAGAGGTTTGATCAAAGCACTCTGCCGGGCTAATTAGCACACACGATGGTTCACAGGGGTTATTTTTTTTACATCAGAGAAGCAAGGGTTGTTTTGTTAATGGCAGTTTTTACCCTGTAATGGACTGGGAATAGCCTGGCTCATTGTCAATGCATAGGTTTTAGCCAGGAGAGATGTGAGGCCCCTTGGGTTGCTCCACACCTTTGCACATGTAAATTCATATGTGTGTGTGCACATGTATTCGCACACACCTGCCACCCGGTGACCTTTAGAAAAGGTTACGCAGAGTTTAACGGGACCCCTCTTTGCAGGTTAAGGTCATCAGAAGTGTGCAGGTGTGTAGGGCTGCAGACAGGAAGCGTCAGGTCCTCCAGAAATAGTGCTGGGGGGGGGAAATAAAGCTGTTTCCAGGAGTCTTCAGGGACTTTTTAGGCAGCCCACTGACAGCTTTATAAACCTCTTAACAAATGGTCGACCTCCTCCTCTCTAATGAGGAAGTCTGAAAACGGCAAAGGGAAAACAGGTGTGTCCCTAAAGGTGCAGGTTCACAGCCATTTGTGTGTGGGTGTCTGTTCGTCGAGAACAAGACCCAATTTTATTTTTTTAACATATATTAGAAAATGCTTTAAAGCATAAACTTAGCAGAAGCAAGAAACCTGTAGCTCTGAGCAATTTCCAAAGGGGTCTAATAGTACATAATAAATGACATGGTTGAGTGTTAATTGTTGGAGTTAGGTTGCATTCTTTTTCACCAGAGTTATGACTGTTCTTTGTCTTTGTGTTTCTTTGTGCATGCATGATACAATACAATCTATCAAAATGTTCCCATTTCACTCTTAGTCTGGGCAAAAAAAAAAAGAAAAAAGTTTATTGCTCCCTAAGCTGTTATGAAGCGACATCTACTTGAGGGCTTTTGGTGCGAGCAAGCTTGGTTTTTAATGCAGCCATAAATAACCCAGTCACACCCTGTCAAGTAAACTCTACTCAGGGATAGTGGCAAAGGCAAGCTCGTCTGCATCATCTGAGACTGAACGGATACCATCTGTAAAATGTCAAGCTTTACCTATCAGAGGCTGAAACGCTTCAACAAGCTGTAATAAGCTTTTACAAAAGCTGGGATTTGTGGATGAAAACATCCAAAGACGGAGCCTTCATCTTAACGAATTTACGTATCGTGCTGATGGATCAGATAAAAAATTAATGTTTCAGCCGTAGTTTTAGATGTTGAACATTACAAGGCAGCAGCAACACTTGGTAACAATTCTAAAGGCAGAGAAGGACTTTAAAAAAGTGCAGAACGTTCATTAAGGTGTTAATTTAAACTGCGTTTTAAGCATCAATTATAAGCACCATTACACTATTCAAAAGAGAAAATCCACTTAGTTGTTGATGCACTTTAATCATGCATCACACAGCATATTAAGCCCATCATTGTGCCACTACTTCAGGCTTTAGTGCTGAAAGAGCTGCTTTCCTAACACCAACAGTGGCATATGTTTCCTGTCACAACAGGCTGCTTACTAAAAAATATTCACACAAATTGGGAATTATATAATTCCAGAGCCATGATTTAATAAAACACATTCACCAACCAACCAGAGTGGGAGAAATACTAAAAAACGAAGACCTGTTTGTAGTGCCAGTCGTCGTCTCCACACAGAACTGTCTTCATGTTTTGCTTTTATTCCTCCTGTCAACAGTTTTATTGCGATTACCAGCCTGTAACTCAAAGTTAGCGTTTCCCAGGTACAAACGTACCTTTCGAGAAATATATCGGCCACACTTCGCGAAACAGTTCAAACTTAACAAACAACAAGTAAAGAAATGTGGCTCAACTCACCAACTGTAAAGTGCAAATAAAGATGAGAGTGCATCGTCCGCTGCAGCAGCCCATTGTGTCAGCGGCGAAAACGTGACTCTGCGTCGGGAGAAAGGGACTTGTAAACAGGCGAGAAGAGCTCGAAAAAAACGTGCCGACCACACTCAGTCCTAATCTAAAAACCGAGGTCTCATTCTTCTCTCGTGCTCCTTTCTTTCTATGAAGAGTCAAAACACACGGCGTGGTAGTCCCCCCTAGTTCTTCTAGGTCCTTCCTAGTGACTCCGCTCTCCAGCCGGCCGGTGGAAGCACTTGAGGTGACTGCTGGCTAGATGTGTATGCAGCGGGGTGGTTGGTTGAGGGAGCCGGTGTGTAGGAGAGAGGAAGGGGGGTGGGTAGGGCTGATAGGTGGGTGGTGGTGGTGGTGGGGCAGTCTGAGGGGATGGGTGGTGGCTAACTGAGGGCGTGAACTGGTTCTTAGGAAGCTGTTTGTGGTGGAGCAACTGAGAAAGTGCTCTTATTTCAAAATGTCAGGATTATCCTACAACAATTTGTTGTCATATTACCGGCAGCCAACCAGACATGCATCAGCACTCTGCACGCCCTGTATGGTATAACATTAACAGTGACAGATAAAACGAAAATGTATTTCTTTAATTTCAGTCTATATGGTGTGGTGAAATTTTAAATGTTAAGACTACATTTTAAATGTTAAGACTATTGTATTAAAATAAGGTTAGCATATCATTTTTGGGATTCTGTGCGTGCACACAGTCTATGGTGCACACAGGAGGGCACTGGGAAAAGGTTAAAGAGGTGGAGTGGTGTTATTCATGTAGCTGACGGAGAAAAGGCGCCATCTAGTGATGAAATGATGATGCACAAGGAAGGTAAAAAAAAAAAAAGTAAATTTCACATTAAAAAAAACTGGTAATAATTGTAAATCTAAGCCTAGGACTTGTTTTCGAAGCAGGTTACTATCTCGTATGAAGAGCTTGTTTGAGGGTATAATTGTAATTTACAACATAAACAATTCTGACTGGCTAATATAGGCCAACAGAACTTCTAGTGTCCCAGTGAGACACTTTTCTTGCTTTAAGTAGCGTAGTTTCAAATTTTTGTTTGGTGACTTTCTTTAGGTACATTTTGAGAATGTTTTCTGGTTAGCTATATAATATTATATTTGTTTGGACTACTTTAATAACTTTTTGTACATGTTAGGAGAGCCAGTCGACAAGCAATTGGCTCCTCCAGCACATTTCTTTCAAAAGACATTCTTTTTTGTATCAACTAATCTTACTGTCCGAGTTTTTTTCTCGTTTTGTTTTTTCATTTTATCTATCTTGTTTGTTTGTTATAAGTGCCTGAAGTAAATTAGTTAAAACAATTTTTTTGTCTAGCCTACTTTGAACTGGGCACATCTGTCGACTCTCCTCCAGTCCACTCCCCTATCGCCCTAGCCTACCTCCTTTTCTTCACAGGCCTTTAGTTTAGATCTACATTTTGCCCCTGGGTAGAGCTGCTTGATATGATTTATAATAGAAAGAATCTGAAAAGCAACTCTCTTAGTCAGCCTCCTCCTCTCTCCTCCTGCATGGAGGGCTGTCCCACCTCTCTCCTCCACCAGCTTGATGAATCTTTTACGCGTCTGCGGGCTGAGTGAGGGAACACTTCACATCTCATTTCATCACACACACATTCCTCCTCCGCTCTGCTTCTTTAAAGTTCCTCTCTCCTCTTCTCCTCTTCTCCTCTCTCTCTTTCTGCTTCTCCGCCGTCCCACGCCGCCCTGCCCACCTGCATCAAGCCCGGGGCCAAGGAGGAGCTCCTCCCCCACCTCCAAAATAACCTAAGGCTATTTATGGAGGCAAGCTTGAAGGCACGAATTGGGCTTCTTTTTTTTTTTTCTCTCCAACAAATAAAACGTCTCTTTCATCATTAAAAACAAGCAAGCATCGTTATCAAATCGCAACAGCTCGTGCATCACAAATAGCCTTATCTCCCATCCACCTGTTTTTAGGTTTAACTCTGCTTGGACAGATTGTAGCCTGCATAGCCCATTAGTTTGGTTTTAGTCTTTCTATTCATGTCTCAGACTGTGTTGACTTAAAAGCTAAAACTCAAGTGTGCTTTATGACACAAAAGAACCCTGACTTTGCTGTAGCCTATTAGACGAAACAACTCTCACGCCAAGTCCACGTGACCTTATCGCATCGTCTTCATCAGCAAATGGAGTTTGCTCAGTTGTTTCAAGGTCAACTTGTGAACGACACTGCCTCTTTTTTAAAAAGGCAATGATTGAAGTCATAGAACTTCTTGCATGCCCAAAATGATGACGAAGACTGTGTAATGTGGTTAAAAGCGCCAGAAATAGTTCCTAAGTGGACCTTGAATTGTTGTCAGTACAACTATGGCTACAGTACGACATCAGCTGGAAAGGATATTGTTTAAAAACAATGTCAGGCCTGCATGTTTGCTACTCTTGGAAAAACGTGAATGTTGTTGTTTCTCTAAAATAAAGAAGTGGGGTTCAAAAAAGCTTGGCATCCTGATAAGGAGTGAGCGCTCAGGGGTGTTAAATGTTATTATGTAGGAACATTTTTTTTTTGCATGTGTTCAGTCAGTGGCATTAACAAATGTGTTCAAAATATCTGTCATGTTTTACAGTTACATCAGGGTAAGTGCAAGGGACTATAGTAGAATACATTAGTGTCTTGCCCTTCTTCCATGCATGATTTTTGCCCATTCACCACTGCATTTCTTATGAGAACATACTTTCTGGATATGTGCCACAGAAATGTGTGTGTGCATGTGTGTTGGATCGCGAGTGAGACAGAAAGAGGAGAACCAAGGCTAAAACAGGGTCACTGTTCTATTAGATGCCTTTATAGAGGTTCTCCTTGTGTTCCCATTTTGCCCATTTTAACTAACACCTTCTTATTGACTCATGGTGTGTGTGTGTGTGTGTGTGTGTGTCTCGAACATTTCTTTCATGACAAGTGTGTCTGAGCCCTCAGGGGCTGCTGTTCTCCACCAGGACACTAATGTGAAGTGACAGGACAGCCAGTGGTGCGCTGCTCTGAGAGGACCTGCTTTGTGGAGGAGACCCAAGAGTCTGGCTCACAGAGGACAACAATAGCAAAAAGACTCAAAAGGACAAAAAAAAGTCCTTTTCTCTCGTTGAAAGCATCTCAGGCTTTGGCCTCTGCCTCCCGCTCTCTCGTTTCTCCCTCTGCTTCTCTTTTCCTTCCCTGCTACTTTGACACACATTTTTTGTCCTCAAACATACAACTAAACATATTTGTATCCTTTTTCAAACTCACTGCAGCCTAAGAAATATTTATTTTACCGACTGGTAGTGTTGAAATAAAAGGTTGTTGTTGTTTTAAAAAACAAAACAACAGCACTTCATTATTCAGTCTGAAATATCTCATGTCACCCGGGGAGATACTGTGAATTATGACACCACCTTTTGATATTTTGCATTACTGAAAACCACCACATGCTGGGCTACATCATAATACATCATAACAAGGATAACCTTGAATCAGCAAAGTAAGCAGCAGTCTTTCACTCTACATGACATTTATAAACACGTCCTGCCCTACATAGTTGCAAATTACAGCCAGCACTGGCTGTCTGACAAGCCTGTGGATGCTTTCTTTATTTAGGCCGATGCTCATAAAAAATTAACATTATGCATGTGCCCATGCCACAGTAGTTTTTTCTTCACTATTTGCCATGAAGAAACCTGAAGACTCAATGAAGAATAAATACAGAGGCTATTATGAGGAGCATGTCAATAATTTATTATTGGATTATGCTTTGGTGAAAACATAATAGTCCATAGAATCATCATCATGTTGTTTTAACTCTGGCCACTTGGAGGCACTCGTCCGTGAGGTCGATTTTAATTGAATCGCTTTCACTGATGCGTCAAGTCAGACAGAAACGAGGCATATACAGGATATCACGTCGGTATCCTTCACAATAAAAGTATGTTACTATTTGGGCGCCAACTGGACAACAAATGTAATTTTTCTTGTGTGTGAAAAACAGATAGGCCTATAACAATATTACTGTAAGGTAACGGAAGAAGAAGACTTTTTTCATTAAGGTATTTTTTATTAGTTCAATATCCATCTCATACACCATTTGAGTTAGGCATATCAGCAGCTTTAAATCAAATAGGCACTCCCTTTATCAACTTTATTATGTGTCAGCTACATTGATTAATGGACTGGTTGTGAGTTTGGTTGTATTTAAACATGTTACCGTAGCTTATTGGTCTAATAACAGTTGATAAAAATATTAAGATATGATGTATTTATTTCCATATAATTTGTAAGCACCGTTTTAAAAAGGCTCTTAACCTCATGATAGCATTCACTTAACTAAATATTTTCCCTTAAACTACAGGAAGTGTGCAAACAACTCTAACACCATCCTTGATATAGGCCATAGACATTAGCAGAAATAGAAAAAACACAAGCACATATATGTTAAATAAATGTCAATTAATCAAAGTATTTTAATCAGTTTAGTCGACGAAGCTACCTGGAATGGTTGGTAGCACGTGATTTTCTAAAATACTGACAACATGGAGTTCATCATTTTGAACTGATTTGATATTTTTAAATTGTGAATATAGCGAGAACTTTAGCATTAAAATTATTTATTAGCAGCCCCATTTAGCCCTATATTACATACAATTACAAATACTTAACTATAAATTCCTTTAAAGTATAGCCTCAGTTGTCTAAGAAAAAGTCGTCGACCTCAATTATGAGTTATTTATTGTGTAGGCCAAATTTTAATTTTCTTTTTTTGGCCACACGACGCGTTGCCTGGGTGGAGCCTTTTGTTTTGAAAGCTTTGACCGGAAACCATGTTTGCAGTGTCTCTGGCTTGGCGTTTCAGTCACATGGTGCTGCTGTCTAACCGAGAGCTGATGGAGCCAGTTGAGAAAGGCAAGAGGCGAGCCCCTCCGGTTGCGCGTCAGCATCCCCTCAAATAGCAATCCGCTGCTGTCACCTGGCTCCACATAGACGGACGACTGCAATAATAATAAGAGGCGAATATCATCCGGCAAACAGCTGCTTTTTGCCCCCCCCCCCACCCCCCCATGTGATGTCAAAGAAGAAGAGTAAGGTGAGGCTGTGAGGAGGCTGCAGCTCTGCAAAGAATGATAGTGAGGATCAAGGCGCGCTGTCCCGGGAGAACTCATCTGAAGAGCTGGCCCTGAGGGACCAGGATGCTCCTCTAACGACACCAAGGGGCTAGTGAGTACAATCCATCCGATCTGTGTCTCTCTCCCTCTGCTTTCACTTTGGTGACATCTGCACAGGTTTGGATCGCTCAGCGTGTCCTCCCCTCTTTTTTTCGCCTCTGAATTATTCTCGATCCCACCTGTCTGATCAATCATTCATAGGCTTCCTAGTAAAGTGCAGCATAACCGGTTGGTTAGCGATGTGTGAAAGTTTCCTTACTGGTTTGTAAATGGTGCACTCCCCCCCCCCCCCCCCCCCCCCCCCTTTCACATATCTGTAACTTAATGCATGCACGCATCAAGGTTTAATGCCATGCGGTGCATTGTATGTGCAGGAGGCTGATCGTGTCCCTTTAAAGTTTGGATTAGGGGGAACATGTGTTGCACACAGCGACCGCAGTGTCAGTGGCAGGCTAATTGATAAAGGCTTTGTAAGGGGCTCTCCTCTCACAGCCACTCATCATTAATCCACTGATGGCCGGGAGGGCGTGGGTAGCTGTAGAGTACGTGATGACAAGAGAAATGCAGCAGTCCTACTTACACAGCAGGGACGATTAATTATGGAGTCAGATTTGATGAACTTAGAGACTGTTGGGTGCAAGAAAAGAGAAGCAGACGTGTTAAGACAATGGCCTTTAAATGTCTATGTTGGGTTTTATTCTCAACACCAGTGTGATCAGTGGCACGGAGGATGTTTCCCCACCCAAAATGGGTCTTCCGTCAGTTAAGAGTTGGTTTATTTTTGGTCTGCCTACCTTGGAGAGGTGTGATTTCTCAGTATTTAAGTCGTTTCCTGTGTATCAAAAACAGTGTGTAATGCTCTCACCTGTAATAAGCTGCGGTGCGGGATCCTGGCTGCTGTGCTGCTGGATGTGTGGGTGTGAGTAGAACTTCCACAGCGGGCTCGGTGCATGTAGATGAATGAAGCCCACTTACTATGCAGCAAGGGTTCCCACCTCGAGTGTGTGTTTGTGCCTGTGTGCCAATGTACGTGTGTGTGTGTATATCTCACCTCATTACACTCATTGTGTTGACTTAAGCAGGAGGGTCACCCCTGAGGCCCGTTCATTTGCCTTATTGAGGAGTGATGCCCTGAATTACACCACACTTGACGTACAGGCGCACATCGGGAGAGGCATTTCAGCTCTGCTAATGACTGCTATTTTGACTGAAACATCATGTATGAATGTGATGTATTTCCTGCTGGCATAGACAAGTCAGTGCATTGTACGCTCACTTGTGGAAAACTGCCCGCCACTTACAATGAGTGCATCTTGTTGAGAGGTGCTTAACTCCTGGTTCTACTATATTTGAAATTTGTGATGAAGCTCCAGCTATGGTTCAAATTCTGGGCAATTATGTTCATAGCCGGCCCACGCACACTTTGTACATGAGCTTCTCTATTCTTAGTTGTTCTACAATCTGACGGAAAAAAAGAAAAAAAACTGTCTCTCTTACATTGTGTGTACGGCATCCTCCTGAGGCGTTCTCAATATTCTCCCTGTGTATGTATTAAACATCAAGCATGTCGAAACTAGAGGCACGGGGCCGAGCACTTTAAGGCACAGTCAGCCTTCTGTGGAGGGCGACAGAACAGTCAGATGGCCCCCACAGGGCACGGAACAATTCCTGCTGCTGATGCACCCGAGGCGACAGGACTGGAGCGCTCCTTCCTCCTCCCTTCCAACTCATCCACCCCTCAATCCCATCATCCCTCCCTACCTACCTTCATGTCATGGAAATAAACAAGCTCTCTCGGGTTTAGTTGCACACCTGCACGGCAGATTTCTGAGCTCTCTGTGTGTATCCCTTTTTTTTCTTCTCCTTTGCATGCATACATATTAGGGCTGTCAAACCATAACCCCTTTTTTTAATCCTGATTAATCACAAAATGTCAATGTCAATCCTGATGAAACACATTTTTAATTGCATGTCTGATAATCCATTATTTCTCATTTAAAAAAAAAAAAAAAAGGCTTTTATTTAGAATTTGTGTACTGTCTTAATTTGAGAGTTTTTAAAAGAAGGTAAGGACCTTTGGTAGAGAAAAGGTTACAACATTAAATCAACCACGGAAGAAGATTATTAGGCATTATGGATCAAAACTCCAAATAAAAACAGCTAAAAAGAACAGGAGAAAAGTGAAATCTTTCGTATCTTCAGGTGGATTTTCCTAAGTTGTAACTGGTCAACTGAGCTGTTTAGAAACATTTTTTAAAGTGAAATGAGACGTTCTCAAAGGTGCAGCAGTAGTTACATCACTGTAACTACTACACTGTAACTACTGGGAGACACGGTGGAGGCTGGTCCACGGTGCGCCTAAAGGGACAAAATAGCAATGCGATCAATCGCTATTAAAAACAATTAATGTTTCATTTTCCATCCTTAACTGTGATTAATGATAACAGTTGTAGTCTCTCTAAACACATGAGGACATACACCTACAAGGACTAATACTTATGAGCCGCTGTTTAGGTCAGAGATAAACCTTCTTCGACACATAGCGCCACTTTTCCTTACACATTATTCAACTTTCTCACATCCTCAATCCTGATTTTATTCCCACTGTGATAATCCCTTGCTGTTCTCTCCAACACACAAACACTCAGTTGTCACATGGGGATCTAAAACTTGTGTGTAAAAGCCATTTAAGTTTTTTTTTTTTTTTTCTATCAAGTCTGAATTTCCCATGAAGCCTGTTGTTACTGTGTTTAAGTAGAATCAGAAGTGTTTCTATTATTCTGCACATGTCATGATTGTTAACAGTTAGAAAAAGAGAAACACTTGAGTGTGATGTC
The DNA here is from genome assembly GCF_947650265.1 of Symphodus melops. NCBI lineage: Eukaryota > Metazoa > Chordata > Actinopteri > Labriformes > Labridae > Symphodus > Symphodus melops. The sequence continues at coordinate 18,132,498 of NC_136703.1, forward strand.
CACTACAACACTGTCGTTCACTCTTACTTCAGAGGAAACACACACAATTAGACGCACATATTTACAATATTGTCAAGCAGGAATTTACATGTAGACGGTATCTTCTTTATGTCACAGCTGTGACAGCTGTTTGGTCCTGCACACAGCACATACATCTAAAGCTGACAGGTCACGTTTCACTTTTAGACACATTCCGATTGGAGATGGAAAAAACCCACATTTTTAAAGGCATACTAAATCAATGCAAAGATGTGATGTAGAATGAGAACGCTAATGGACACACATTTGGATTCAATGATTCCTCCGCAGAAATAAGAGGACGTGTGAGTGCAAACAGCGAATGGTAAATAATGGAGGGCTTGTTGTTTCTCTCTTCTTCTTATTTTGAGGTCAGAATGATTCAGCGTTGTCACACAAACGTTACATGTTAGCTCACTCAGTGCACACACTGCTGGTTAGCAAATGTTTTGGACGAGTAAACAGACTCCACAAGCACAGTGAGTACATTTGCTGAAATGAAGCGAAGAGACTGCTTTTAGGAGTAGGTGAGTTGGAATTACAATAGTAAAGCGAAAGCAAGGGAAGTGTATTTATGAAGCACCAATTCAAAGTGCTTTACACAGTGGAAGCAGAATGATAGTATCTTAAACAGTATATAGTGGTGATCTTTCGAGACTTCCATTGAAATGTTCGTAATGCTGTGTTTTCAGTCGATGTTCTCCCACTGTGCTTCAAACCACGAAGTGCAGAAGAGAAATAATCAGAAACACATCAAGTTACTGGTGACCTTGTTATTGCTCCAACAAAGCTCCGTGAATTTCGAAGTCGTCCTTAAAATGTTCTGCAGCTTGATTTAAATTCTCCTTCAATCCTGAACACAGCGCGAAAAGCTGCTCAGACGGAAGGAGCAGGCTGTTTCAAGAAACTTCCTCAGCAGTCATTCTTCTTTCAAACACAATGCTTTTTTTTTTTTTTTTACTCTCATGGAGGCTCTCTCTCTCTCTTTCTCACACACACATAATGATAGTCTTTTACACACACACACACACACACACACCACCGCTGTCTAAAGCACCATAATTCTCTTCGAAACACTGTCATTCTTTCTTATACAAACTACCATCCCGTCTCATAAACATTGTGTTGAAAGAGAATATGATGGTGTGTTTAGTGAGTGAGAATTATAGTGGTAGAAGTGAGGACACAGCGGCTCAGTTATTTAGGCCTTTGTAAGTGTCACTCTTTGTCTGTGGCCTTTACTTGTAGGTAAAAGGTGCAAAAGTGTGATGTGAGCTTGACAGATAACTGAGCAAATGGTGCATGAATCATGCAGGTGTGTGTGTGTGTGTGTGTGTGTGTGTGTGTGTGTGTGTGTGTGTGTGTGTGTGTGTATATGTGTGCACATGTGCATGTCAGCTGTGTGCATAATAGCTCAGGGATCCAGGGGCCATGAATTGGCCAGTCAGCCAGACAGATGTGCCCTGGCTTGGACTTGGGAGTGCAAAGGAGGGGGGGGGCTCTAACTGGCCTGCCACCCGGCTTTACTGCCATGGATCCATGAACCTGAAGAGCTCAGGCCACTGAAACTCACTGTCTGCATAAAATGCTCTTAATTATTAATGCTGTTTATAGGGCAACTCATGGGCGAACAGGGAGAGAACAAGGAAATGTGTTCTGAAGAAGTAAAGAAAGAAGGAGCGGGAATGAGTCAACAAGGAATGATAAGACGAAGACGATGAGTGATGTAAAGATTTTTTTTTTATAGATTTTTTTTTTTCATTTCAGGGTCATCCAATAGAGGATTGATGTTTAACTTTTTTTTTTTTAAGATCACCATAGTAACCAGAAGTCCGGAAAGTGACAGTACAGCTCCGTGTTGATGCTCCATTTACTCTTCTCTTAGAGACACCAAAAGAAAGAGGACATAGACGTGTTAGACCTTCACCGTTTTCTAAAAACTCCCCCCAGTTATCGAGTCAAAAGTCCTGATTATTTTAATTCATAGTATTAGCTGAATACCTAACCCACCCCCCAATGTTAATTATTAATTGCTAAGTTTGTTGGTAGTTTGTTATCGTCTCTGTATGCACTAAATACATGTGTGCCTTGGTACAGCATTGCAGTAACTTGCCATTAGAGTAGGAGCTCTGTAATTCATAAGTATTGATTCATGTTCGAGCGGCATTACAGCATCATGTCCCTGAACCAGACTGTATACATGAGCAAGCACAATAAATAAAGCAGCAAAGAAAGAGCGGGCATTTACACTGATGCTGTGCTATCAACTGCCCATTACGTCTTATCTGGTACAATCACAAGAGCATGCAACAATATGCTTCTGCACATGATGTGTGCACAGTCCATTATACCATGTTGATAATGTGCTCTGTTTTTCTGCTCCCATTTAGCAGCCAATGACATGAACGAGGAGACATACAGTACTGTCCTGGAGGTTGTTCCAGCTTTTTGTGTTTTTTTTTTTTTTTTTTAATGTAGCAGAATTGTACAACAAATTGTATGTGATGTGATGTGATGTGATTTGATGCTACAGGGTGCATCAGCACAGGAACACCACTTTAAATGGTATGGTTTTGAAAGCCTCTCAAGGTCTTAGCAGCAGGTGAAGCTTGAGCTTAGAATTGATTCTCCACGAAGAAAGTAGTCCTTCAACGTTCAGCTTATATTCAGTGTTGCCACACGCTTTGATTTTTTTTTTTAGCCTTCTTTGTATGTGGTATAAAAGTGTCTTTAATACATGCATATGTGTGTATTTGGCTTTTTAGTTATCATTGATCACAGCCACTCGTCAACGACGCTTCATCCCTTTTGAACTAGGGAGCACGTGCTGGAGTCAACGCACCCCCAGATTGCGCCTCTCAAATATTAAAAAAATAGAATGAGAAAACAGGTTAAATAAACGTTCACATTGCGACAGATGTTATATTTTTGAACTGTTATCAACTGTCCCCACCATGAATGTAGCTTCCTATCCTTCTCGGAAAGAGTTCCACTTTTGTAACTGTGCAAAGGCAGCCTTTTAGGTACTGTCAGATCAATCCTTTGGTGTGTACTGACCTTGTAAAATTTCACTTACAGTGGCTCGACCTCGTTCAGCTCTGTGAATACAAAACACTTTGACCTCGATGTCCCACTCACTGTCAGTGCCACACTGAGAAAGCCTCCCAGTTGCTGTACAGCAGTGCACTCTGTGTGTTAAAAAAAAAAAAAAAGAAGAAGACCCACTTGGTTTGTTTTTTTTCAGTCCTCAAAGTTTGAGTTTGTCCCTTCTTGTGGGTGGAGAAGTGTTTACAACAATCATTTAATCTGCGCAAACACAGCGAATCATCTGGGTCTCATTAGCGGAGACAGGATGCTCCTCTCTATGGCACTTCGGTTGGTTGCTTTTATGCTGTTAGATCGGCATACTTTTGCATAAAAAAAACCACATTGCCTGCTCTTGCTTTAAGGAAGGGGACAGGGTTATGTAACCACTTTTTTATGCTCTGATACAGTTGAGCTTCAGAACCTGGAACTTTCTTGCCAAAGGTGTGTTTCCTCACACTTTGATTAACACTTCTATCAAGCAAATAAAAAAAACAGATTCAATCTTAACACCTGATAATTAACGTCACTGTAGGTTATGGGCCCGTCGTGTCAGTTCAAAATAGATTTTCTGACGCCATCATGTGCAGCAGCTACTGTATATTTGCAGCGCTATTGGAGGTAGATGAGCAGGTTCAGGTTATTTGTTGGTCGATTTGGTTACAAGGAAAGTCACATATACTTCACTATACATACTGTACTATACAAGCACAGACAATACAGAAAACACAAACCTGATAACTCGATCTGTAAAAGTAACAGAGCTTCAAGCATAAAATGAACTGTTTAGAAGCATAAAAAAACCCAGCTGATCTCTCAAAGGACCAACAACCACAGCAAGCAGCAAAGAGAAAAAGAACATGGTACCGACACATGTCCAGGTGGAATCACTACAAAAGGACAACCAAGCACTTTTTTACTCATAGAGAAGAAAGTGTCAAAGGGAACATGTGGGGTGTAATTTGCCAGGGGAATCTCAAAAATAACCATTATAATTACACTGTTAAATGACTCAGCGACAACTTATTTGCCGCAAGAGAATCAATGATGATACATTGAGCACACTGATCAGCTGTAGGAATCATTGCTCAACTTCAGTTTGGTGTCAGTTTCCCCAAATGCCTTAGCCTTGAACTCTTTCATGCAGCTGTCCACCCACTCTCCTCTTCTTCTTCTTCTTCTTCTTCTTCTTCTTCTTCTTCTTCTTCTTCTTCTTCTTCTTCTTCTTCTTCTTCTCCTTCTTCTTCTTCTTCTTCTTCTTCTTCTTCTTCTTATTCTTCTTCTTCTCCTCCTCCTCCTCCTCTTCCTCCTCCTCCTTCTTCTTCTTCTCCTCCTTCTTCTTCTTCTTCTTCTTCTTCTTCTTCTTCTTCTTCTATCAGACTGTCAACTTCGGTTCCTGCTGCCCTCATTCGTGAGAAATGAAGTAGTGATGCATTGGGTCAAATTGGCAGGGAGAATCTGCTTAGACCCTTTTTGAAAAAAATTTAAAAAAATCTATCGATACTTGACTCCACAGTTTGAAAATGTAACACATAAGGCAGGAGAACATAATATACATCAATCCATATACACCCCTACGCGTATTAAAGACTTTTGCCAGGGTGAAGGTCATGAAGCAGACCTTCATAATTGATTCAAACTTTGGAGGCTGGTTGAAGAATGTTCTAAATAAGAGGATGTTATGTGCTGGGTCTGGTTGTGTTTGTGCAAGTATTTATTTGTGTCTCTCCACCTTCCTAAGCCATCTGTCTGTGTTGGAGTATCAACAGAGTGCATGTGTTTGAATATTTTTTCCCCGCTAATTGATGACACAGTTATAGCGTACACATGTGAGGTGTCTCGCTTGTGCCATAACTTCCACTTCCTGTTTGAGACGCAGACAGCCGTCAGTGCGGGAGTTCAGCTTGGCAAAAGTAGCTGCTCATTGATTCCTCTGACAGTCACGCAGGTGTTAGCGATGGAGGGATCAGCCTCTTCACTCGGAGAGCACGAGGACAGCGGGGCGTTCGCGCTGACTGCCGTGTTTATTTATTCATTAACAGGCGGTTTGCTCCTCAGCTCTGCCTCGCAGGACCGTTTTCACCTGTTTCACCTCCTGAGGTTAGAGATAGCGCTGCATTTGGTATCCGATCTGTCTTGAGTGTGCAGGATCACAGAAGGAAGCACACACGCACACACACACACGCACACACGGCAGCATTCATCCCTCTGCCTACCATGAATGAGTGAGACTGCAGGGACAGTGGAGAGAGCTGGAGGAAGGGAAGAATGAAGGGTGGAGTCGAGAGCTCGAGGGACCGTGGCGAGGCAGATCCTATATTGATTGGTTTAGTAAGAGAATCCTCCGGCTTTTAGTGGTGCTTCTTAATAAGAGTGGCTTGTGGAAAGAGAGATCGCATCAGCTGAACTCCACTCCAGAGGCCGTCTTTGCCTTTAGAATAGTTCACGGCAAATATCAAAACATAAGCCAGGGAGGAGGCTAATCGTTTTAGGTCAGGGTTTCCTCCACTCAGTAACTTAAGAGATTTAAAAATATGACTTACGAGTATGTTGGATACTTTTTTTTATAGAGGTCAGCTGTAATTGAAGGTTTTAAAAAAAAAAGTATGAAAAGGTTCTAAACTTTTGTGCAGTGCCCATTTCTTCGTGCGATCTGAAGCGAAGCTGCAGAAACTCTGCATGTACCTATCACACAACACGCAGCAGGATCACACAAAGACAATCTACAGATCTTATAGTGTGTTTGTGCACTTGTCGCAGCATGGATTCTGTGGGTTTTTTTTTTTTGTTTTTTTTTTTGCACTGACAGCTCCCTGCACGCACCCTGTCTGTCTATCTCGGTGTTAAGTCGCATCTTCAGAGAAACGCGGAGCTATTTTAGGAGGCAGCAGGTTGTGTTAAGCGAGGAAGTGAAGTGACACAACTCGGGGTTGAGATTTGCTCTTGCCTGAAAACCTTGAAAATATCTTTATTTAGCAGCCTGCTCCCGAGACACCTTGCAGATTGCACCGAGCTACCATCAGATAATGGGTTGCCTCAGAAGGAAGCGGCACATCAGACCACGAAGATGTACGACCAGATATCTGAAAATGACTGTTGCTTTTATATAGTACAACAACGTTTGTTTGTTTCTACAGGTCATTTTGATCCTTGCATTGCTGCCACGAAAAAGACATATTTTTGTCTTCATAGTGACGTTCTCAAATGTACATGCTTACATTTGAAGACACTGAGCAACTAACATAACTTTGAAGAATGTGTAACTTAAGAGTCTTCCTGTGTGGATATTGAGGAGAGAACAGCGTGGACTATTTTGGGCTGTTTTCGATGATTTAATTTTATTATTTATGTATTCACCTCCACTTGAAAGAGAGCTGAGGTCCCATGTGGTCTCTGTCTCTTTCTCACACTCTGCTTCTCTTTCATGCACACACCCACACACAAAGTCCTTATTTATTGAGACATTTTTTTTTCTCTGATTTTCTGATAAGAACACCTCCCTCAGCCGTAGCAGTAGCTTCCGTTGTAATCGGACACGCACGAGTGTAAGTGCAGTTCATTACGGTTGCCTTGTGTTTGCGCTTGTTTAATGACAGCACCTGCTGTGTTTGTGCCCTTCACTCACCCATCTGATCGATAGCTGGCCGGGTCTGCCAGCATGCTTGCTGTCGCTGGATCACTGCTAACCCAATTAAACAAATTGTTCTGTAACCCAATTAGCAGGACCTCTGCACTATATTAACCTAATACACCCCGGGCTGTCACACACAGGCATCTCGGTAGCATCAGACCTGACAGGCCAGGTAAAAACACGATTTGCTTCTTTCATACAGTGCTGCAATTCCCCTAAAATATTAACGTGATGTTATTTTTGTCTCTTTTATGTTTTACTCACAACCCCCATGCTTGTCCAATCCTACTGTACCCAGGTTCTACTCACAGATAGACATACTTTGACCATTTTTAGACCCATTTTAGTTTCTTTTTCAGCTAAAATTTCAGTTTCCGATTCTCGGATGAGAGGATTTAATGAGTGTTTTTTTTTTTTCCAGTAAACTGTAAATGTTAAAGTTTTCACCAAAAGAAAAAAAAAAACCTGAAGATGTGAATGTGAGCCGTGATAAATTATATGAAATACTCTTCATGCATTTCATATAGCAGCACGACTGGTTTTCGACCTACCTAAGGGAGTATTTCACTCTGCTACTCATGTCCTGACAGCAGGTCCGAGTTACTGCTCGTATCAACTTTAAAACTACTGATTAGAGCTCTCAAGAATAGCCGCGCACGTGTGTCTGATCGGACTTATGTAAAGCTCTTTTGTTTGCACTTACTGACACTGTTTCTCTTTTTTAGATGCGTGCTTGTGTTGTACTTACTCTCCGATGTACGTTGCTCTGGATTAAAGCGTCTGCTAAGTGAATTGTAGAATTTACGACGACCACACGTGAAGAAAAATAAATGCAGATAAACAAATAACCGTTAGTTGCAGCGAACAACTAAGTTTATGTTGACCTGGAACAATAGGCTGTGAGGCATTTACAATCTGTAAGTTACTTACATGAGCAGTGAGAGGACATCAGAATAACACAATATTAGGGGCGCCTCGCGCTCATGTTGTGTCCTCATTCTTCCCTTTCAACATTTCCTGTCTGTCTTCAGCTGTCCTACCCATTAAAGGCAAACATGTCCCACAAATACCTTTAAAAAATAATAATTTAAAACAATTTTTAAATGAAAACAACTTTACATTATTAAACAATTATACTTTTCATACAAGAAAAATAATGGAATAAATCAAGTTTAGGGTATTAAGGTACTATTTTTAAAAGTCGAATATCAATATCAAATGTATAAAAAAAAGTTCAAAGAAGAAGAAAAATGTGCTTAATATATAGAACATTTAAAAACAACCATGGTTGATCTTCACAGAGTTCAAAAGATAAACAATGAGGAAAAAAATACATCACGAAAGGATTTTAAAATGATCATTAATTCTGTTGGAATGAAACGTTCTCCACTTGAAAGCAGAGTCAAAGAGAACGGAGCTGAAACTTTAAAGCGTGTGGGCAGATCGTATTTGAAGTGGTAAGATGTTCCAAAGGTTCAGGGCGGCGCCTGGTTTAAGCCAACTTTTTGCCACATCCTCTGAGCAGCTGATGTGATAGTAGACCACAGTGCTCGAGCTGAAGTGTGAGGTTTAGTGAGGCAAGGTGTTACAAATCCATGGAATCCATCCTTCTACAGTCAAATTTTGAGCTGGATCCTGTAACGGACAGGAAGCTGATGGAGGGGAGAGCAAACACGGCGTGTAGTGTGGTCACTTTTTCTCTGTCCAGTCAGGAGGCGGACAGCAGTTTTGAACAAGTTGCACGGTGTTTGATGAATGACTCCTACACCACATAGAGTTACAGTCAAGCTGAAACAATGCAAAATAGCCAATTTGATTTGTACATGCAATCATCATCATCGTCAAAAAAAACAACCACTGCTTTTAGATCTTGTTTTATGCTCAGGTTTTTAACTCTGCCTGATTTTGATTGTGTGAAACTTTACTATTGTTTTTTTTATGGTACTGTAGCACTTTGGCATTTTCTTTTAAATGTAAGGTAAGGTGCGTTAAAAATAAAATGGATTATTATTACTGTCACAGTAATGGAGGAAAAAGAGTATCCCGCTGCTTGGTGAATCTGGTTAGTGGTGTGGTCCTGTAGCGAAAGCCTCAGAACTGAAATAAATTTAGAGTGAAAAGCAGCAAAGGAAGGAAATTCTTATCACCTGTCATCAATGAACACGGTATAACATGGTATGCGTAATAGCTTCGCTTTAATTTTCTGTGTCGCATTTCGGCGAGATCCAATTAGTCATCTGTGACTTTTCTCCAGTGTCAGAGGAGGTGAGAAGTGTAATGGATGAGCGGGCCTAGTAACTTGGCAGGAGTTGCGCTGGAGTGGAGGTGTAAGGTAGGTGGCGTCGGGCTCCAAGTGTAAAGAAAGGCAGCATGACTCACCTAGAGAGGAGCCTTGGTACTCCATTGAGAAGCAGCCCACAGATCTCTCCCTCTCTCTTGTCTCCTCGCCATCTGTGGCGATGTGCAGGGTAACATGAGAGAAGACCGAGACGGAGACTGATGGCAAACATGTATGTAGGTTAACATTTCGAAATCCACCTGGGGTAATGGTTTTTTCCATAAGCCGCCATTGTTGAGGCTGACCCGGCTTTTAGGACTGAATTAAATCGATGGCTTCTCCGTCTAAGGCTGGGAGGAGCGGGGAAGCCAGTCTCTGTCTGCACAGCCACGATAACACTGCTCAATGGGCACTAACCACCTTTCAAATGGAAATGGAATATCCAGTGCAAATTAGGCACAGTCATCTGGATTGTACTGGGATGTGAATGGGAGATGCAAGCGTAACGGTTTAGGGGTGGGTCGCGCCTTTGGCTTTGTTGTGCTGGAGCTTAGCTTTTTTTTTTTTTCTTCTTTTTAACGGAGCAAATGAGTTTCATGTTGTGCTTTCTTTGAGGTTTTGCGAAAGAAAATTACACAAACAGAAACTGTGTTGCATATTGAAGCATGTAAGATTTGATGCAAGCTTGCAAGTGCAGAGAGTGACTCACCCAAAACCATGGGGGCGTGTGTGTGTGTGTGTGTGTGTGTGTGTGTGTGTGTGTGTGTGTGTGTGTGTGTGTGTGTGTGTGTGTGTGTGTGTGTGTGTTACAGAAAGTGTGCTAAGTTACAGTATACACTCATCACAGCACCGGTTCATCTTCCTCTGCTCACCACCCCTCCCCTCTCTCGTCATATCCTTTCTATCATCCTCTCCCCCCCCCCCCCGTCCCTCATTAGCTTGCTTGCAAACACACATGCAGACCCAGACAAACTGGGCTGAAGGGGAGGATTCATAAAGTGCTGACACAGAGAGCAAGCGTTGTGATCAGATTGAGCATTACTTGAGTCCCGTAAAAACCCCCCTCGGGGGAAGGGTTGAAAACATATCACTCATAGATTCTGCCTGCCCCACAGATTAAAGTGGAGGGAAGCGTGTTTGGAAACATGTGTAAAATGAGACAGCGAAGTTTGCGTGCGCGTGCGAGTGTATGTTCTTGTGTGGATTTACAGTGGTCGCGCTATCGTGCATGTGTCTGTCTGCGAGTTACAGACTGTAAAGCTAATGAAAAGAGCCACTGGGCGGGTGTGCGGTGGTAAATGGCTGCATGGAAGTGTCGGCATGTGTAACTGCTTCAATTGGCTCTCTGGGGTTGTCCTCGGGGAAATAAGGAGAGCAGCACAAGCAGAGATATGTGGCCGCTAACAGTGAGTTATGTGCCTGTCCTGTATGTGCACATTGTCACTTGTTTTAAATCAAAGATTGATGTCAAGAGACGCAACAAATAGGCCAAAAAGTGCTGATATAAAGGAGGTGTTCATAACAAAATATATTTTTCTTTTTATTAGTGAATAGAAAAATGAAAAGAAACAAAAAGGAATAGAAAAGAGCGAGACAGTGAGACAATACAAACAGTAAAGGGATTTGGGGTGCCGGTGGCCTAATGGTGCCCCTTCTAATATGTGACTCCTCTTCCTCATGGCATTCCACACTATCTCTCTCTCTCCTTACTCAAACCTTTAAATAAAGAACAGCACAGTGACTGTAAATTGAAAGAAAAAAAAAAAAAAGAATACATTTTTTAAGAATAAAGATTTTTGGTTGTGTACGTGGCAGGGAAGGGTTTTGGGATTAGTTATAGATGAAATGATATCATGTTTCTAGAAGTGTGCTATTATATGGTAAATCCATAAATGCATACACAAACAAAGTCAAACAAATGCAGTCGTTCCAGTTGTTTGCAATACATTGTGACATGAATCTGCACATATCTGGGTTTGAACTTTTGAATGTTCCGTGTGTTTTTCTCTTTATTTCACACACACATTTATTCTAAATGCATTTACACATGTTTATACTTGCACATGTTTTCGTATCTTAGGGCTGCGTCCGTCTGTTTGTTCAAGACCTCTCAGGACTCCGTATGGTGTCATGGGTGATAAATGTGCTCCAGGGGCAACACTCAGCAGCTGCTTACAGACTCACAGCGGAGCACGCTGAGCCACGACCTGTACACCCTGATGTGTAAAGGTCTGTTGCCAAGTGGACACCCACCTGCAAGCACACCACATACTGTATTCTCTATGGCGCGGGTACAAAACCAACCTGGGTGATTTATGTCTTCCACTTCTTTTTTTTTTTTCTTTTTTTTTTTGCCTGTGAAACAATGACTTGCAGAAAGGTAATGAATCAAATAATGAGTGGTAAGAATGATAAGTAAACCACTGACTCAAAATGTTCTGCTTTCGTTTCAGACTAGAGGAGCAGGACCGTACAAGGCGCTTAAAAACACCTCTTGTGCAGAAAGGTTAGCTGGGTTTCAGTTTTGCAGCTAATTCAAAAAGTCTTTTTCTTTGTTACCGTTGACTGTGCGAGAGAGGATTGGAAGGTGCACCGTTGGCTTACAGAAAAGATAAGGGAACTAATTCCTCCCCTCTTCTTCTTCTTCTTCTTCTTCTTCTGCTCTTTGATCCTCACCTCCCGCTTCATATCTCTTTGATTGCCATGTTTATGACACTTCCTTTGCCTGCTCTTGCCTCTCTCCTCTCCTTCTGTGTGGCGTGGCGTGTCATCGTGTTCATCGTCTGTTGGAGGTCTTCTCACACGCGCACGCACTCTGAAGGAGTGTACGGAGACACGCGCACAATCTGAGCACCACACACCAGGCTCTCTCTCTCTCTCCCTCATAGAGGTAAAGTGAGTGCACCAGCATCTGCCATGAATAATTGAGTTATCTGGCTCCGCGCAGAAATAGCAATCTCCCCACACAAGTGTGAAAACATCACTCGCCACCCGAGACCTGCGAACGAGCGCTGCCATGTTGGTCTGCACGTGTGCATATGTGTGTGTGCGTGTGTGTGTGTGTGTTTGTGTGGGCTTGCGCTCATGCTTGTCTGACTTCTGTGCTTATGTTTCTTGTGAACGTTGAAGAAGGGTTGTAATTCATAATTTTCACGATGTTGCACTGACTGTGACTTTGAAAAAAAACGAGACCATGATGCAAAAAAAAGAAAAGAAAAAAAAAAACCCCGGAAAGGGTCCGAAATCTAAATATTGACAAATTTAAAATTAGCAGACACACACCGAACCTTTCCCACTTATCCTGTCGCATCTTTATTTCGTTGAGTTGAATTTGGCTTGCGGTTCCATCAATGATTCGTTGGAGCATGTGATCACCATCTCGATCAGGAGAAACACTTTTGAAACAATTGTACATGTAGTCTAAAGATTTGAAACGATTTGCCTGCAATATACTCTATAATTTTGATGCTTCTAATGCACTTCTTCACTTGTTGTATAGTGGTGTGTCAATAATGGGGCACGCCGATTTGGGATTTTTGCGGGTCAAGACTATTAGGAGTATTGGTCCCTTAAAATGCTGTTATCATGATATGGCAAAAAGCACACTACAACAACTTGAACACTGTTTTAATAGGCTAGCAAGAAAAATACCAATTAGTCTTTTTCCTGCCAATATAATGTACTGTGTGTTGTTATGAGCAGTGGTACCAGAGGGGTACTTGGTAACATACAGCCGTCTGTAGGTTTAATGTCAGTATCATGACCTGCACTGGAAAGAAGAAAACAAGAAAATCTAAAACATTTCTTCTGCGACACAGTTTTTTTTTTTGCATATGTGCAGTGCATCCTCAACACTAAATAAATTGTCAATGTTACTTGAAGAGTGAGACCTATTTTTACAGCACACTTTGATTCTGTTGACAGCGCCTCCTGAGATTATCATGGCAGCTTAAAATCTCATAACTAGTGTTACTGGTGGAGCGTCAGCGTTCCCGTCCCGGTTCTCTGTAAAAGACTGACCTGATGTAAATCAGCACCGAGCCCTGGCATACACTCTCCATGCGCTCGACTCATGGTAGCCGTCCAAAGCGATCTGAACACTGACATGACAAAGCTGAGGGAGCAGAATCACCGCAAACTGACAAATAAGGCCAAATCTGACAGGCCAATCCTCAGAGCAGCTTCGCAGTTTGACAGATCCCTCAGCGGTGGAACGTGAGAGCCAACGCCCTGCGCGGCAGCAGCAGCAGCAGCAGCAGCACCATTCATTAATGCTATTTCATAACTCTACTGTAGGGATGATCACACAGGAGCAAGGCTACATGAAATAATAAAGCCAGCGTCACATCTCAGATGTGATGCGGATAGAAACTTCTGTGCAGCGTTAGTGTTAGAGGCAGGTCCGCTGTAAAAGCTAGCCTGCTACGTTGTGCAGGAACTCGGGCCTGGAGGGTGGGGGGGGGGGGGGGACGCAGCCAGCTGTTTGGTCTAAAAGCTCCGCACTCCGTTGTGGGGAGACAGCGGCAGATTAAACAGCAATCTGACTGATCCAGCCCACACACTTATCCTGCCCCCACACCCTTTCCCCTTTCCCCCTTCACACACACACACACACACACACACACACACACACACACACACACACACACACACACACACATCCGTCATGGTGAAGAGTGACCACTTTCTCTCCTGCTGAACCATGACGCTAAAGAGGAGCTGTGCTTGTGGCGGGCTGCTGCCATAATAGGTAAAAAAAAACAAAACCCTAGAAACAGGGGGGCGATGCCGATGATGACACTGCGGGGCTAAATCTGGGGCAAGCTGTCCCGGGATTGGACGGATTCAACAGCTGCCAGCACGGACGCAGTGATCCTGTTATGATACTGACATTATCAAGACTTGTGAGGTATTAAAAGATGATGACCGAGCAATTGGAAGTTCTCAGCGTTCCTCCTGCAGTTAATAAAGAGTTTGCATGTGTTTGACAGCCTGCTTGCTTTTGCATATATACTGCAGCGGGTGAGGTTTAGCAAAAGTGCACGGTTTCAGTTTGAGGCAGTAAGCATTGAGCCTCAGGCCCGAGGTCTTTGCCCCCCCCCCCCCCCCCCCCCCCCCCCCCCCCCGGTGTTTTCTGCAGGGTTAAAAGTCTTTAACATGGAAATCGTCCTTAATCGTCATTAAGTCAGCCGGGGCTGGGAATTTAAAAAAAAAACATATAGGGAGAAGAAGTCTCCCTGGATCATTTGAAATCCTGTTTGGATGTTTCACCACATTGCAGCTGAGAGATTGAGCCGATCCTGCTCCCGTTTTCTTCCTGCGTCTCTCTCACTTTTTCCTTTGTTCCGGGGTTCTCCTCTCCCTCTCCTCACTCCTTTTTCTTCTTCTTCCTCCTTTTCTGACATTCTTTGCTGTGACTCTGTTCTCTCTTGTCGGCCTGTCTCTCTTTCTCTGTCTCTCTCTCTCTGTCTCTCTCTCTCTCCCCCTCTTGTTTCTCCTCTTTTTTGGTGCATGCTGGGGGATTGGGAGGGTTCCTCCAAATTGGCACACAGATGAATAATGCATCTAAAGCAAAAGCAGAGAGCTGGGGTTGGATATATCTGTCTGTCACACTCTTTCTCTGTATTACAGTTATGTTGGGAGTTAGGCTGATACTTCTGAGGAGAGAAAAAAAAAGAAAAGAAGATGTTTGTCGCTTTTTCACCCGGTGTCCCATTTGCTCTCCTCTCTGTCATTAATTCTCGGTGTCTGTGATAGTGTGCATGCGTGGTCACACAGCCCTGTGGGTGTCATGCAGCTTTACATGCTGTGCTACATACTCCAATTTTTCGGAAGTTTTTTTCCGACAAGGCTGCTGGTTGTTTGTGCTAAGACACACATACATAATGCATGTGTGGGATTTTGATTTCATTTGATTCTCTGTCGCTGTTTGCATGCGTTTGTGCATGCGTGTGTGTCTTGCTATTCCCAAACTGCTGTGTTAAAAAAGCAAAGTGCACTCGTGAGCATAAGCTTGCCGTAGCACCATCATTAAAGTAATGAGCAGAAAGTTAGCACTGAAGTCAACCATAAACAGAGAAATAGAGAGAGAGACAGCAGGAAAGAGAGAGAGAGAGAGAGAGAGAGAGAGAGAGAGAGAGATATCCCCAATCCCATAAGGATAAATCTTAAATCCTGAATGTTGCTTCTGACTCATTCTGGTTAATTAAGTCGAGTCAAGTGAGAGGAAAATGGGGTCTTGCCTTGGCTGAGTGTGTAGGATCAGCACTACTGTATATGCGGCTTATGAAGTCTCTCACTGGAACTGTCCTCTGTGCACTCAGAAAGCTCAGATAGAACAAACTGTATCCAGACTATTCCTCCCATTTTTATTAGCTTGACCCGCGCCGCTTCTTTACACATGGAAACTACTGGCACCCACTGCCACTCTGGTTTTAAATTGACATGCAGACCGAAAGACAACTCTGCCACTCAGCATTGTGTTTCAAGGGATGCACCATAGCAGAGTTATATTTGTAGCACTTTATCATTTAGCCCAAATAAGGGGCAGTTTTTATTTTATTTTATTTTATTATTATTTTTTGCTTAGCACATCCTGCTGCTAAAACACAACCTGAAACTCAGAGCAACAAAGAAATCTGTCGAGCCAACCTTTGGGATTTTCTTTTGTTGTTGTTTTTTTTTTTTAACGGTGGAAAGATTTCACCACGCTACACAGGATGAGGCAAAGGAGTGAAATGTCAAAATCCTGTGTAACTCTAAAAATAACACAACACAAGCGTTTGCCATTTGAGCACATCAGAGGCACACGACCGGGTGTGGAACAGATAAAACAAACAGTGCTTTAATACCCAACAGCAACCAGAGCGGCGCTGCCAACTGTCCTCTTCTGAGAATACAGAGGAGTAGATTTTCACAAGTGTTTATGTGTTTAACATTTTCAGATCAGGAACGTGATTTTACCTCCCATTTCGTCATGGAAGACACAACAGATTAACAGAAGAAGGATTTGCGTTAGTTAAAAATAGCGTCGCAATCTCATAGCAGGTCAATGTGCAGTCACATATTTAACAGAACCTGTTCATCAGTTTTTTACACATTACATCATATCTGAAAACATAACATTTTTCTTGAAGCAGTTTGACAAGGCAGTTTTTTCAAAAGTGCTAATTAGAGATTTTTTTTCTGACCTATTTTCAAAGTTGAAGATGAACAAATATTTAGTCCTTAAGTGAGCATAAACTCCAGCAGGATGCTCTCAGTGGGATAGACTCACAATAAACAGCTCTGTTCAGAATCATGCTCTTAATGAAGGAATGTGTCATCGTGTGCAAAATGGGGATTCTGTCATGTATTTCTGGCAACAAAGGAGGAGGTCTGTGTCATAGAGGAATAAGCCTCATCGTGGCAGGTTTATTGTTGGTTAAACCATGTACAGTCCGACCACCCTATCATTAATAAGACGTATGAACACAAGCCCACTTTGTCACTTAACACATTACCTCATTAAGAGACAGATGTTGCCGAAGCTTTACAGCCTAGAAATCACATTTGTGATTGCTTATCAGATTAGAATCCAAGTCCAGGACAGATAGCTCGGCATTTTTTGGATATGTTACGTGACCACTTGTAACAGGTCACTTTGGGACTAAAATTTCAGCCGACATTTCCAAGTGCCGTTCCATGGCCTGAGTCCTCGCTGGATAGATGTGTGTGTGAGGCTTAGAGATAGCTATTGCAGCTGATGGCAAAAAAAATGTCAGAGGGTTAATCCGTAACACCCCCCCCCCCCCCCCCCCCCACACACACACACACACACACAACCACCACTACCACCACCCTCTCCCTTTCCTCCCTCCCTCTCTCTGCAGCCTCGCTCGCCCTTTTTCTCCCCCCTCACTGTCTCCCCATCGCTCCGTGTTGTTATGCACAGTGCAGCGGTGTCCCGCGGGGCTGCAGATTGCCGTGGACATGATGTGATTTTCCCGTCTCCTCTCAGATGTAATATGCTGTAGTCTGGGGCCTCTGATGAACCTGCACTGTTTGGAAGTCATGTTGTCCTCTGTACACTCCCTTTTTTTTTTTGTCGTCCGATCGTCGCCGTGTTGTGTCCGTCCATCACAGATTCCGTTTGATCTGATCTTCAGATGGAGTGATAGATTGATTTAGAGATGGGCTGGTGCACGCTGCTTTACAGGTTGACACCCAGTAACAGGTCGGTGTAGAACAGGTGAAGTCATTTAGAAATGTTCACACTGCCTGATGAGCATTATTAGCCTCAAACTACTTTATAGGCATTGAATTTTAAGCCTTCAGTTGGCATGTGCTTAGTTCAACTAACTCAGGTAGAATAAAAAGGAAGTCTTTTATTCTCCCTCTCCTTCTCTCTCTCTCTCTCACACACACACACACACACACACACACACACACACACACACGCTCTCGTCCTAACATCTCCGGGGGTCTACTCTTTTGTTGCCCTTGATAATAATCACTTAGTTGGATTTGTCCTAATGTGATGACAGGGACTGAAAGCTGCGTTCAGGAACATGACGTTGCTGTATCGGCCTTGTGAATCTCTTGCTACAATTAGGAAAATTGGATGGCTCTATTAATCCAATGTGGGAAACTGAGGGGAAGGAGGCTTTTTTTTTTTTATGTAATAAGTGCATGCAGCTTTGGCTGGAAGAAACATGAATCAAAGGTGAAGCTCAGTGAGAAACTGAACGAGAAGGACTTTACTGTTTTCAGGTGAGGACGGGCATAAGGTCTTATGGGATACGTTCCAGCAGCTGACGTGTTTGTATGAAGGCGGTTGATAATAGTGCATGGTGGTGGACGACGAAATCGAAAGTAAAAGCACTGATGCCACACAGGCGAGAGTTACTTGGGGTCACAGGATCCAATTTTAATCAGGAAAATGCATCTGTAGTATAAAGTACACGTACTAATAAATGATGAAAAAGAACCCCACTACAACTATTACCTTATATAATGATATACCATAGCTTCACAATAGATTCCGACAAACATCATTTATCAAGCTGGTGCCAGAAACCTTTGGGAGAAAACACAGCAGAACTGCAGCGCAATCATTAGTTAGGCTGATTGTGATAATGCTGTGAGTGTTTCCAAATTGTTCTTTTTTACTGGTAGAAGCCTCAGGCAGTCGTTCGTTTACCTTTGCTCGTTACAAACACGTTATTTGAATGCGAGCCTTTTCAACTTGTAGTTTAAATGTTCCCATGAGGAAACTTTAAGAAAGGGTGGAGCATGCAGTCAAAAGCTTGTCGGGCATTGCTGGTTCACAGTTCTGTCACATCTCATCTAACACGTACAGCGACAGGATATTTTGTAGCTTTATGCCAGCAAAAATAGTCTGATGAAAAAGGACAGTACAGCAGAAAAAAACAACATACCAGTAATATAAGTGGACTTTTCCAAAATGCCTCCACGTAGAAGTTTTTTCTTTCCTACATGCATGACAATTTTAGCTATATTAACCATGTCAGGTCCTCCAAAAAAGGACCTGACATGCACCCATAATAACCCTAACCCAAAACCCAACAGGAAATCCTTCATCATTTTTTGCATTTTCAGGCATCCTATTCGAACTTACTTTATTGAGTCCCTGTTCATGCGATCATTACCGACCCAGTGTTGTTCTCCTCACGATTCTACAGAAACGGTACTAATGACGAATTACTTGATGTCGATGATCATACAGTTAGATGGATAAACACTTTATTTACTCCCCTGATTACCTCTCTTTGACTTTTTTTTACCGCTTCAGTGCGGAAACAACCATGCACTGGATTTTCTTAAGCTCTGGGAAGCAGCTTGTCGATCAGCAGTGGATTGTTGTAAGAGAGACAGGGCCTTTAAGTACACAAGACTGTGAACAGCGGCTGAACCTTTGAGCTGAACAGATTTCTTTAATTTTAGATGACTGCAGGGAATCACCTGCGAAACGCTGAGGTTAACCTTAATATACTTCATATACTCTCGG
Organism: Symphodus melops; assembly: GCF_947650265.1. Lineage (NCBI taxonomy): Eukaryota > Metazoa > Chordata > Actinopteri > Labriformes > Labridae > Symphodus > Symphodus melops. The sequence continues at coordinate 18,151,518 of NC_136703.1, forward strand.
CCTCCTGAAAGCTGTCCAGTCTGTGCTTTGTTCCGTGTTTGGCTCTGTTGTTATTGAAGTCGGCTCTATTGAGTCATTCTGCTCTCTCAGTAAAAGCCATCCCGCACAGAAAGCTGAACCAACATCTCCTGTCTACTGAAAGCATTAATAATTTATAACGACTCGTGATGTAATTCTGAATGTAACAGTAAATGTAAACGTCAGCCCGGAATTGTAAGTGAAATCAGGTTACGCTTATTTTTAAACCGAAGAAAACTGCCCCACTTTTGAGGTAGAGCTGGGATCCAAGAGCGCAAATGAGAGATGGTATTGTCCCAGTGAAAAGCACTGTGCACAAAGAAGCCTCGTGGTAATTAATTACTCACTTAAATATCTAATTTAACAGATGACACATGAAAACACTGCTACATCCATTCATGAGCACATTATGTTATCAGGGTCTGATAAATCCAGTTAATAGAAACGTTTTTCCATTTTTTCTTTTCTTTTTTTTTTTTTTTGCCAGTGATACGTCCACTCTTTAAAAACAGTTAAAGGCACGCAAAAAATGAATATGGAATGGGGTCTGTTTAAGCCAAGAGCTTGAAATTAAGCACATAAACCTCTTAGTGGCTTGAAAACTGTTTTTAGGGCACATGAACATGTAGCTGATTTTCTTTGCCACAGTCTATTTTAGGCAGAATTCAGAGTGGAAAGTACAATTAGCCTTTGTTGAGTTGATTCTGCGTAACGAAGAGGCTGCAGAAACTGTTAGACCCCAGTTTCACATCCTAAGGTTAAGCAGAACGTCACTTAAAAAAACAAAACAAAACTGCATAGCGATTGAAGTTAGATTTTGCAGCAATCTTTTTCTTTTTTTTCATCTGCTGATATGTGTGCCTATGTTTTGCTCTGTGTGTCTGTGTGTGTGTGTGTGTGTGTGTGTGTGTGTGTGTGTGTGTGATCTCAGAGACACAGAGGAAACCTTCCACCCTGTGGTCGCGCTGCACCGCTGCATCCTGCTCTCTGCCTTTGCCAGTTTCTGCTCTCTGCATCCGCCCCTCGACGCGTCTTTGCAGCTCTCAGTTTGACCTCATTACCGCCGTCATTACCATCCATATTAGTCTCTGCACCCTTCATCATCACCACCACCGACGTCTTTATGACAATCATAACCAGCAGCGTCCATGAACAGGGCTATCACCAGCATCGTTATCATTCTCAGTACGCTCTTATTATTATCTCTCTCATCATTTTTACACGTTGAATGAAGACAGATGCAGAAATACTTTCTTCTTCTTTTTTTTTCTTTTTTTTTTTTTTCTGCGCCCGAAGTGTGCGTCGTTGATCGAGCCTGCTGCAGGGGCGTCACACAGAAGCTGCCTCTCCTCCTCCCGAATCTCGTCTGCCACTTGTGCGCTTCACATTACTGTTAAATGCACTGCGAGACATGTGCTCCCATCCTGCTATTGTGCTCGACCACAGACGCACCCCTCGTATGTGTTCCTCCTCTGAATATTTCAGAAGAGTGCTGATAAAATGCAGGCAGAAACAGACTGCTGATGACCTCCTTCTCATCGCCTCCTCCTCTTTTTCCTTCCTCTTTCTCTCGCCCCCCCCCCCCCCCCCCCCCCACCTCGAATGCTCATCGCACATTCTGCCAGGCTTCCCCGCTATTTCTCTCACTGTCTTCATCCCCCCCCCCCGTCTCATCACTCTCCTCTCTTCCTTCCCCCACTGTTTATCACACCGTCTCTTTCCTACTTCATTTTTTAAGTGTGCACCCCCTCTTTTGTTTTGCCCCCCCCACCCCCCACCCCACCCCCACCCCACCCGGTCCCGCCTCCAGGGTTCCTCACATCTTCCACCCACCTGTCTGTCTTTTTATCCCACTCATTTGCTCCTGTGTCTCACCACCTCTCTCTTACCTTTCCCTTTCATTCATCCCCTCTCGCTCTCTCGCCTCCTTCCCGCCTGCCTTGCTGCCTGCTGTCTGAGGCCTCTGCTCTGCTAATTCATTCGCTGTGCATTGCCTCACATATCTGCGGGGTCAGGCAGACAGACAGCAAGAAAGAGTGAGCGCGAGGAAGGAAAGAGAGGAAGAGAGAGGAGGAGGAGTAAAGGGAGATCTGGAGTATGAGAGAGGGAGAGGGACCTAGAAAAGAGGACATAGAAGAGGAAGAAGAAAGAAAAAAAAAAAGATGCTGTTTTATCTCCAAGAAACAGAAAGCCAGAGCCAGATCCTGTGGTGGTGTATTCCACAATTCCTCACTCTCACACACACACACATAACATTCACAGGAGCTTGCCATGACCTCCTTCTGCTCAGTGCTTGCTTTGTCATTTGGATCTGCGATTTTCAGCTTCCCGGCTTATTGAACACTTTGAACTACATTTCTGCCATTGTCTCTGCCTATAGAGGAATGCACAGCCTATGTAGAGTCTGCATTGTTGTCACTGTTGTTGTGTGCCTGGGGAATGTGCTGGGCAGTGTGCGCAGGTATTCACAACCGCTGGTGAATGTCTCGTGATGATAACACAGTTATAGTTAAAATATCTGAACCGTCAACTGAACCTATTGTTTGATTAAGCAGCATTTCCCCGAGGCCAGTCTCAGGAGTCACTTACACCAGCTTTCTTGTAAGTTCAGTCTCAGCCTACACAAAATTGTGGGTGTCTTCATATGAATACTGCATGATGAGATTTTTGCGTCAGTAAATTAAAAGAGGTTGCACCACACGGCTAGTTCTTGTATGTAGAGTCATTGTTAATAAATGTGTTCGCCCAGGTCAAACTCCAGCTTTCTAAACTAGGTTATCTGACTTAAATAAATAAAACACATATGATCTGTTTAGATTGAACTCAACAAGGGCCTCGGCCCATCTGGTCAAAATGTAGTTTAATAATAATCTGAACCAGGAAGAAAACAATGTACAAACATGAACAGAAGTGTGTAAGCTCATCTGACAAACCGGGTTAGCTAGTTGAATCCTATATTTCTCATCATTTGTATATACTGCATGTGTTTTACTGATCCTGCTCCTTTCTTTGCCCTGTGGAAATATAACAAAGTCATGTCTACATATATGAAGGAGTTTGTTTTTTTCCCCCTGCACAACTAACTCTCACGCCTCTTAACGGTCCCATATCATGCAAAATACACTTCACCATTATTGTCAAACACTAACATGTGTCCGTAGTCCGTCTACAAACCCCCCCCAATAATGACAAAAATCCACCCTCTCCGTCTTTTGATCCACCAGAAGATGTGTTCTCAAACAGGCAGATTGGAGATGTTCCCTTTGTGACATCACAAAGGGCAGTAATCCCTTCCCCTTGTGGGTGACACTCCCACAGCTAGGAGTCTGATCTGCCCTCTTAGTCTGCCTTTCTGACATAAACAATTGGTCATGGTTCAAGAAAGCTCGAACCACATCCCCTTTCAGAGAGGGGCGTGGTCAAACACAGCTCATTTGCATTTAAAGCTACAGACACAGAAACGGTCTGTTGTGAACAGGGCTGAAATACATGATCAGAGTGGATTTTGAGCAGGAAACTTCACAGACTTGTTTTGGGGAGCTCTTAGACTTATTAAAACTTTGTTGAAAACGAGTATAATGTGTAACCTTTAGTGTTTGTCACACCAATTATTTATGTTTTAATGTAAAAACTTTTTTTTTTTTTTTTTTGCTGTAACTCTCTTTCCTCCTTCTGTCATTGTGATTGAGACAGCCAAAGCAATAGGACACATAAAAAAGCTAAATGTACACATGACTCATTTTACTTTGTGAAAGAAAATCAAACAAAACATATAAAATCAAAGAACACATGTTTCTTAATACAATGCAAAACTAGCCTTATTTTCCTCAGTGTACTTGAGTGTATACAAACTTTTTTTTTCTCCCTCCCTGGAGTGTAGGGGAGACAAAAGTACTCAGGGAAAAACACACAATACTCGCAAGTTATATTACAGGACAGTTTTATGTTTTACATCCTCAGTCATTCTTAAACCCCTGGCACAGACTCATCATATCAGCCTGCAGGATATTCGCAGAACAATTGCAAAAGTTTTTACCATCACAATGATTTCAAACTGAGCCAAAGCTTTAAATGAATCTGTCTAAACTAGTCCAACAGTGGAGATACTTTCTCCTTTGCCTGGCATGGACTCAGTGTGTGCATGTGGATGCAGTGGGGGGGTGGGGGGGGGGGGTTTGTTGAGAGTTAGTAAGCCTCTATGTATCAGAGATATGTGAGAGACACTGTAGGAGAAGTTAAGACTGAACAAATGTAACACCACCACAACAGCAACGACATTATACACCACTGTTTAAAAAAACTTGAAACCCTTGTTGTTGAGTGTTTGAACCCCTGCTGATCAGAGAAAAACGAACGTGCTCTGCCAGGAAATGAAGTGTGACAGTAGATGATCTGGTCTCTCCGTCAGTGAGACACTACTCTGGGGAGCTCAGTTGGTTTTTCCAGTTACACTAACACAAGAGTCTCTCTGGCTAGTCAAATGAATGTTCCGGTATCATTTGATCTTTTTTTAACAACAAAAAGAACGAGTGTGATGAAACCTTTTTCTTTTGGCACGCTCGTACCGGCTGCCTTGTAAGGTGTTCTATTTCCCGTGCATTATTCTGCTTCTAATGAGTCAAAAATAGAAACCGATATGTCAGAAAGAGACGCTGACAAAGAGCCAGAGGCAAACTCACTACACACACAAACACACATAAAAAACTCATCCCACTTTCTGCAGCATTTCGCTGGTTTCTTCTTATATCTCATATGTTGTGTCTGTTTTCATTCTTCCTCGTCTCGTGTCTCTGCAGGTTTTTCTGCGCAGACGGTCTGTGTGTCGGAGTTCGAGCTCGACTGGAAGTAAGTGAGTGAGAGGGAGCGGGTGTCATGGATAACGGTCAAGGGACAGATGTCGAGGACCCTCCCTACCAAAACCTGCTGCTCCTGGGCGCCATCGCAGCAGCGTCCGCCTTCGTGGTCACCATCCTGATCGTCCTCGTCTGTGTTGGCTGCCAAAGGTAAGAGGACAGTCACGTGACTTGATTGTGTGTGTGTGTGTGGGGGGGGGGGAGAGACAACCAAATTAAGGAGACTTTCATTGCCCTCCCCGATCACTGTCATCATCCGCTCCTCCTTTTATGTTCCCCTACTTCTTCTGAACTCTTCTCCTCCTTTCTTACATCCCTCCATCCCCTCTGTCTGTCCTCTCCGTCTCTTTTATCCCCTGCCCCGAGTTGAGTGGCCATAATGAATGTTAATGGCTTTGATTGTCAGATCAGATGAAATGATGTTTACGGGACAAAGAGGAGACAGGCCAGAGTCAGAGCAGCCTTACGTTAGCGGACTTCCTCAGAGAAAGGCAAAAGCAATCGAGCAACCGGAGGTTTAAAGAGGATCTGACTCTGACTCTGAGCCAGGCGAGAGCAATGGAGCAGCATTCTTTTTTTTCTTTTTCTTTTTTTTTTCAGTATCCTCAGGGACCAATCAGAGGCTGCACTGTGGCTTTGTTGCCATGGGACACACAGATAAGGACGTGGAGAAATGTCAAAGCAGCTCATGTCATGGAAATACAACAACAAATACAACTAATTCACTTTGTCATGAACAAATACAACACACTCTGGGAAAAAAAAGAGGTCCACCAGTATTGATTTTTTTTTTTATTGACCCGAAGACAAATCAATCCTGTTCTGCTTCCTTTGTATTCTATGGATTAAGGTAGTAGATTGTAAGGTCTTAATCTGAAACCTGCAAAAGAATAGTTGTCATTCTTTTCACATCTTCAAGCGTTCATGACATTTCTACATTGGAGCCTTTTTCGTTCCATGTTATTACCACAACTCCGAGGGGAGATCTCTTCACCTTCTCGTAGTCCCTTTGGGTTAGGCTGGCCATATGTTTGTAGGAACATGATTGAGTTCCAGCTTACTGGGGGGGATGCAATAAGGGCCTCCAGTAACATGGATCTAACAGAACTGACTGTGCTACGTTTTATGTTCAGCCATACTTCTAGCACTTTGTCAAATTAGATGATATACCGTAAATTCCGTACTATTGAGCGCACCTGGATATAAGCCGCACCGGCTAAAAATAAGTAAATAAATGTATTTGTACATATATAAGCCGCACTTGATTATAAGCCGCAGGTGTCCACGCTATAACAAGAGCTATTTACACAGACGTAGGCTACCGGTAACATCCGCAAATACTGTAGCGTCTGTACGGACGTTAAAGGACGACGAGAGCGTTCAAATAATAGCTTTTAATAACCCGATCACTGTCGGCCGTGACCACGCCGTTTACAGCAGAGAGCAACACATAACTTGCCGTAACAATCCAACTCTCTCCCCCAGCGTTCTCTCATACAGCCACTCAACACGTTCTCGCTGGTGCATTCACTGACTCTCCACATAATCGGAATTATGAACACATTATCAACTACTGACTTTACAACATGAACCGTTACAATACGAAGCCTAGCCGACGGTGTCTGTAACACGGCTGATGAAAAAGATGACCGTAATATATTTCACAAGAAAAAGTCCATCCATTCACTGCCTCAGAATGACTTCATTACTCACTTCCTCAGTCTCTGTTGTCGCTGTCAGTGTCATCTTAACGTGCAGCAGCTCTGTTAGCTTCTTTGACAGCCAGGTCGATCGCCTTTAACTTGAAAGCTGCATCATATGTATTTCTCCGTGTGTTTTCCATGATGAGGGTGCGTGCATGAAGCGCAAAATGACTGATATTAAGATCCGACGTGACGAAGTCAAATGTTTTTGCGGCAGAAGCTCATTGTCCCGCAAGAAAAATCCATGCATTAGCCGCACCGGAGTAGAAGCCGCAGTGCTCGAAGTGTGAGAAAAAAGTAGCGGCTTATAGTCCGGAATTTACGGTAGAAAGGATTCCTGCACCACTTTGCGAGCTCGAAGATGCTATTTTTTATTTTTTTTTTGCCTCATTGTGTTTTGCAATGCAGCTGGAGGATCTCAGGTCAAATTAGATGCAGATCCTCCTCCTATGAGGTGAGAAAAAAAAAAAAAAGGGGGATGGGGGTAGAAGAGTTCTCACTTTCACACCTGCACCCAGGAGCTTTAGTCTTCTTATTTCATCTCCTCACTCTCTCTCCTTTGCCGTATCAACAGTTTCCTATAGTTACCATCTCCAGGGATCCACGAGGAAGTGTAACACTACTCTGTATGTGTTTGTTACACAAGATTAATACCAGAGGGTGGTAAAGTAAGATGGCAAAGGGAATTGGCATTAAAAAAAAAAGGAAAATGCTTGATTTTGTTGGGAAAGGAAACTAGCAAAAGAAATGTTTGTCAGTGAAGGACAGCCTGCGCCTCTTTGGCATAAAACCTGAGTCACGCTCCACTCACTGTGTTGTTACTAACCAAGGACTTTTATGCCCCAGCAAGAGTTGGACGCAGATAGCATCTCTCTGCTCTTAGTGTGTGTACGTTTTTCTCTCTATCCACCGGCTCATGTTGACCTTCCTCTCTTTGATGTTGTGTCAGAAAAAGCAAGAGCAAGCACCCCCCCGCCGGAGAGAAAGGGACATCTGTAAATATGGTGAGACATGCTTCCATTTTACTCCCTCCCGTCTCCCATCTTATCTGCTCATTTCTCTCGGCGCTCAAGCTCCCATACGCGGATGCAGATACATGTCTTTGCATGTTAACTGCTCATACGAACCTCTCCTTGTGTGACAGCAGGGCACCCTTCGACATCCTAAACTGAACTCCATGAGCAAATCTGACACCAGGCTGCACGAGATCAATCGCTTTCCCTGCAATGGAAACTGTAAGTGACGAGTGACGTTTGTTTGTCCGTGACATTTTCTGTTACACAACGCTGAGCACCACCGCACTATGTCACTTCTCACCCCCGCTGCTGCCCTCCCCTTCTCTATGTACAGCTGTTAGCAAAAGCCGCCCAGCCAGCATGGATCTCCTGCTTCTCCACAGTCGACGCTCCCAAACAGACCTCAGGCCCTCCCATGGGCGCCAGCTTCCCCAGATCCCCACCAGTCCCCAGGGATCTGGCCAGGGGGGAGGAGGGGAGTCAGGAGGCGACGGGGGAGGAGGTGGAGTAGGAGGAGGAGGAGGAGGAGGGGAGGCTAGAGACCACACCTACACTGAGGTGGGCATACGGAACAACCCTACACCCACCCACTGCCTGGACGACGGCCTGTATGAAAGTGTAGGTGTCCGGGAAGGTGACACAGGCGCCAAAGTTCCCCCCGTCCCGCCATCCACGTCCTCCAACAGCACCCCGGCTTCAGTCAGAGCCGCCCAAAGCCCCCCAGCTCAGGCCAACGGAGCTCGCAATGGGAACGGGCACGGAAATGTAAGTGCACGCAACCACAGATTTTGATTTGGTGAAAGTAGATGGATAGATACTTTATTGATCCTGAGGGAAAGTCAAAGCATCCAGTAGCAGTATACAAAACATGTCCCCCCCCCCCTTACATGTATATCAACCTGAAACAAAGATTCAGGAAGCCCATAGTTGAATGAGTATAAATTATAGTAGAGCACACACATGGATTGACTTTCCACCCACTGATTGGTGCTTTCAAACAGACGTTTCCTGAGTCCTATAGATGCTAAAGAAGATAAATGTACCGCATTTAAGATGGACCAGCAAAGAAGTGTTAATATTACAAATAACACAAATATTTTAACAATTTATTAACAGGTATCTCTTTGATTGTGTTGTGATGAGTTGCTTTGCATCGCAAATATCTGTAATTCTAGATTATAACTCTTTCTTTTGCAGCTTGCGTCTCAGGTAATGTGTACATACTTTGTTACTTCTTCTCAAAGGGTGGCAGAGGGAACGGCAGAGGCAATGGAACCATGAATGGGCCGATGACGGGAAGAAGCAACGGTGTGAGTGGGGTCAACAGGTCCCCTATGTCTTCTGTGAACTCTCTGACCAGCCACGATCCGACTGCAGCTGAGTACGCCTCTATACGGAAGTTCAGAAAGGTAAAAGTACACTTCCTAATGTCTCAAATAAAATGTATCAAAGCCCAGTGATGCTTCTCTTTCTGATTCAGCTGAATGAGTGTTTGGGCTTCTTACTAAGCCAGCCTTGGACCAATTCCTAGACTTCATACGACTGTTGTCAAGCCAAGTGTTTATAGGCCTTACTACAAGTAGAAAAATCAATGTCCTCTACAGGTATTCTGTCACATGACATGATAAAACACAAAACGAGAGATTCACTTGCCAGAGATTTGGGCTAAGGTGACTGGAGAGGTTTAAGTCTCATGTCATGTGTCAGTTTCCATGGTGATTAAAGCAGGCGTTCTCATTTTTATCAATCTGAAAATGAGCTGAGGTTAAAATGTAAAGTATTGCAACATCATTTTTCAATGTTCGATGCAAGCAAATAAAACTAAATAAAGTTAAATAGTTACTGGAAAATGTATTGAATATTAAATAAATATCAACTCATAACATCCCTAACAAACTGAAGTCCAGGTAAACATAAATATTCAGACTTTTTCCTTTGTTTTTGACTGAAAACATTGTGTGTGATGTTTTCACGTCTGACTCAATACCTCAAGGTTGAGAAGATAAACAGGAAGGAGAATAACGGGGCAGACAGCCAGTCAGACAGCCAATCGAGCGTGAGTGATTCACCCTCTGCTGGTCCTCCTCCGCTGCACCGCAGTCAGGAGTTTCCACGGAAACCTCTGGAGCCGTTTCACCTTCACTCCTTCCCGAAGGTACAAGAATCATTGGATCAATGTGCTGTTGATTAATCCCACCAGGCTGTAACTCTGTCTATTCACCACCAGAGGGCACTGTCCACATAGAAACACCTTTGAAGAGGCTCAAACGCAAGGATTGATATTATTTTACTTAATTTCTTCTTTTGGATATTACAGCTTACTTATACGCTGTAAAACATTAGTTACTGTCAGCATATACAGTATGTGTGAGCTTTTTATTGTTTGTTTTTAGCCAATATTTTATTGAAATAAAATATTGTTTTACAAATGTGGGGCCTTAAAACAACCTTGTGTTTTCAAGAGTTTGTTTTGTAATCAGATGGTGATCAGCCTTACCCATGAGTAAGTTATGTTTGTGTGTGTGTGTGTGTGTGTGTGTGTGTGTGTGTGTGCGTTCGTGCGTGTGTTCTGGCAGTGCATAAAACAGGTGACTTTCTGATTTAAGAAGATTGATAATGTTGTATTAACAGTTTTGTCTTAGCTGTGGATGTCTGCCCGGTTTTTGGCTTGCACTTTTAATCTCTGCTGCTAAATCCTGGGTTGTGTGTGTGTGTGTGTGTGTGTGTGTGTGTGTGTGTGTGTGTGTGCGTGTGCGTGTGTGTGTGTGTGCGTGTGCGTGCGTGCGTGCGTGCGTGTGTGTGTGTGTGTTAGTGCGTATGTGTGTGTGTCGTTTTCTCTTTCCACCCTTTGCACTGTGCAGCATTAGAGTGGCGAGGGTGAAGAGTGGAAGGATTGGATTATGTAAGAGCTTGGCTGGCTGCCAAGATATTTGTGTATGTGTTCGACTGTGTGTGTGTGTGTGTGTGTGTGTGTGTGTGTGTATTCTCATAGAATCTATTATCAAGTCTATGTAGAAAAGGCTAACAGGCAGCCTCAGTGGGGATAAATAATGTTCCCATATTGAAGCCATTTACTCTGCCCCGGCTTCTATTACTCACTCACTGCACAGGAGGAGAACATAAAAGTTTAATCATCCTGTCGCATGTGCAAACACCACATTGTTTCTTTTTAATTGGTTTCTAAATAGTGTCTAATTGCTTTAGATCTACAGTTACTTGTTCTGTAATTCTTTGATATGATGTCATTTTCTGTTTTAGACTGCCCTTGTTTTCCACATATACAGTATCTGCTACTGAGAAGATATACAATGGAAATACATTGTATGTATGTTGTAACCACCCATGAAGTGTTTTGAAACCAAATTAATTTTAATCTGAGAAGGCCATAGAATAATGTTTTCCCCACTGGAGCTTTGATACAGTAAGACGCATGTTGTGCTGAGCAGCTCTGTCTGTGTGTCGCAGCCTCTCTCCCTCTGTCATGTGGGTATTTTAAACCAAATAGATTTGCATAAAACCTTGTGAAACTGTTGCTTACAGCAGGCAGTTGGAACTGATTAACTTCTGCTGAAATTTAAAAAGCCAACATAGCGAGCGTTACTTTAAGGTAGTGTTGAACGTTTGGCATTTTTGGGAGTTTGGTTATGTTGAAACGATTCCAACTCAGGGATCATATCCAACACTCACAAGCTGGTTTGTTTGTTTCATGACAGGAAGTGTACATAACGTGACTTTGATGTTATGGATATTTTAGGAAAAGATGTATCGAAGAATGCTTGGGAAGTTGCAGGATGATTTTCATGACTACAGGACTGAACACATTTGAGAAAAGCAGTCCACATTGACCCACACTGCAAGTGTGTCATACATCCATGACCTTCATGGGCATAGCAACACTTTTGCCCACACTGGACTATTGAAACTGTTAAAACCGAATAAAAACGTCACAATCTTGACACAAACATGGACTAACTCACACACACGTACACGCACTTACACACACACAGTCGCAGCCTGTAACAGCACAAAGTTGTTTGACACTATAATGTTGCTTTTTTCAATTGCACGGTTCCATTTTTCCCATAGACTTCTTGGATCCTTTTGAAATACTTGTACAGCCTCCTCAATTGATTGTGTTCCTATCAGGAGGCAGTGTTCATGGGCAACGGGGAGCAGTACATCTGGAAGCCTCCAGAGGAAGATGAGATCATCACCCTGCACCCACCTCCGCTTCGTGGAGAGAACGGACAGGGGCACCCATCACCCCCAACTGCAAAGGAGGTAAACACATTTATGTATTTGTGTATTTCTCTATGTGTGTGTGTGTGTGTGTTTGTGTGTGATGGTTGGGAGGAGGAGAATAACTCCAAAGGGGACGGGCAGACTGGCGGGCAGATCCCTGATTTGTGACTGCTGTGTTTACTCATCGGGGCGCCTATTTGATTGGGTGCACCGTCATAACAACGCTGCCCTGTGACCTGCCTGTCATACGAGGTTTCTGCTTACAGCCAAAGGTTACGTTACATGGACGCAGCAGCCCCAACCCCCTGCCTGAACCCTGACCCAAATCCCTCTGCCTCCCTGCTCCCGTTGTCTGTCTCTAACACTCATACCCGCAGACGCATCGGACACCAGTATCACCTGCTGCAGAGTAATTAAGTATCACTTTTCATCCAAAGAGATGTTTGTTAAAGGTTAACTGTTGCGTTCAATCAGCCGACACAGATAGAAGAGGAGAAGCTCTGACTCGGATTGTAGCTACAAACTGACCTACATGTACAAGTACACACATACACATGATGAAAATAAACAAACACATGTATTTAGGTCTATAAATACATTGTTGCTCTGACAAATCATATCACAGACCCCACCACAGGAACTTCCAAATGCAGCAACTCTACACCGATGTCTTCCCTCTCCTCCCCCAGTCCCCCCCCCCCTTTCCTCCACTGGATGCAGTATATACAGACAGCTACAAGCAGTTTGGAAACGTGTCATGCCTTGGGGGTTGTAGGCACTTAAACCTTGCAGATGGAGATGTGTAACCATAAGGCAGTTGAATATCTATTACATATATGTCTATGATATAATAAACGGTCTATGGTTCTCTGAGCTTTTTTTTGTTATCAGTTCCACAGGAAAGTCTTTCTAAATAGAAATAGAAACATAAGTCCATGCAGCTTGTGGTGAATAAACGGTTTGTCCACAGGAGGAATTTGAATATAATCCAGATGGGGAGACAAATGAATGAAAGGCTTTTTTTTTTTTTTTAATTCTGCGAGGCATTTAAGAGTTAAGTGAACTAGCAGCCTTGACAAGGTTTAATCCACTGGTAAGATCCTTGTTTAAGCCAGTGTTGAGCCAAGAGTTTGGATGTTGTATGTGGAGATTAAAGGGTTAAGTCTCTGCTGTTTGGCTCATGAGTTAAACTCCTCCTCTGCAAATCAAACTGGCACACGGCACAACTGGCCTTGAATGTCTCCTGCCTTCTCCCCCTGTCGATTTCTTTTTCTTGATTTCAACTTTTTTGCGCTGTTTTTTCCAAACTTTTTCTCTCCCGTAACTGCTGTGTTTTTCCATTCAATAGTTAGTCGTTGCCCTGACATGCCCCTATACTTTGTATCCTCTGGAGTTTGTCAGTTGCAGTCAGCCGTCAGGAGGTGTTGAGTTTCCCCTCCCACCTAAATTTCCTCCTCTCCTCTGGCGCTCTCTCCTTCTGCTCCACTCCCTTTGTGGCTTTAAGGAGGCGCTGCCTTCTCTAACCAATCACATTGCACAAAGCATGCCTTACCAGATGAATATTGACTTCGAGCAGACCGCTTGGAAATGTGCACCATATTGGCTATTCATAAAGTTGATCACACACAGATGCATCGGTCGTGTATGCTGTTTTTTTTTTTCATGAATTGTCAGTAGGTGCTGAAAAAAAGTGACTCCACGAAGACTCGGCTTGGCCAGAGAGCTAATACTGTATCAGAGGAGACATAACAGAGAGGCGTACAGGCAGAGGGGAGGAGAAATAGAAAAAGTACAATACACAAGCTTCCTCAACAGCTGCAGCCCAGTTTTGAAATCCCCATCATCTTGTGACTTCCTTCCTCTGCTGCACAGAGCTGCAGAGTCTGTGTGCACAGATGCACACACACACACACACACACACACACACACACACACACACAAAATGTGCACTGTGTGCAGCATAGGCTGGGGTCTTTGTTTATCCAAAAAGGTCACACTAGATATTTGTCGGGCAGGGTTTATGTCGCACTCAAGTTTGTCAAGGACTGAAAAAAACACAACAATTATAGTCATGGTTGGTTTTCGCTTGATTTATGTTCCTTTTGAAGGAATGTTGTATTTAGTCTGTGAAGTTAACGTAAACAAAAAAAAAAATAAGCGGAGTAGCCGCATAATCAAAAAACTGTATGGCCGCTTGCCTCTGTGCTCTCAGGTTTCAGTTTTTTTGGAAGCCGAAGAACAACATGGCTTCGCTATGAGTGTGTGTGCAAGAGTGAGAGAGAGAGAGAGAGAGAGTTTGCACAGCCAGTGTTTCTCAGGGCCACTGGAGCAGAGCTGCTGGTCTGGGTGTGAACACGGAAGGTAAACATGACCATGTCCCACAGTCCTCTTCTCTTGCGCTCCTCTTCAGGAATTTTGACACAGAAATGCCAAAGGTCACAGCACCGGTTCATCCAAATTCCCCATAAGACCTCACACATACCTTTCAGTGGTGATATCATATCTTTCATGATTTATTGCAGGAACACAAATACAGTAAGCATCCTGTCTTTTTTTTTTTTGGTTTAAATTTAGACACATGAATGCGCTGTCAGTTAATGCTATCATAAAGAAACACATAAACACGCCTTATTCAAAGCAAAAACAAATATGAGAGCAAAGTCCATTAGTGCAAACTACTTAGCAGTTGTTTTTTTCCCCCTGCAAAGCCAGTTGGCTGTCATCCAGATCTTTCACACCATACCGCACGATTCTGTTGGCCAAAGCAGTTATGGTGAAATTTTAACAGGTCCATCCACTGCAGCACTGACTCCGTCACTCTGCTCAGACCTCAACAGACTGATAACACAGTTTACTCTGTCTTATCCTACCTCGTCGAAATAGGTCAGGTTACAGCACAGAGCCCGCTCTGTCAACACGTTTGCAAAGTATGGTGCACACACCCACACAATCCCAGCTCACGTAGATTCGTTTGCAAACACAAAACAAGCAGCGTTACATGTTTATTCTTATGTTCACGTCATGCAACTTTATGCCAGGCATACTGTTTATAGGGAAGAGATATATGCATACAAATAAAGGAAGTCTGTCCATAAATGTAGCTTATTTTGGTGTCAGTGTAGGAGTATGAAACATGTGATACAGGGACTGTTTATTGAGTGTGTGCAGTGTAGTGTGTGTGTATGTTATAAATCAGTTGTGTCATAGACTTAACTCATAGAAGAGAGGCTGTATGCCCAAAAACAGTCACATCCATAGACTGTTGGATTAAGTTTTACGATAGCTCAGTGCCATTAACTCTCTGCTCTCCTCCCGTGTGTTCTCAGATCGCAGACACCTACTCCATCGTGTGTAAATCGCAGAAGAAAAAACCTCCAATGGAGCACAACGGAGCAAAGACCCTCCCCCGCTCCTTCGGTGGAGACAGAAGTTCCCGAGGCCGAGGCCGAGGTGTCCAGGCACAGGCGCGTTCCCAGGAGGAGCCCTGCTATGAGCCCTTAGGAGACAGGTCCTGGTCCACATGTGCGATGGCTGAGTCTGACCCTGCATACTCAACAATCGACCCCCACCGGAAACGTGAGCAGGTGGGAACCAATAACAGCATAACTGGAGGTAATGCCACATTGAAGAAGAAGAAGCCCACACCGCCACCGCCACCGCCACCGCCACCGCCACCGCAACAACAACAACAGCAGCAGCAGCAGCAGGCGGTACCAGCGGCACCTCAGGGCTCAGGACCCCCGGCCCTGCCTGCGAAAGGCCTGCCTGGTGGGGAAAACTTCTATGAGACCATCAGCGACATGAAACAAGGGGCCAACAGCTCCAGCACCACCACCATATTCACCTTCAATGATGGGATGGAGATGTACGTCACTGGCCTGTAGCTGGCTCAGAGGGCCAATTGGTACAGAGTCATGAAAGGGACCCTCCTGTCAACAAGCCAAGAGGTTGCTGTACATAAACACCAGACCCTCCATTAACAAACAACATGTGGATCCACTTTGTGATGACATCAGGTACTAACAGGGTCTTAATCCAGGTTCAGACTTCCCTTGATTGGTCTGTACTTCAGAACCAGCCTAAGTCTGGTCCAGCCCAAATTTGGACCAAGTATCTTTGAAATTAAAAAAGAAGGAAAAACAGTGCAACCTACTGTGTCACTGACAATACTCACCTGTTTGTGCATCATTTTTCACAATATCTTTATTTTTATATGAACACTGTACTCTTTGTGGAGTATGTGGTGTAACTCACAATCTTTCATATATATTTAAAAGATAAATGTGCATGCATTGTGCTGACAAACACCTGAAAAAAAAAAACTGAAGTAGCAAAGATCCTGGGTATGTAAAGAGTATGTGGCACAAAGCTTTTGTCACCCATATACACACTCACACACAATCACACGCATACTCACACACACATACAGTATACAGTATGCCTAGTCTTTGGGGTACTTATGTAATATAAGCAGATGGATGTCACAGAGATTTGCAGTGCTTAGCTTTCCCTAAGCAAACATCTGAAACAGGTTCTCTGTGCTCACTCGCCTGTTGCCTGGCAGACAGCATTGTGGTGCTTTTTTTTTTTCAAACATTGGGCCGAGAATTGGTTGGTCTGCTTAAACTCAGAAGTAATCAGAGGGTAAGTTCCTGTTTCAGAAATAAGCCTCACTGTGTACCAAACTTAGGAGCAGTTTCCAACAGCCCCGAAGAACACGTAGGTTAGATCAATGCTATCAACTTCTCAAAATTTATGAGATGAGTTAACGATCCTTGTTCAGATTTGACAAACATCTGTAGCCAGAGGCGTGATGACACACCCCAACATTCCCACACACACACATACAGTACTTAGAAGAGTCATGCAGAGAAAAGCGACCAGGTCAGGGGCAGTGAGTGGGTTGTGCAAGAATATCACAGAGTGATGCCGGTGAGAGATTTCACAATGTGAGACCTTTAGTTTAATACAATATAAGAATATTATTATAAATATGAATATAAATGAGAGAACAATATTTAAAAAAGTGAAGGAAGTGAAAGAGCGTCTGGAGGCTTCCTTGTGCGTTTTTAATATTCCAAGTCCTTTGGGTGCTGCAAACATCTGGTGTAATGACCATTACAATTTGCACTGGACAGCTGCGGGGCCTGTTTAATTGCGCATTAATAAGCTATAAAGGGCGTTTCCCAGCACACTTCTGATTTGCTCTCTGGTCTCAAGTAAAAGCCAGAGCTCCCTGTAGCTCACCAGACTTAAGTCTGGTGGTTGAAATAGCAGCACAAGGTTTTGTCTCCAAAGAAAATAAAGAGTCAGACATGTAAATTATAAGCCAGTGTCCTTTGGAAGTTTGCCCCTTGCCTTTCCCCATCCTCATCTTCAGCCTCTGCACAGAGTACTCTTCTATAATAAGCAATGGCTACCCCGTGTAGCTTATGGTAACATGAACAAAAAAACTGACAGAGGAAACAAATAAATAATTAGAGGCTTGGTAAATGGGTATAAAAAAAGGGAGGGAAGAGGGATGCACATTTCTCATAGGTTAAGAGATGTATCACAATGATCTCACTGTGAGACAACCATGCAAGGAAAAGACGGGTTTCGAAAAGTAAGAAAAATAAATCAATAAATGCTACTGTGTCATGAAGTATGTAAAAACAAAATGCACTCTGTATTTTAATGCACTGTTTCTGTTTTTTTCCTTACCTACTGACAATACTATTGGTTGAATAGCTCATGCCACTGCCATGAAAACAATACGTTTCTGTTGTTAGTGCTAATTTTTTCTTGCTTGATCAAAAAAAGTGCATGCTTTGATATACAGTATGGAGATGAAACAGATATTGTGGTACTTAATTGATCTCTTGTCTGTTAATATTTTCAGTCTTGCTTTTTTCTACTTGCTTTTTTTTTTTTTTTTTTTTACATGTGATACAAAAAGCAGCATTCAGTTTTGTTTTCAGAGCTACAGCTTGGAAGAGGAAGTGTGAGTTAAGGACAGAGCTTTGTTTTTTCTCCGCTCTGGGGGGAGTAGAAAGGAGGGATAGAGGTGGGGAGGGGGAAAAGAACCAGCTAGAGTAAAACTGGATGAAGATCACTGCAAAGGGTGCAAAGACTCCAAGGACCCTCCTCCTTCTAATATATGTTTGCCTGCTTGCCCACATACACACATACACACACGCTGCAAAATTAGCTGTGTGTTCCAGTTTAGGAAGGGAAACACTCCTCGGACTATCCCCCCCCTCCCCCCCAGCTGTGTTCATCTCCCAATAACAGACACAGACCTCTCTCTCTTTTCTCTGCCTCACCTCTCTCCCTCGCTGTGCAGGGGAGGGGGCTTTGATGTCCAGTCTGAGGGACTCAGGGAGTTATATGAGGGTTGAGGGGTGGTTGGGGAGGGGTAGAAGCTGTGGGTCAGGCCAGCCCCTGTCTGATATCAACAATGCACCAACGGCTCAACAACTGCCTGATATGAGAAATGGCGAACAGCTGAGACGCTTAACAAGCTCTGTTGAAGCTCGCCTTAGACAATGCTGGCTGCAAATCGCTATCACACTTAATCCTTTTTCTCTGGCTGTCACTTCACGTGTCACATTTTCTTTATCCTGAGAGAAAGCACTGATCTGACATATATATTTTTGAACACTGTCATACACTGAGACAGATGTTCATAGCACAAACAAATACAGTATGGCAATGTAAATTTGTAAAATAATCTGTTGCTGTTCTGATGTTGTTCCATGTAACATACAGTATACAGTATATTTGTTGAAAAAAAGATGGTTATCACAGACACATTGTACTTTGTGGATGCAAGTTGTTCCATGCTTTCCATGCAGATACAGATGCTGTTTGTTAATTGTCTTCAGATTAACCATGGGCCAATACTGCTGTGACAGCTGTAGCCAATGTTGTATGTTCTAAAGCACAGGGTTTAGTTAAAAAAAAAATATATATATATATATATACATATAGTGTGACAGTGCAGATATGCAAAAGATTGTAATGTTTTATATTAACCTTCATAAAATATTAAAGTGAGTTTTTACTTTTCTAATAAAGTGGCACATTATAACGTGTTTGTCATTTTCCTGCCGTGTTATTGCTTTGTTCAGAGTATCAAACTAGGTATCGCAGAAGCCTTGGGGTAATAAATGTAGCTTGCAATAAATGCAGCTTCTAATAACACAATGAGGCTGTGCTGAATTAAAAAGAACACCGCACGTTCTGGGGCCTGCAGACATTTTAAAAGAAGTTGGATAAAGAGGCATTCCAGTAGCACTCACATCTAAAATAAACAGGAAAACAAAAGTCAATATATCACTTATTTATAGCAGATTTTAATTGTGTGTAAGTCTGCATTATCAAAAAGCACTCCGATGCTTAGTAAGCTATATATGGTTTCGTTACTAAAATATTGCACTATTACTTAAAACTTTAGGATACATTATAAACTAGCTCTATGTACACTACACAAAAAAAACTCCACTGTGGATCTTGTGCTACAATTGAAACGAGTAAAAAAAAAAAGACCAAAGAGTATATTGTGTTAATTATGTAAAAAAGTAAACATAATCATTGACCGAAATATTACACTATCAGAGATTTAAATCAACAGTAGTACTCTGTTGAGTGTTGTAAAACAAGACCTTGCAGGTTTTATGCAACTATCTTCATTTTTAAATCTATTTTATAATAAAACAATTTAATAATTAATGCATACAAATGGCAAAAACACTTCATAACTTTAAGGGAGGACACTATTTTGCTAAAGAAGTTCATTTCCTCCATTAAAGCCCCTCGTTAAGTAAGGTTCGTGCACCCCTTGATAAGCCAACAAATATAAATGCGCAGTTTGTAGCTGAGGCTGCTTTTCCTCAGCTCTGCCTCGCCGGATCTTCGTCCTCGATGGACACCGGCCGGTAAACTGTAAGACACACCCCTACCGTCTTCTACACACATTACTCGCCACAAATGATTGACACTGTAAAACTAGCTATATGAACACTACACAAAAAAAACAAAAATAAAACCACTGTGGATCTTGTGCTACAATTGAAACGAGTAAAAAAAAGACCAAAGAGTATATTGTGTGCATTATGTAAAACAGTAAACATAATCATTGACCGAAATCTTACACTATCAGAGATTTAAATCAACAGTAGTACTCTGTTGAGTGTTGTAAAACAAGACCTTGCAGGTTTTATGCAACTATCTTCATTTTCAAATCTATTTTATAATAAAACAATTTAATAATTAATGCATACAAATGGCAAAAACACTTCATAACTTTAAGGGAGGACACTATTTTGCTAAAGAAGTTCATTTCCTCCATTAAAGCCCCTCGTTAAGTAAGGTTCGTGCACCCCTTGATAAGCCAACAAATATAAATGCGCAGTTTGTAGCTGAGGCTGCAGGCTGCTTTTCCTCAGCTCTGCCTCGCCGAATCTTCGTCCTCGACAGACACCGGCCGGTAAACTGTAAGACACACCCCTACCATCGTCTACCCACATTACTCGCCACAAATGATTGACACTGTAAAACTAGCCAATCAGAGATCGCCGTAGCATGGACGCGTGCCAAAGTGTAATGTTTATGTACGCATCTGACCAATAGGGATGAAGTGGAGGGGGCGTGTCATTCTTTTGGAGGAAAGAGGCAAAACAATCTTTTATCCCTCTGACCGGGCGGCTTTTTGGATATACTGGGTAGTGTTGGTAGCGACGAAGGTAGTAGATAAAAACTTATATGTAGATTAGATAGAAGTTAACACACAGACAGGCAACTATCATTTACGACAATCTTGATAAATGTATCTAAGTCCAGCATTTTGCACTAAAACCTATAGAAAGCTGGTTTTCTTTCTTTAGTCTCCACTCGGCCCGTCTAAATATGGATTCAAGATACATTATGGAAAAGTCATCGGTTGGAACAAGGGTCGGTGGTTCGGATTTCAACTACCGGGCAGGACGCTCTGTGCTCCGCGACATACGAGTCCCCAGCACGGGGAAAAACAGTCCCATGCCGGCGTACATGAACGGGCCCGGAATCTACAAATGTGTAATGGACGGCGGCACTGTAGCGGAGATCAAACGCGAGGGAAGCTCTTCTAGCGCGAGCGTACTTTCTCCAGGTGGACGAATATTGCACGAGGTGGAAAAAGTAAGTGCACTTTAATAATCGTGTGTGCGCGCACGACTCGATATGCCGGTTAACCATCTGTATACTTAAACTTAAAGCCCATAAGAACAACAATGTAACGTTAACCTGTCATTAGACTGCATGATAAACCCTCAGGCAGCTTACATTACTATAAAAAGGCATTATTTACCACAACTATTAAAGTTGCACGCTTGTAGTATGCGAATGTGACGTTTATACCAGAACGCAACAATTGTAACAGTGACGCTGCGTGATGGACAGCGTGACCGCTTTTCAACTCTCTACATCCTTTTTAAGAGTTATTTAACTGTCAGCTGTCACCTAATTGCGTCGAATAAAAACCGCTTTTAATGGCGGCCTATTTCTTGTGTGCAAAGTTTACAGAAAAGGGGGGCAGGGACTTCAAACTACTAGCCAGACCCCCCTCCCCCATTACTTCAGGGTGGAGCCATTGAGAGGGCTTCCTGGGCTACACGACCCGGCTTCACATAGTCGAAATGCTAAATATTCTTTTTATTTTTCAACACCACACGTCGTGTATTTCCCTGAATAACACGACGTGTGTGTTTCTGAGTTTCTTTTCTTTTTTACAGTTTGTGGCTCATACTGGGTCAGAAATTGAATTATGTCACATAGTTATTCATTGCCGTGCAAAATAAAATATGCAGAAGTTTTCATCACTTCTTTATCAGATATATTTCTTTAGCCTAGAAAGACTAGTCAATATAGGGATCTGTCCACTTTGTCTTCATTTGTAAATTAAAATCAACTAGCTTTTAGGCTGTTGGTAAAAAAACTAAACTTGCAAACTGAAGAAACAATTGAACTGTTTTACTTGACACAAAATGCTTAATTTCAAATGTTCCCCTTTTTTTGAAAAGGCTTTTTCCCATTTTGGGATTCTGAAGAGTTTTTGATACCGAGCACATGAATATTTTTATCGCTCAAATTAAACTAGCTGTGACCTCCCCTACGTCAATCCCATATGGCATATTTTTTATGCCTTTATAGATAATTTGTAAAGGGCAGACAAATAAGAAAGAAGCTTTAAACTGGGACAAAAAAACGTCATTATGAAAAAAGATTAAATAAAATGTGTCATATTTTTTTTGTCATGTGATGACTTAACCAGATGCAACAGAGTCTTTTTCGGAGTTGTGTGTTCTCCTTTAGTTAAGGTGAACGCACAACACCTAAGATGAAGGCATGCTAATTATTTGCTTGAAAGTCATGCATTTACTTCAATGTGTTACTGATTCATTCTCTAGGCTGACATGGGGGACCAAAGAGACACTGGTTCTACTGGTATTCTGAAGAGGGCCAGTCCTACTCACTGCCCAGGCACAAACGGGCAGCTGCCAGGGGGTTGCACTTACTTGGACATCAGGAACCCTGGAAAACAGGCAGAGCTGGCCAACAACTTCAGGGGGGCAACACAGGGGCGGAGTGTATCGCTGACAGAGAGACAACCGCTCTCCTCCAACAACATCCCCGTCCCCAGAAACAGGTAGCTCATGAATTCTACTGCCACAAGCTTCTGCTGTATCTTAATTTTTCTTGTTTGATAGAAGCAGGAAGCACTATTGGAGTTATTTGATGCGATTAAAACTGTGGTATGGCATCTAAAAATGTACTGTAGGCAGAAACATAATCCAGACAACTCTGGAGCACAAAGGTAACTGTTTGACCTACTTTGTTTGCATGGCTCCTTTTTTTTTTTTTAAAGCTAATTAAACTCATATGTTGATAAAATTAAGCAGTATAGGCAGTGCTCATATCCCTTTACAAACAGAATCTTAACTAGAACACATACATTGTCTCCAGCCCAGGGACTAGAGATGTAAATGAGCTTACAGGTAATTCTGGTGGAGCTAAGCGGCTCGGCACTGTCAAAATAAACAAATGAATAACAAGAAGAAGAATTTTCCCTCTGGCTACAACTGTACAGTGGTTTGGGCATGAATGTTGTGGAGGCGTACTGGTCAACCGACTACATGTTCAGTTCTCTATCCAGCATAGTTTTGAAATCTGCACTAGGAGAGCCAAAGATGAGGCCAGCATTACTCAATCACTTAACAGAAGGAGGAGAGGGTGAAGGAGTGAACCAGTAATGATGTTTCCAAACTTTCTGCTCAATAACAAACTTTTTTTTTAAAGTTAAGAGGTCCTTAATGTTTTGCATTGAATGCTAAGTTTAATTTGTTCTCTGTGAACAGCCAGGCTACTGTATCACTGTATGAAGTGTTTCCTTTTTCTGTCACATTTGCAGTTCAGTGAACTTAAACTGCGTTGTTTCAAACATGGACACACGCACATTTATCGCATGGCATTCTTTGATAGTCCTGAGGCAATCTGCCTGCACAAACAGACTGTTTCCCACAGAAGAAGCAGAAAATGCATCCAGGGACAAGGGGTAGTGCACTGATAAATGATTATGTAACACCAAAGATGACTGGGAGAGGCTGGAGGCTGTGCCTAAGCATTTTTTTTTTTAACCATCAGAACACAGTTGATTGGTTACTGCCTGTGTCAAGACAATGTCTGACTATCAGACGTTTACACATTAACAACATGCCTGCTGGCAGTACAGTAAGAGTGCATTCTTACACTGAGCAGCTCTCCATGAAATATGCACGGACTCATGCCGTGTTTTCGAGCTGCTGTTGATTGAAAAATGTAGGAAAGGTTAAGATATTTAAAATTTAAACAGATTATAAACTTTCAAGTGTTCACGGTTTCAGCTAGGGGTGACATGACAGGAATGCGGTTTTGGGGGGGCGGGGGGTTTAAACTGCACTTTATTCTTTCCTTCCTTCTGTCATCATCACATGAATTTCACATGCTGCTGGTCATGTATTAATATGCGGGTGTGTCCACACAGGCAGCATGCAAGACTGAACGTGTTTTTTTTTAAACCAGATCGAGGTTTTTGTGCTGGCTTTTTTTTTTTTTTTTTTTTTTTTTTTTTTTAAGTATTTGTTGAAGTGTGTATGCCCACTACACACAACAAAGCTTCTGCTCTCACTTTTCCATCCTGGCCTTCACAAAAAAAGACTTGAAACATGTTTCCACAGCAATGTTACCACACACACACACACACACACACACACACACACACACACACACACACACACACAAAAAACCCCTCTGATTTGACCATCCACAGCCTCTGACAGAGGACATAACTTTATGTAACTGTGTGGTACTATTAGTCAGGCTTGTGGTTTGTTCTAGTGACCTGACAGAATAATCCCAATCGTACTCTTTACTTTGTTTAAATTGGCTTTTGTTCTGCAGTCGGTGATGAGAAGCTCTCCTCTCTGACCGTTGAACGCCCTGCTGCGCTCGCTGTCATATCCATACAAAACATTACATTTCCATCACGAGCTCCACTTGTTATCGTAAGGAATGTGCATTCATCTCCATTTTCTCTGAGCATTTTTAAAAAAAAAAGGAGTATAGTTGACATTTGGAGCTGCTAATGGTGGTTTGGAGTTGGAACAACAACTGGTGCGTCCATTGTAAATAGTTTCTTATATACATCGTAGTGCTTTTCACACCTTGTCTTGTCAGTTTGTGAATGCTGCAGAGTATGTCACAACGCTTTGGACAAGCCCGGGCAAAGATTTTGCGGGGAAGAAAGAGGAGGAACCGATTCATTCACTTGCCCACACATGTTAACGTTCAACAAAACACAGTCAAACCTACACTTTTTTACACTCCAAACAGTCTATTTTAGCTTACATGTGAGCTTGTTTATCTCTGTTTTCCTTGTGGTGACTCTGATTAGTGTCTCACTCCCTAAAACAGAGCTTGTTTTACCTGTCAATACTCGTCAGCCTTGAATCCAGCACACTGATAACGGAACAAAGAGCAGTTTGAATGAACCGAACAAAAGGGTCTTACAAAATGAGGAGGGTTAGAGGGGGCAGTTTTGTTTTAATTTGAAAAGCTTTTTTCTCTCTTATCTGTCCTTGGTCAGGTACACTGTCACCACAGTAGGTTTACATGAGTAGAAAGCACAATGTCCATATACAGTGAACGAGACAACAGAGCAACTAACTGCTGTTTCGGAGACCTTAATAGAATTACTGACCGGCCTTTGACTCAGTCTGCTTAAACACATGGGGAAGGTTTAGGCAAGGCATGTCGACAGACTGGAGCGGAGTCCTTCACCTTTCCATCCCCCTCTGACCAACCCACCTCCAATCCCGTGCTCCCAAAGAAGACATTACAGCCGGCTGCTGAAGGTCAGAGTTAGAGGAACTGTTACCCGCCCCCACTGTTGTCTGGGATGTCTAACCCACATTCAGACTGCTGACATGGCACGCGGAGAGGAGAACCCCACTTCTCCTCAGGTGTTATACATCCCCCCCCCCGTGAACCTTATTTGAATCGTTCTGCATTCAGCGTGTTCGCGTGATCCTCGTAAAGTTGTCGAATTCCTCCTGAATTTGTAGCCCCCTTCCCCCATCCAGAACCACGAGAGGTTTAAAGCGCTCACGCTGACACAGGCGGGGGTGAGAGGTCAGCCTCAGTGAATGGAGTCATGGGAGAGGAGCGAGTCATATCAGGACAGGAGCAGGCATCTGGCATGTCCGCTTGTTCCGCTTCAGGATCTGGGTTATGTGCTGCATAGACAGTTTCTGAAGAATGTAGCAGACACCTCGCGTCTCAGCTTCACCGTCTTCTGACAAAGAGGTGTGTGGAGGAGCAAAATTAAGGAAGCAAAGAGAAAAAGTACATCTTATCTGTTTTTTAAGGGTGCAGCACTGCTGGTACTGACTCACTTTTTTTTTTAAACTCTAATGAGGGCTTCTGGAAGACACTCTGGTTAATGGGGGAAGTATGTGCACAGTGTGTGTGTGTGTGTTCATTTTTGTATACTTGCCTCATGCCCTAATGAGACGTTAATTATCTCCTGTTCTGCAGTGGAAAAAAAAAAGAGGAAAAAAAATCAATTGCATAACTGAGGAGGAGAGTAGGAGGCATGAAGAAATGTTTTTTGTGCAAACAGTCTGCTCTGTTGCAAAATAAACGTTACAAAGGCAGCATTTCAAGTGGCTCCAAAGTATCATGTGCCAATTGTGCGTTAAATTAGAAATATGCTTTCTGCCTCTAGTAGTGTGTTTATTTGTTGTATACGGTCCAGCTGTCCTCCGACGGGATGCCTTGAGAGGAAGAAACTTGTTGCGCAGCTCGAGCGCCGCTGCAGTAAAATGCTTTATTGCTTGCTCACCCACACCGACAGGCCCTTACATAAGGCCTCCTGTTCTGCCTCTGTGGCGTTTCCAGTCGCCTGTCCTTCCTCTCCCTTCTTCAATCAGTCCTTGTGTCGTTCTTCCACACTCTTCGACACCAACCAGCAGCTGCTCTATGGCGCTCCCCTCTGTCCACCTTTCTCGTCCTTCATCTGATCCCTCCCACGCCTTCTGATCTCCGAACTGAGAACTTTTAATACGCCCTTGATGCATCGTATTCTTTGTCTTAAATTCATTGATATGCACATTAAAGTGCATAAAAACTGAGTTTACTTTGCAGCCAAACGTATCAAGCTGTCTCCTATAGGTTGTCCTCTTATACACATATTACGTCATAGCATGACAAAGGTTGCTCCGTGGTGTCTTGGTGATATTTGTTTATTGTCTCTGCCCTCTAGTTGAATTTGTTGAATTGTTTCGTACATCCTTTTTTTCCCTGTTTCTCTCGGCCCTTTGCCCTCTTGCCCTTTGAGGAACGGCTGACTAAATCCTATTCAGATCCAGAGGAGATGAAGCACTCTGGACAATGCAATTTCTCTGGTGCCAAGAAAGATTATCCCATTCTTCTTAAGAAAACAATTTCAGTTCTAAGCCATCACTCATGTTTTTTTTTTTTTTCTCAATGCACATCCTTGGCAAATGTCTCCTCATTCTTGGTTTCTCATTTATCAGGAATAAGAAGAAATTGATAACTGTGGTATCAATGTTTTTTTATTGGCATTGAGAAACGGACCTGTTTATGGTTCACAATCCAGTGTTTGGTTTTAGCGGTAAAAGTTTCTCTAATCTCCACTGTTTAGCCAGTTCAAAGCTTCATTCTGACAAAGTCTGATTATGTTATAATACATTAAACTGTCGATTATGAAAATAAAAACAAATCTTTCCAGTTTCATTATGTCTCCGTAAAGCAGATTAATCAACACAACAACTTGGGGGGGGGAGGAAAAAAAATGGAATCTACTCCTTCATGCTCCAGTGAAACCTGATCCTGAGAATAATCCTTCAAAAGTCAGAAGTAACCGTTTTCAAAATGTTTTGTAAGTTCGTAGATTCATCCGTTTGCCTTCTCCTACTCTCAAGTATCCACACACACACACACACACACACACACACACACACACACAAACCACACAACACACAGTCTTGCGTAACCCTATCATAAGTCATCCCAGGCTGCTGATGACAAGCAGTGAAATTCAGTCCAGACTGCAAACAGAGACGAGTCTGAGAAGCCTCACACTTTGTACTGTGCACTGTTGAATGACTTACAGCTGTTTGATTGTTTTTAGTTTTTAATTAGCACCATGCATGCAGTGGAAAGTTTCTCTTCTTTAACTCTGTGTGGAAACTTGTTTTCTTCTGAAGATTATACTTAAATTTGATTTACTTTTTCAAACATGTAAAAGTCCTCTGGGAGTTGGTTTGAGCTCAGTTGGTACAGAGGCTAATAGTCCATGACTCACTGACCGCAGGATTGATTCCCGATACTGACACTGTTGTGCATGTCATCCCCTACGCTCCTGTCTCCTTAAGGCTGTCCTGTCAAAAGGGAGAAAGCCTCGAAAAAACTTTAAAACAAAAAACGTCTGCGCACCCTTCTAGCCGTTTCCTCAAATATTATGTCATTACTCGTATAACATTGATGCTACATGTCCTTTGCTGTGGCAGCATGTGGAACAGGAATAAAGGAGCTTTTTGACAGCTGTGTCTCCAATGGCACACTCCCACTCGGCAACCCGTACGGTGCCCGAACACATTTAACCCCAGAAGTCCAGTGAGTTTGTCTCGTGTGAGTGCTCAAGCATGGTCCACTGTCTTTTCCCTGACCCGCTTTGAAGAGGTGGGTTTTATCACTGCACGGATGCTCAAGCACAAACACGGGAGCGTAATGTGGACACGACGTATAGTCGGTCAGATACATCATGGAAAAATCCAGAAGAGTGTCCAGAAGAGCTGTATCTGACTGAACAGACAAACAAAAGATTCAGACATGCTTCTCAATGTTGTTCCCTGTCGTTGAACCAGAGAAGTTTCTTTGGACTGCTATCATACAGTCTACGGCCACTTTTTGACAGCGACCACCGGAGACAGGGGAGGGCGGGACAATCGTTCTCAGCAGGGTATTGGCCAAATGGGCCTAGTGTTGTGTGTTCTTAGTTTAAGATGAATTTCTGGCACTTCAATTGATTTTGTGACCACACGGTTAAGTCATATGATCATAGCTCTTCCAAAATGTCTGCACCTGCCAGGGAGTGAGTGAATCAAAGGCTGAAGTAAAAGCCCACAGCGCTACATACTGGCGATTGAACAGCCAACATACAGCTAGCAACTACTTTAAATACATTCAGAATCTACCTTAAATAAGCTACAATACAACTTAAGAATAGCATGCCACGCCCAGGCTTGTAAAAACAAGTGTTCCCAGTTCCTCATAAGCTCCTAGTAACTCCGTTTGGTGTGTGTGTGTGTGTGTGTCCTTAAGAGTGTCAACATGTGTGTCCTTAACAATGCAACAGTATGGGCTCAGTGTGTTAGAATAAAGACTTATCCTTGTTCCTACAAAAGACCTGTGTTGTCGGACAAACCTTTTATCGAGCCGCTCTGCAGCTGAGCTGATTTGTGTGTGTTTCAGAACCAGAATCAGAATTTAAGGCCCAAATTCCATTTTCGGTCTGACCTCCTCACAGTTAAACTCACTCTTTTCATTCTGTGTGGTGTTATTGTCAGGCTTCATCGAATGAAAATACTTGTATTTGAGTTTATGCAATGTCTGCAGATTCAGCGATCAGTATTGAGCATTTGTCAACTCAATGTCTTTACATCTCCATTTTCAGACTTCTCATGTGCATGCCTTCATATGTACACGGTGTTTGTTTTTTCCAAACATTAGCCTTGGATCTGTGGTCTCCCCGCCGCTAACAACTTTTTTTTCTAAAAGATAAAGCGACATTTAAAAAAAAGATAGCGTCAATCCTTACGACATTCCCTCAAAAATCCTGTTGTTTTACGCCTACCAGGGGCATCTACTGGCTCTTAAAGCCTGACAACTATGTTTAAAGTTAAATGAGCTAATACCATGTCTGTAAAAGTTTTTTTCAGTCTTGAGCGTTTTGAGCCTGAAAAGTCTCTTTTCACTCACCTCTGGACTCTTTTGACAGCCGCCAAGATAACGTGGAGATTTCCGGCTTTGAGGAAAGTTAGAAAGTTTCCCCGCTTGATGTTAGGAGTGGCGGTTTCCAGCACCAACATCCTTCTGCACAAAGCATAGAGTATATGAAGCTGTCCAGCGAGGTGGAGAGAAGAACACCGATCACTGCGGCAGAAACTCTCCTGGCCATGTGGGCACTGAGACATTTTCACAGTGGAGTTATTCTTAGTTATACTTCTGCGTCCAATCTATACTATTTAGTAGCCCCGGCATGTATCTATGGATAAGATGTATGTAGCCTGATGTGCACTGTTGCTACGCAAGCGCTGTAATTGGACCGCTAGCTTGATTTGTATTTCCTGTGTTGACAACATGGCCGCCCTTTACAAAAGCACGCTTCAGTCTTCACCCTTCATTTTCACCCCAAAGATGAGAATGCGCTCATAGTTTTCATATTGTTAAGCTGATATAAAATACATATCGCGTTATTATCGAGTCAGAAATGTTCACGAGGTTTGACTTGTGATTATTTAGAGGGCAAGGCAGGTTTCCAGTCTGTTCACTGACCACGTTTGCTTTTTCGTTGCCCCAGGCTGATCAGGCTCGACTGAGTTTTGACCAAGAACCGACACCGTGATCACAGCACACTCGCTTGTTTTTACACCGTGTTTTATTGACGTATTACTACATGTATAAAACAAAGGACAGAGGTGACTGAGAGAAAGAGGATGAGAATAAAAGAAGCATGTTACCTTACTGCTTCATGAAGACAGGAGTTGTTTTTATCACCTCATACTTTTCTTTTTTATCTTTTTATTTAAAGTGTAGAGTCCATTACTAAAAACCTGCAAACGAATCTGGATTCATCAGAAATAATGTGTACACATCAGTGTATTTCCATCACTTGATCCCTGCCTGCTGTCAGTTGTTCCAGAAACCAGAGCTAATTCCAATTGAAACATTTTTACTTTGAAATTTAATTGAAAAATCAATCTTTTTTCTTCTTCAAACAAGCGGCACACATTACAGAATAACAGGAAATGTAAACAAGATGTTGGTTTGAGTGAAGTGGATATCATTGAGTAAAAACAGTATTGTCCTCTAAAGCTGTCAGATGAAGTCGGAGAACACGGGGTGGGGGGGGGGGAGTTAAACGGGGATCTCTGCACCTCGCAGGTATGTGAGTATTCAGGAGGGAGACGAGGGGAGCGTTACACGTTTTATGGTTTTATGGGCCTGCTGAGCAGCTGTTTCTGTCTCTGGTTTCACTTCAGCCCTCCTTAGGTCTGCGCCCTCACATTTGAGCAGATTTACAAGATAATATAGACCAACGGGGGACTTGGTCGATTCAAGTGTTTTGTGTGTGAATTCAAGGCACGCTGTCATATGTTTGTATTTCTGAAGCTTGATGGGTCGTAAGCCTCTGCTGCCTCATTAGCTTAGCACGATGCTCCTGTCAGTACTGCTCAAGCTGTTCTCAATCAATGATAAATAGTGATCAATAGAAATTTAATTCTTGACGGTCATACATTATCTAGACACTTTAGAAACTTAATTTGACAGTTAGTGAAGACTTTTGGAACAAACGAGTAGGAAACAATCTAAGAGAAAGTCAGCTTTGATTTTTGACTACTTCACAATGTGGCCCTAACAGGAAATATGGCATTCCCTCAAATGTATAAAGATGGATGAGGAAATGTGTTTCACTCAAGCCAAAATGCTGTCATTTACACCATTAATACCCAAACATTATCTGCATTTATCTAACCTATCTCGGCCAGCAGTTATAACATTTTCTAGTAATAAGTAAACCCATCTGTGTGTCCTCGCTGTGAGAGTGAAGAGTCTCGGCTGTGGAGAGGCAAAAAAAAACATCAGCCTCACATGGTGTGACTTTCAACGGGCCAGGTCTGCTAGCTGTCTGTCTGTCTGTCTGTCTGTCTGTCTGTCTGTCTGTCTGTCTGTCTGTCTGTCTGTCTGTCTGTCTGTCTGTCTGTCTGTCTGTCTGTCTGTCTGTCTGTCTGTCTGTCTGTCTGTCTGTCTGTCTGGTCTGTCACCATTGCCTTGGTTTGGCCCTGATTTTAAATAAAGACATGCACCACTCACACAGGGAGTTCAACCAGTTGCATCCAGCTGGCGTGTTCTCTCTCTTTTTTTGTTGTTGGTGAAACGTAGCCACCATATTTCAACATGTTTGTAAATTCTAAAGAACTGGCCGTCTGGAACAGGTTCAGGGTTTAATATCCTCTCAGACGTCTCATGGATGAGCAGCTCTCTCTTGTCCCCGCAGCTGTCTTACGGTAACCGTTCCCTTTTATCATCATGATCTCTTTAGTGTTTCCATGATGTGCTTTAACTGCCTTCATTCATCACCTAAAGTATCCCATGTCTGCCATTGCATGGATGAAAAAGGGGCCGTTTTTTCTCTTTTCTCCCCGAGAGTGTCAGAGCCTCCACCTGCAGAAAGTGGAAAAAATGCGAATACAGTGACGGACTTCTACAGGCTCAGAGAACATTCTGCTCTATTAGTCAGAATGAATTCTGAAGTGGCCAATGAGGGCCGAGGACTCAGTGATTCACCACGACTACAGTTCTGTCATGAAATGAAAAATCCTGAAGGCACACTGACACCGACCAAGACAGGATAAATCTCTTATCAGAACCTGTTCAAAAAAACAATTTAGTGTCTGTGAATATATTATTGTCTTCCTATAGCTTTAATTGACATGATTGATAATCACAGTATGGGGCACTGCCGACTTCTCAGGCTGAAAAATGTGTTAAAAAAAAAAGGCTTGGCAGAAATGTTGAGAAAGTGAATTGGGTCCATTTAGACGACATGTCTGGATCGCTGTTAGAACTGGACCTATTTGCTGTTGAAAACAAGCGCGACATGTTGCTAGGTGGACTCATCCTTTTTGTTTATAAGTAGTGATGATGCAGCGCAGACATCAGCTTATCGAGTACATGTTTTGAGTCACAGCTAGAGTCAGTCATACCAGGCCATGGACGAACAAACAACAAACACTATTTACATGTTTGTACCCGTATACCCTTTTCTTATATTTCTACTCAGCTTTGTAAACAAAGAAATGCAGATCAAATAAACATGCAGGCTTAAAGAGTCTGAAAGAATTGCCGAAGGCCTTCTTTTTTTTTTTTTTTTTAAATGTTTGGACCTTGTTGACTTTATTGGATAGGACAGCTGGAGAGAGACAGGAACTGTTGGGATGAGAGAGTGGGGGATGGCATGCAGCAAAGTGGAGAGGTCAGATTCAAACTCGCAGCCACTACGACGACGATTAAAGCCTCAGGAAACGACGTAAGCACCAGGCTAACGGCGCTCCCCCACTGGCCTTTTTTGCCTAACGTGTTCAGTTGCTGCTCTTTGAATGTTTCTGTGCTTTTTCTTTGTTTTTGTTTTTCCTACACTGGGAGAAACACAAGGAATAAAGGCGAACAGGAGTGTTTGCTTCTATCTCTCATACTTCACAATAAATACACATGTAAAGTTTCTATTAACATAAATCTGTAGGTTTTTTCATGCCTACATGTCAGAGTGAACGAGGAGTCTGATCCACATCTCTCATCACACTCCACCAAAATCTGCAGCCTCCTCTCCCTAACTTTTTTTTTTTTTTTTTTCCCCGGCTCTCTCACTTTCTCTTTCTAGAAAAAAAAAAAGAAACGGATTAGTTTGTTTCACTGACTCAAGTCTTTGTGCTTCTGTGGCTGCCCGGCAGATATTTGGCTTCATGGGAATAACGACAGCAGCAGTGGTGTCTGAGCGGCAAAGCCCAGGAAACTAGGCGAAGGCCTGCTCCGGCTTGTGATGGCAGAAGGGCAAATCTTGAGAAGTGGAGTGAGAGGGAGTGGGAGGTGAAGAATGAGGAAGAAAATAAGAGTCTGATCACTGCAGAAAAAGAAGAGGGCTGACTGCTATTTACAGGTTCTACGCCATTTTGATTTGTTTTCGAGCCCGGAGAGAGATTTCCGTTTTTACTTTCGCTCCTTTCTTTTCTTTTCTTTTCTTTTTTTTTTTGTATGTTTTACATTGCAAATCTTTATGTGTGGACCCCGGCTTCTCCTCCCTTCTCTCATTCAAGTCAGAGGGAGGCAGACTTACTTTGTTACACACAGAATGAACTCCTCTGGCTTCATACGCTCTAGTTTCCTTTTACATCCGCAGAACAAACAGCGAGGCAGCCAGATTGTTGTTGAAGCTCAGGAGATGTCTTTTGTGATTTTTCAGAAGTAAAAGTTCAGTCTAGCCCAGAGTGATTTGGATTATTTAGGTCTATGAAAATCGGGTTTGAACGGATGTTGGACAGAAACGAAAGTGCTTTTTCAATGAGCATAAAAAAAAAAAAAACAGATCAGGAACTTGGGGGCTGTCTCCGCTGGCAACACGACATCAACTCGTGATTCAAATGAAAACCGACAAGCATTTTGATAAGCGGTGTGTTTCACACAGATGAGTCTATGCTGCTTGCTTCCTCTTGCAGAAGAGGGTTAAAAAAAAAGGGCCACTAGTATTCAGGAGAGACTGCACCGCATTCCCCTAGCAACAACATTGTTATTGGAGGAGACTGACAGGTTGCTATAGCTACAAGTTAATCTTGTTGTGTGGCCTGAAGCAAAAGTGGGGCAATAACTTGTGGTTCAGCTGGTGGTTTGTGGCTTTGTCTCCGAGACATGAACATTGGAGTTGTTGTATATTAACATAGCATGTGGAGGTGTCCATTTTCATCCAGGACCACAGTGGGGAGAGGGGGGGGGGGGGAGTGAGCAGAAAAGTCAAATAAGGCCTAACTCTATTCAGCTCATTAAGGACTCGCTGAAGGATTTTACCTTTCCGTTATCTTCAGATTGTGTTTTCGGGCTTCACTCCCAACGTCAGTCTTCATCTCGCAAAAAAAAAAAAAAAGTAACGAGCGATGATACTCCGGTCGCGCTCTGTCCACAAGATGCTGGCGTGGAATGCACTGCAGGTCACGCGTCGAGATCAACTCAGTCGTCGGGTAGTTTAATTGCTTGTGCTTCGTCAACATGCTCTCTCTCGGTGAATGTGTGTTTCTAACAAGACTGATCCTCAGGGAGGACATCCACACAGGTTGCTACACATGAAACAGCCCACTGTGTGTGTGATCCTGTTTGTGTAGTTTAATCCAAGGGCTTATACAAGAAGTCAGACACTACAGAGGGAATCGTACCTTTTGCTTCATGCCTGTCCTCTATTATTCTGTTCGGACAAAGCCGTCCATTGGTTTTTTTTGCGTTGGCCTAAGGCTACAGATTGCATTTGGGGATCAAGAGACAGAAAGAGAGGGCTTTTTGTCCCTGCACTGAATAGCCATTACATTCACAGCCCGTATTAAAGAGACACAGCTCCTGCCGAACAGCCTCTCCCTCTACAGGGGGGGGTTCAGAGCCTGGGGACTTACGTAAGGGGCAACATGTGGACAGACTGCGCTATCGTGGCCGAAGACAGAAGGATGCTGAGCACCGTCATTTATAGAAACATATTTGTCGTTGTTTTTTTTTGTGTTTTTTTTTTTACGGTACAAACGATACAAGTGCGAAGACAGGAAGAGTAGATCGGGGGCGGGGGGGCAGAAGCAGGTGGATCACAGCGAGTGCACACTCGGGACTCAGGCTCGTGTACGCTCGGGAAAGACTGTTTACTGCCAATCATGACGATCTGCAAGCAAGGGGGGTGGGGACAAAAAGAGAGAGAGTGAGATGGTAGGCATTACGTAATTGTGTGGAGTCAAGGCAGAGGATGATGGGGGACGGAGGGATTGCAGGATGGAGAGCAGTGACGGGTGTTCTATTTATAGAGTGTATATGGATGGGGCAGCTGTCGGGGTTGCACAGCGGGGAATACATCATCAACACCAGCCGGGTCTGTAAACAGCCTCAGTTGTCACTTTGTTATTTCATGAGACAGGTTATACTCTGCTCAAATACAACATACTGTTTTTGTTGTCTTGATTTTTGTGCAGTCACATTTTCAACAGCCTTCACCTGCATGGAGGATTTCTTCTGCTTCAGGATAACAGCACCGGATGATCTATGCAAACAGTGCACAGATAGTCTACATTCCCTTCAGAGCCTTAAACAGGCTTGAAGGGTTCAGAGGGAGACAGATGCTTATCAGAACATCATACACTATGGCTGACAATGCTCTTGTGGTTTTGTGGTTTCCTTCATTTTCTCTGTCAGCCTCCCTCTCTCTCCCTCTCTCTCTCTATCTCTCTATCTCTCTCTCTCTCTCTCTCTCTCTCTCGCTCTCGCTCTCTCCCTCATTTTTTGGCGTGCATATCTTTATTGCGACTGCGGTTTATGTGTTAGAGAAATAAAGAGAAAAATAGCCAGAAGTAAAAAAAAAAAATAAAAAAAAAAAGCAATATCATCACAACATCAGTGTGTACTAAATGTTTTTCCCAACTTGAGCTTAAGTAGTGTTTGAAAATTACATTTGTTTTCGTGTGTTTGGGTGATGGCTTTTTTTTTTTTTTTTTAAAGTCTCACATACACCAGTCAGGCCAATCAGAGGCTCTCCCAGCTGCTTTAGATATAGAGTGACTGGTAAGTATGCACTGCATACAGTACATACAGTACATGCACACAAACGCATTCTGATGCCTTACTTGGGGATCATGAAGATCACATGATCCCATCGAATGCATCGGTAACTAACTAGCATCAGGCTAGAAAGGGAGATCACAGAGTGTTGTCGGCGCCGGTGTACAGCAGCAGAGAAAACTAGACTTACTGCAGCTTATAAAACTCTACTTTGAGTCATCCTGGAAAGAAAAAAAAAAGGATAAGCTTTGTGGTCAGCCAACTCAAAAACAATGAAATCCACTGATACCGCCCAGCCGGCCCCTTCCACTCGGTCTTCCTCTTGACCTTTAAAGGCTGGTTTCTTCCAAGCACTCTGTTAAACGCTGATTTTTTTTTTCCTGGTAAACAAGACAGAATGTTTGTGTGTTGTTAAGTTCATAGTGAGTTGTTTTGTTTTTTTTTTTGTTTTTTTTTCTTTTGAGAATGATGCAGCGATGAGCCCAGCGGAGTGTAGATTTCCAAGATGGCTATAAAACATCTCATAGTTTGTTCGTTCCCAGTCAGAAAACGCTGGGTGATAGTTGTGTTCTCCTAAACCTAAAGTCTTTGCTGTGCCAAACAGGTGGGAGACACATGCGGGGTGGGGGAGAAAAATACCAGTGAAGAAGTCCTATACAGCACAGATAAACACATTTGAGTGGGCTTCGAGGGGATGCTTATGGATGGCTCCTACTGCTTAGTACTCCCTTTAAGTTTTAAGGTAACTTGGGGGGGGGGGGGGGGGGACATTTAAAGTGATTATGGCAAAAGATCCTCCTCTGAAGCTTCCTCACCGCTCTTTTGATTGATATATTACCACGTTCAGTGTGTGCTATAAACATGGGCAGATTGTAACTGGTAACTGGAGTTAAAGTGCTGTGATAAATATAGAGGGAAGGCCCGGTCGTCTCCCCAACAACAGCAGAGGACCCAGTGTCGCGGCGGATCAGATCAGGGTGGGGTGCTTCCAACATTAACATAGCAGCGGTGTTTTCACTATTTGCAGTATCAGAGTCCAAATACCCCTGGCACGAGCTAGTGCGGAGCGTTTTGAGTTCTCTACCATCTTTATCCGAGCTGATAATAAGGTTCATGCAGACTGGCACAAAGCTCAGCATGAAGCCTGCGTGCATTATACCAGAAGAAGAAATTAAAGTTTGTTAGTGTTAAGTGACACCGATTTTAAAATAAATAAATAAAAAAAAATAAAAAAATTGCAAGAACACATGTTATTCTCCCCTTGTTTTGCTACCTATGCATGTGCTTAAAGTGGTAGACTCTCTCTCTCTCTCTTTCTCGCTCTTATCTGTGTGTGTTTCGCGGCCTGGCTTGTTAACTCTAACCGCTCTGTGTGTTGTGCTGCTGCCAGAAGGGGGGGTGTTTCCTGGCCCAGCCGAAGCACAACACAGGGAGGGAGGAAAGAGGGGAAGAGTGTGTGTAGTTTTGAGAGGGTTGTTTTTTTTATATTTTTTTATATGTGCGGTTATGAGAGAGTTTGTGTATGGTCGGAGTGTGACAGACGCTCCCACCACAGGTGTCAATGATGGTACAATAAAAGGGGTTCAGACCTCCCCCTCATTAAGACAGTCCCATTGACAGCTCCCCCCCACACAAGTGTCATTACACAACATTAAAATACCTCTGTTACCACAAAGTGTGTGGATGTGCCTACACATGTTCACCAGCACACACCGGCGAGGATTTTTTTTTATTTTCATCATGTCATCATTAAATTTACAGCCATCACCATATATGTACCACATGGACTGAGAGGTTCCTGTAAACATCCAGATTTGGATGGTTATAAAAACCACAAACCCCAAAAACACCCACTCCTCCAAACACACGAATACACATATAGCGATACCACACACAAGGCCGGATTTGTTGACAGCGATCTCTGCTCTCCAATCAGCCTCTTCTGGGCACTAAATAAAGATTTCCCCTGTTTAACTCATTCCAAAATAAAGCCTCTCATGGGAACACGAAGACAGATTTACTGTTGCGTCAGTGCGGTCGCTCTTCAGCCTCTCCTCTTGTGTACGCGAGCGGTGTACTCTAGTATTTTCCCAGACAGGCGAGAAAGTGACAGAGAGAGAAAGAGAGAGAGAGCGCCGAACCGTGTCATTTACATTTTCTACGGAGGCTGATATTGTTCAACAGAGTGAGCGATAAAAAGTGAATGTTATCTGTCGGAGTTCCTTTTATGATGGCGGTATGTGGCAGCCATATGCGTGTATCCAACACAGTCTGACTAACTGGCAGCATGCAAAATAGTTTTTTTTTGTGTGTGTGTTGTGGTGACACACAATAAAGACGTCTAAATCATGTCATTTGTGTTGTTTATTAGTTGGCACACACACGCACACACACACACACACAAACACACTCAAACACTTGCACCAGATGAAATGAAACTGCTGCAGAGTATCATGGTTCTGCCGGGAAGCGGAGGAAGGAAAAATCTGAATGTCAGGAAATCACAGTGGGTTGGAGAGTTAATAATAATGGGGTCTGGTTTGTCTTGGTATTCCTTGGTGTGTTTGTGTGTGTGTGTGTGTGTGTGTGTGTGTGTGTGTGTGTGTGTGTGTGTGTGTGTCTGTGTGTCTGTGTGTCTGTGTGTGTGTGTGTGTGTGTGTGTGGGTGTATATTTGGATAGAGAGAGAATTAAAAGGATATTAATGTTGGAATAAAACTTGGAATCAACTGATGGGTTCGCTGTCAGTTGTTGTTTGTGTTTTGTTTTGTTTTTTTCACTTAGAAACAACTGCAGACTATACAAAGGCTATAAACACACCTACACATGCATACACACACACACACACACACACACACTTACAAAGCAGACATCCATGACTTTCAGTGGGCTGCCATAAGTAGACCTCTTTAGGCGAGCCCACTGGGATTCTCGCGGGCCGCACTTTCTACAACATGAATGCACCGTTTCTGGAGCGCCGCGGGTCACGCCGACAACAAGTCGTCCACATCGGCAAAAACAGTTCAGAAATGTTATTAAGGAAGCGAAAGAGGCCCGTAAATCATGAGCGTGTCTTTTGTTGGTCCTGTTTACCACTGAACGCAGGGCTAATGACTGAAACAGGACGCGGCTAATGTTGTTATCTCTTTATCTCTCATCCAGACTGTGTGTGTGTGCGTGTTTGTGTTCATGTTCATGTGTGTGTTGTGGACGTGAATATTACCAGCCTCTCCTCTGGCTATGTATTCTGTTTCAGCTGTGGTGTTTATATTGTTGTTTTTCAGCACGCAGCGAATCTCTCTCCAAGCAGTGTTTTGTAATTGTAAACACCCGTTTAACCCAATGCCTGCATTGTTTTCACGCAACAACATTCAAACACAGCTCCACATGGTGTCTACCTAGGTTTAGAGAAAATTAGTAAAGACAGTCCCAGTCAGGGTTCGGACTGTCTTTTAGAGTTTCCTATAAATATCGACAACATTCCTCTGCACATTCTCGTCAGAGTGGGAGCTGGTTTTTTTTGTTTGTTTTTTTTGGCAGTAATAAAATGTTGCCGTTTTAAATCTTACCACTTTTAACTTTTGTTTTAGTTTACGTGATGCAGATGCACTTATCCCTGCAGTATTGTGTTTACTTTTCCATTTTCCGTTGTATGTGCTGCGGAGTGAAAAAGTTCTTTTGCCTTGATTTGAGTCAGTGTACTGAGACTCAGTGGATGTGTGCCAGAGCTTAGGGCTTGGCTGAGGGAACAACTCAAACCAGTTTACTCTGGTTGTGTAGTGGAGAAGTCCGGGGGCGGGACAAGGATCTCTTAAAGCTGCAGACCATGTGGCTCTGTGCCTCTGTGTGTTTCTCTATCTCTGTCTGTTTTGAGTTAGTCCATCTTTGTCAATGTACGTGCTCATGCATCAGTACTTTACAGCATTTGGATCACCTCGCCGGCTTTGACGGCGAGCACTTCTCCAGGATTTCACATGTTTGAGTGTTTGCACGTGAGCACGAGTGTGTGGGTGAATCTTGGCCTTGAATCATTTGCCTTGCATTTTGCTTTTTAAGGACAACAAGAACAGAGGTGAAGAGTGCAAAAGTCCACAGAAGAATACGTTTGAAGTACTGAGGTGTGCGCTCGAATGTTGCTTTTCAATCGTTGCTGCTTGGTCACCTCTTTATGAGAACGCCGGACGCCAGAGCGCTCACTGGGCTCACTGTGAATGTGTATGTGTTTGCTTCTAGTTCCTGTGGGCAGTATAAATAAAGTTTATACCGAGGGTGGACTGCTCAGCATGGGGTATACAGAGCAGGAAGGGACGAACAAGCCTCTCTCTCTCTTCCCCCTCTTAGCGTGGTTTGCACAAACTGTGCAAAAACACACAGCAAAAACCCCTTTCACTCTAAAGGTTCCATTACATCTACATGAGCGTACACACACACACACACACACACACACACACCGACAGCAATTTAGCAAAGATTTATTGTACACATATAATTTTGTGCCCGAGCTTCTTTTGTTGGATACGTCGTTGCATCATCTAAACTGTTCCGTAAATATTTTGGGTTGCTACAGGGATTTATTTCTTTTTTCCTGTGTGCAAGCTTTTTTTTTTTTAATTAAAAAAAATACTCTTTTACCGAGAAGCTCTGATGTTTTATTTGCTTTCTGCAGCTTTGTAAATATCAACCTCTGTGTTTTGCAGGAACCCCTCAGGTCATGCTGATAAGGAGGTGATGGCTGCCACTGTCCTAACCTCACTGTCCACATCCCCTTTGGTGCTCAACCCTCCTTCTGCACCCACAGGTACCACCACTGCCAGATGCATTCTGCCTTTACTACCCCTGCAGTTGAATCAAATACAGACGCACCCATTCATCGAACCAGTCGAAGCCGCTCTAAATATACGAGATCCACATCCATACATCCAACGGAAAAGAGTGTGAACGCAATCCTTAACACTGTTCTCATATCTTTGTATACATTCTTACCAAACGGCTCAGCGTTGACCCTGTCATCACAAGCTACATTCTCTGTTTTCACTACTCTGGCCGTCACCATGTCAACACTTTCAGACGGTCAAAGTCCCACTTCTTTATTTTTATCCCAAACCAAGGCTCAGTAACGATAACAAGAAGCAGTTCACATCCACTATCACCCTGTTCGACACTCACCTTAGTAGAGAGACATCTAAAGCAACACACAGTTTTCTTTGCTGGGCGCGGCAGTCTTTGGATGGTGACGGAGGGCGCGGTGGGGTTGGGAGAAGCCGAGCTTGATCAAGAGTGTAGTCTACGCGCAGTGCTGCAGAGAGAGAGGACGTTATCACAGTTTGGTCAAAGCCCATAAAAAGGTCTCTACATGAATAAAGTGGGGAGTTTGTTGGGGGAAAATGATGATGTAGCCCAGCTCCCCCTAAAGCCCTTAAACTGCTGGCTTTAAGATAAAAGTCATCAGTTACTTTAGTATGATTAGCGTAGTTTGAAACGAAATGTTTATTTTTGTGATGGTTCTAATGTTCCTATGCTTCATCTTTTAGACGATGACATGGGGCTGACCGTACCTTATTTCTCTCTTTAATGGGTGAAATGTGGCTCACCACAAAGTAATTCTGTTAAGAAGCAGAGTTAATCCAAACAAATAAATCCATGCTAAATTTCACATGAACTGAGATTCACCCTCTGACATGTCTTTAACCCTCACCTTATAGGACAGCATTATAGGTGGGTATAATCTCTAACGTACTTGATATAAGGCTTTGCTTCATGTCAGGGTTCAGGTTTTATTCCTTGCTGTGTTTCGCCACAATAAAGATCCGATCAAGCTGTTGCGATTATTAAGTCTTATACGTCAGGCATCATTGGATTGGTCAAAAGGCCGAAATCTATAGACGGGGTTTGTGAGGGGAAAAAATAGAGTACGTTGTTCAGGAAATGAAAGCTGTTTAGCTTAAGGCTCAGCCCTCACTACAACCAAATGAAAATGTTAGGACAGTAAAGTATCTACTCCAGATATGATATTAAAGATATTAAAAAAGTGAATGCACCAAACAGGCTGTCATGGTTCGGGGCTTCTGAGAGGTTTTACATTTTCATTTTCCTAACAGAGTGAGGATTAGGCTCAGGATTGTTACTCATACTGTCTCCACATTATGTTGCCAATATTGTTTTCCATCTCTTGCCTTGTACACGATATCACTCACGTTAGCAGTCTTCTTTGCAATTCCATTATGCAGTAACTTTTCATGCGTTTTGACACTTTCCTCCTACTGTGAACTCTTGTGTCTGCAGTACCAGAGCCTGCCAGCAGGGCCTGGAAGGAGATGCTGTCAGCCAGCTACAGCAGTTCCACCAGTGGAAACTGGAGCTGGGACGCCAGCGACCAGTCGGTGCCCTCCACGCCGTCCCCACCTCTTTCCAACGATGCCAACAAGAATTTCCTTCTTTCGTCCCAATGTGACGATGTCAGCGAGGATGTGACGGAGAGCACGCATTTCATGTTTGAGGACCCCATACCTCGGAAGCGAAAGGTAAAGAAGCGTTAAGAGTCAGGGTGCTGACAGCTGTCTATTGATGCGACAGGTCGTCGTATAAGAAAGCCCTTTTTTACAGATTTGTAAACACAACGTGCTCTTATTCAAATAAAGAAAACAACATTTAATCGGTAACTTTAAGACGCATCATCAACTTTGCGATAAGGCAAACATTTACTATTTGTGACTCTTCTCAATGCTTGACACAGATGTAGATTTCCCAGTAACCAAAGATTCTGCCTACTCCACTCTTAACTTCGACCCGAACGGAGCTAGATAAACACCTCGGAGGTGCTTCTGTTATCGCTGCAGGGAGAGACCTCTGAAACCCACCGGAGTGATTCAGAAAGTGTCAGCACCGCGCTTGAGGTCTCTTCCTTTAGGCGTATGTGGGTGACGGATGATGAATACGTTTTATTCCTCCCCTTTTTTCTTTCTCTATAGGAACAGCCGAGCATGTAAAGGCCTTTGCTTGTGAAGATGATTATTTCCCTTCCCTCGTCGGTTTATTCAGGAGGAGTGGTAGGAAGATTTATTAAGAATGAAGAGCGGGAAGAAAAGGAAGAGCGGGAGGTAGCTAAAGGTTCAAAGGATGCATACGAATTAGGACAGTAACGCTCTGGGGTGTAGAGGAGGACTGGGGCATTGACCCAAAACAGGAAGTGCATATCGATATTTCATGCAGGGACGCAGGAGAGCTCATATACTTTAAAATATGTGGGCGTTTGCTATTCTATCTCCTTCGAGTGAAAACTATTGAGCTGCCAAATATATAAAACTAGAGAGACTCTGAGGACGATGCTGCAAGAGGCCAATGCCATACCATAGATAAGCAGACAGGAAATTAAGGAGGATGGCGCTGGTGGGGAACACACACACGCACACACACACACACAAGTTGTGAAGAGGGCTCAAATGTGAGTTAACTTTGCGTTGCAATAAAGCTGATGCAAACCTCAGAGGTCTAAGCCCCTTCTATGAGTAGCTGCCCCTTGGATTGAAGGCTGTTTGATTTTTCTGCAGGCAGTGGGTTAAGAGGATTATTGAAACACGGCAGTCGCCGTTCTCACTGTTCACGGCGTTAAGATGTAAGAAAAACGCTCAGGGAGTTTAAGTGATTAGTGATTGTTTGTGGGATTAATGACGAGCTTTTCTGTATCGTTTTTACTCGGAGTCTTGTGTTCCAGTTGCATGGCGGGGTAGGAGCGAGTCTGAAGCCCAGCGTTAAGCAGAGCTGTTTAACAGCGTGAGGCACAGTCAAAGAGCTGGAGAGTTAACATAACCGATAAAAAAAAAAACCCAACCTTCTCTGCACTAGTTTCTTTGGCACAGGTTCCCTCTTTAGGTCTCTCCTGCTCCCGTCCTCTCCTTCCTCGCCCGTCTCTCTGCAGACACTATTGGCAGGTTATGGGAGCACACGCCCACTGTCTGTTTGGTTATTGGTGATGCAGGTTGCTGCCTGCTCGATGGACAGCTGCCAACCACTGTGATGCAAAAAAAAAAAAAGTTAACTTGAAGCACCCACTCCACCTATCAATTCATCTCCTCGTGGCATGCTTAAACAAACATCACAGAGATATCTTGGGCCTTGTTTAAAAAAAAATCAGATTTGAGGAGGATCAGATATAATACACATTTCAGATACGACGGTGAAAAAGAGATCAGACCTTTTCACGTGTACGGACGGCAATTTTTGATAGAACCATCGAATAGTTGTGTGAAGCATTAGGGGCACCCCCCCTCCGGGCTGCGGCATTACATAACCTATTTCCGGTTAGACAAATGATTGCTTCAGCTCAAAGCATGAACAGACAGGAGGAAGAGCTCATCTGTGTCTGATCATGTCACATATCTGGTTATTATTTTCATAGGCTTGGTGCTCTAACAGCGCTCTAATGAGGTGTAGTGTTTGGCCCCTAATGGAGTGGCACTCAGTCCCCCATGAAGGCCTTTCTATTTAGGCTGCCAATGAGATT
Source organism: Symphodus melops (assembly GCF_947650265.1). Classification (NCBI taxonomy): domain Eukaryota; kingdom Metazoa; phylum Chordata; class Actinopteri; order Labriformes; family Labridae; genus Symphodus; species Symphodus melops. The sequence goes on from NC_136703.1 coordinate 18,196,004, forward strand.
TAAAAGAGGGGACATTAACCTTTATTTCCCATGAAACACTCACCAGGGTTCTGCAGGGATTATGTTTGGTTTATCATCGCCGGCGGCTCTTTTATTCTTCCTTGAAGCTTCAATGCGCAGATATCAAAAGTCACCTCATACATCCAACACTTAGTGATTTTGTCTTTTGTCACCATTTCTGTGAGGAGTCAGCCGTCGTCTGACCCACGCGGCTTTTGTGGGGAATGTGTCTTTTTTCAGAACTCCATGAAGGTGATGTTCAAGTGCTTGTGGAAGAACTGTGAAAAGGTCCTCAGCACTTCCTCAGGGATCCAGCGACACATCCGCACCGTCCACCTGGGGTGAGTTTCTGACCATGAGAGGAAGACTGACTCCTGTTTACCATTTGCTCTTTAACCTCTCCTCGTCTACAGATGTGGCAGGATTCAAACTTATTTTGTAGTCAGGACAGTCACAGCTGTCGTCCTTAGTTCTCTCTTTTTTTCCCATAACGTCCGTCTTGCCGCCTGGTTGTTTATTACGCATCTATACCTCTTTACTGAACCACTACACACACCCACATGAAGTGCCGTAAGGCAGTATGAGGATCTGTGAGTCACACTGATGATCTTCATTGAGAGACTGATGCAGTAGTAGTCACACTCGAAGAAGACTCGAATAATCTTTTTACTGCCTGCACGCTTTCTAACTGCCTGATTTGACATCGCACTTACAGAGCCTTTGATTTATCGCTACGAAGCACATTTGCATCTTTGGTCACAGTGAGAATGTCAACGAGTGAGACTTTCAAACCACGAAAATGTAATGTTTTAGCAGTGCTAAAATAGACTGAGTAATGATATTAAGGGTGAAAGTGTCCCCCCCTGAAATCTGAAGTCCTCCAAGTGGACAGCCCACGTCATTCCCCACTCTCCAAACTCTGAGATTAAGCGTATGAACAGTGTGAAAGTTAAGCCATCTCTCTCTCTCTCTCTCTCTCTCTCTCTCTCTCTCTCTCTCTCTCTGTCTCTCTCTCTCTCTCTCTCTCTCTCTCTCTCTCTCTCTCTCTCTCTCTCTCTCTCTCTCTCTCTCTCCCCACTGTTCTATATCTCAAATAAAGAAAAGTATTTGTTTCAAAAACTAATAATGCTGCATTATAGCTAATAATAATTTTGTAATTCATTCATTTACTTACTTCTGCATGGAGAGAGAGAGACAGAGAGAGAGAGAGAGAGACAGAGAGAGAGACAGACAGAGAGACAGAGAGAGAGAGAGAGACGGAGTTTGGAGCAGAGGCTCTAACCTGTGTCCTCACAGTTGATGACATTTCATCAACAGCTCGTCTATATGAGGACCTTTGCAACACACTGGCTTTTACTGCCACCTGCTGCTGAGAAGAGAAACTGCACCCTGTGTAATTCATACTGCTGTGGAAATGTCCTCTATGTACACATGTTTTATATGTCCTTTTCTCAGAATTGCTACTGTTAAAATATTTACCTCAGCAGAATCCAACCTGTTGTGTGTGTGTGTGTGAGACATCATGTCCTTTCCTAAAGTGTCTCTTGATTTGTTTTCCTCTCCTCGCAGGCGAAACAGTGACTCAGATTACAGCGACGGAGAGGAGGACTTCTACTACTCAGAGATCGAGGTCAACATGGACAGCCTGACGGAGGGCTTGTCCAGCCTCACCCCCACCTCCCCCACCACGTGTGGGCCTCCGCCCGTCTTCCCCCCACCGCTCACCTATCTCCCCCACTCGGAACACATCAACATGAACGCTTCACAGAGCCACGCCCCGACACTGCTCAGCCAGTCCGCTCCCTCCACGCTCTGCCACATCCGCACTGACCACGCCTACCAGGTAACACCCACACACCCCACCGCAAAACACACAAACGTGCGCCCGAAAAAAAGAAAAAAAAAAGTCAGGCTGGACATGAGTTGGTGTGTTGCCAGGCTGGACAGTTTCAGATTTTTCGATCATGTCGAATCTTCGGAGGGCAGTTGGTGAGATCACTGTGGGAAGACGCTCTGAGGTCAGACTGCATTATCAACTCCTCCACCAGTGTGGGAGTTCATGCGAGGGAGGGAAAGAAAATCAAACTTTCTTCAAAGTACGAACACAAGGTCACACGAAGAACGAAGTCTTGATATGTTTCATTTTTGGTCTTCAGATTTTAATCATTCGTAAATTCCTGCTTGCAGCTTTTTCCTTGAAAATAGCCGCGCCTCCTCCCTCATTCTCCCTTTTGTCCTCTTTCTTCGTTTTCTTCCTCTGTCTGCACAAATTCATGCCGGCGCCCTCTTTTATTCCACTGGAAAGAATTTTCCAACCTTAAGTTACTCATTTGGTTTAATAATAACCTTAAATAGTCAAATAGACTTGTAATATTCATACAGGGTGAAACAGCAATAATGACTTTTCATTTATTTTCTCAGTGTTCCGCTGTGATTCAATTCTGCTTCCCTTCTGCCCTCCCTGCTGTTGTGTAAACTTTCTCAGAAACTCTTTGGAAACAAAGTCCACAATTTACATTTTCGTCTTTAAACCAAACCCTTCTATCGGTATCACGCTCTCCTGAACTCGATGAGAGCTGATTTCTCATGCTGAAGGACAGAACTGCTCTCCCTCCTCAGAACTGGATATTTTATGTTTTCTCCTCTCCTTTTTTCTATCTGCTCTTTTCTTCTCCCTCCTCCTCCTCCTCCTCCTCCTCCTTCTCCTCCTCCTCTCTGTCTCCTGCTCTCCTGGTTTCTGCGGGGTGCTTGTCCATATTCCAGGCCACTGCTCCAGTGAGTATCCCAGTGACTCCTGATTTGGCCGAGTTAGGCAGTGGTAATGAGACCGGGCCTGGAATTGGGATTGGGAATGGCATCAGTGTGTCGTGGCAGTCCCCTCGTGTCATTTTCAAAGGCGCTCCGGTGAGTGAGGCTTCGTCTCACCCCTCTTTTATCCCGCTGTTTCTACGTCTCCCCTTTTTTTTTCTCTGCTTTTTTTCTCTCTGGGTTTTCACTGCCCTGCTTTATCATCTTTGTTGCACTTATGATTCTTTTTTTTCTGTAGCTAAAGTTGTACAAAGATGCTACAAAAAAGTTCCTGATATATGGTCTGAGTAAACGCATATAAAACCTAATGTGCATGCAGGTGCAACATTCAAATATACTTATGTAAGTATCTCTTTAGCGTAAGGAGACTTTTATGCAACGAAAAAGGAATAAAAGCTGAAGTAAAATATCAGGATACAAAAGACTGGTCTAAAAAAAACAGCTAGAACCGCTGGAGGGAGCGTTTTGTTGAGTCCCAGTGTGACGACTAGGAGACAGTCAGAGGAAGCTAAAAGTGATCCAAGAGGCCCGTCGTGGATCCTGAGAGCACAACAGACGTCTACGTTCACAGAACTGTTTAAAGATTTACAAACCAATAAAAGGATCGTCAAATCAATAATAAAACTGGCAGGGCTGTAGCTGTTGTTGAAAAACACGGACAGATTAATTTTTAGTGAAGGGATTTTGAACTTTGGCTGTGTTTTTTTTTTTTCTTTTTTTTTTTTTTTTTTTTTTGGCAGAAGAGAAATCATTTCATCAAACAGTGCAGCAAAGGTGCAAACTGATCCCTCAGCTTTGGGACGGGCGGTTCTTATTTTTGGGTGAAGACAAAGCTTTGTGATGTTGTGTAAAAGAAAAATCAGCTGCACGTTTATGTACATTTATACGTTTAAATATTGATTTTTTTTTTTGTGTGTGTGTGTGTACTACATAGTAGAGGAGTTGACCTGCACTCTGTGGTCAGGATGTTGAATCATGTACCTAAGATGCCTTCCCACCTCTTTAGGGTCCTGTGACTCATGTGCGCACGGTCAGCATCGGTGAGAAGAGACTGCCGGCAGCTGTCACACATATCGCTGTCAACAAGAACCACGCGGTGACGACACAGGCTCCTAAAGCAGCACCAGGAACCAGGTACGCTGCAGCATGCAGGAGTCTGTCTGTGTCAGTAGTTGATTCACCATTCGAGGACCGTCTTTCATTTTTATTGCAGTTAAACATCAGCAGTCATTTTTTTTTTCACTATTTCTATTTTTCTAGACTAAACGTTTCAAGTCGACATACAGTAGGGCTCAGGGAAACTGTAAGAGGCCATTTTTTACTATGAAATGTAAACTCTCATAGTGCTTCAGTTGAAGTTTGATTGATATCAGCAGGAAGGAGTCATAATAAGGACGCTATGCATTTTTAAAATCCTGTCAGATTTTTTAACGTGCTTCAGATCGTGTGTGATAGAAAACAAACAAAAGATAGTTCTTAGACATGCATCAAAGAAAGCGCTGCAAAAGTCGTCCTCCTTTAAAACGGCTCGCCTTCACATTGCTGATGATTTGTCGTGACGAATGACTCGACGTGTGTTCTCCCGTCTACAAGCCCGTAAACACATTTCTCTGCCTTTGAGCGCCACTCCATATATGTGTGTGTTTTTTTTTATGCCCACGTGGGCGTCTGGATGTCTGTGTGTGCATGTCCTTATGCTGTCACATCTGCTGTTACCAAGGAAACCCCGCGGGGAGGCAAAGAAGTGCCGAAAGGTGTACGGCATGGAGAAGAGAGACATGTGGTGCACAGCCTGCCGCTGGAAAAAAGCCTGTCAGAGATTCACCGACTAATCCCGTCCCTTTTCCAGTGACCTTAAGATGAGCTCGTCCTCGCCGGGGGCAACGGCCAGGTGGACTCTCCCGACGAGGAAACCAAGGAGAGTGTCGCAGTGGAGTTCTCACTTGCTGCTTCCTCCAGTCCAGTAAAGAGTTTTGTTTTGTTTTGCCTCCTCCATTGTTTCTTTTTCAAACACAAAGAGAAAAATAAAATCCGGTTGGTGGGAAAAAAAAAAAAAAAAACACAAAAAGAAAATCAGCAAGAAAAAGGAACTTTTCTGCAGGTTTGGAGACTTTTTCTAAGACTGGAACAACTAAAGAATTTGGATACTGATCTGATTATTTTGTTCTTCACTTGCCATTTTTTTTTCACCGCCTGAACTCTCGAGGCTTTGTTTTAAGACTAAAGATAAGCTTTTGTTATACTCTCTTCATTATAGGATCATCATGTAATCTGCTGTTTCTTGACTGGATCATGACTCTTTTTTGGAAGTTCAAGGGTTAACACCAGATTTTGCTTGGTAAGACCTCTGTAGCATATCCGTTTGTAATTGTCACTGTTTAAGGGACTTGACACCTCCCGTCCTTCAGGTTTCGAGCCTGTTCACTCACAACCATCAGAATCCCACCATGAACATCTCTTTGTTCTTGCAGCCTTCTTGGATATGGACAGTTTGTCTGAGTACATGTTGCTCTGTGTCTTCTAACTGTTCATGAAGCCCACTCACCACAGCCTGCCACTCTTTATGTATATTGCAGAGATGCACAAAAACGCTCACAAAACGTGGTACAAAAAGTTTCCCCCGGACTTTTCCAAATATGCGCACTCTCTGTCTCTCTCTCTCTCTCTCTCTCTCTCTCTCTCTCTCTCTCTCTCTCTCTCTCTCTCTCTCTCGCTCTCTCTCCTTCTCTCTACTTGTTCCCCTTAAAGATATGCACCTTGAAGAGAATCACTGTAACCACAGCGTATGTCTGACAGAGTGGATCTGTAATTCTTATATAGACTTTATTCTCAGCAGTTACATGCTGAAGCAACTAGCAGTTGCACTGTGCAATCAGCAGAATTACTGCATTTGATATTGTCTTTCTTGCCTTGTGGTTGTCCAGGCTCTGTTTTTTATTTTTCTCTTCGACAGCTGACGTGCTTCAAGAGATTGTTTACCACGATGAATGATTCAGCCCTTTGCAACTTGTTATTGGCATTTTAAAGCTAATTTCTGATTGCGATTGTAACCCAGCAATCATTACCCGATTACAACCCAGCCGTTTCATTCACTTCTTGAAGTTCAAAGTAGAGAGGTGACACAATCTTTAGTCTTAATAAAACAAACACTATCACAAACCAGCAGCACGAGCACAGATAAGACCAGATCGTACTTGATAGGAGCCTCGTCTTGTAATGCTTTTAGAAAACGCCGCAGAGTGATCGAACGTTGATCACGAAAGTGAAAAAAAAAAAAAAAAAAAACATCCACTAGTGTCGTGTGAACGTGCATGAACAAAAGTTTAAAAATGTTTAACCAAAGTGGAGTTATTTCTAAAAGACCTGTAAAGCCAAAAAAAAAACCAAAACAAAAACAGGCCTGCTTTACATGAAACATGGCTGGTCGATTTTTAGAGAGTTAGAAACTGTACTCTTCGAAACAACCCTGTCATCCTTTGGCATTAAGAAAACAGCCCTCCTTTTTTGTTTTCAAGTCCAAATTTGAATTTCTACTCGAGATCAGAGAAACAAAAAAAAAAAACGGAAACCTGGAGATAACTTCACGAAGAGTAAAGAAAAAAAGACGACGTTTTTAATTGTAATGTTTTAATTTGTCCTTTGTGCATTCACTAGTTCTTAGTTCACTCTCATGTTTCGATTGACTTCTATAATACAGATCTTGTCGTCACTATGACCTGCTTCACATTAACTATGGGCATGTCCTTTTATTGATACGTTTCCCAAAGTCACACATTTCCCCTTTAAAGGTTTTCACAGCCTGTATCCCAGCATGTGATGCCTTCTATCCTAAGACCCTTGATTTGGATCACAGAAAACCCACACAGGGACAAAAATGACAGGTATTTTTTCTGCTCTGTTCTCAGAGGTTCATCATGAAAGTACATGTACATTTCTCCCCCCCCCCCCCCCCCCCCCGCTCCTGTTTTGAGCTCTTTCATGAACGTTCTGCTGTTTGTCCTCTTCTCCTGACTGACCTGAACTTAACCGCCATACACACTAACACACACACACACACACACACACACACACACACACACACACACACACACACACACACACAGTGCCTTTCCTCTCTTACATGAGCAGGCTGTGAAGTGTTGGAACAGACTCCTTGAATGAGGTACAGTGCGCCTTCAGACCTCTGTCGCCATAGAAACACCTGTGCTGTCCTTTGTCGCCGCAGGGTCACTTGCGCTGTCTGCTGGCGGCTGATAGGCGCCGAGTTATCACTTCTTCATGAAGGCCGGGAACAAACTGTTAAGTGTTAATTGGTGGCTTCAAGTTAATGGATGAAAAATGTTAAGCACACGTGTTAGCTGTTAATGTGGTGAGGGGGGTTTGTCACTCACATCTCGATTTAAAAAAAAAAACAAAAAAACAAAACAGATTGATCCTGCCTGTAAATCTAAATGGTTTATTCCAGATAAGCTAGGTCTCTTAGCGGGCCTCTTCCGGTCAGAAACTTCACAAAGTGCCAATGAAAAGAACAGAAAAAGGAAAAGTCGTACTGACCTAAAGAAATTGCACTACGTTGCACTGCACAAAGATGTTTGTTTTTTTTAAATACATGGATGTTTTATATACACACACTTTTCAAGGGAGGGTTTCCTGTTCTTGCCGAGAGTGTCGTCACTGCCTGGTTGGAATCAAGGGGGGAGGGGTGGGGGGGTGTCAGGGATGGAGGTTCTGTACCTTTGTTAGCACCCCCATTGTTAGCAAGTGATCTTGACTTGTACTCGGTCACCATCGATTTTACTCTAAACATTGTGGTGCTGGCTGTTTCACAGGTGTGGTACTGAGAAGTACAGTGTGGTACTTAAGTAGTCAGTCACTTTGCCTTTCCTTGGAGGAAGCTGCCTTGTGTCAGTGATGGGGGGGGAACAAAACAAAAAAACACCGGTTTCAGCGAGTGGCCACATGTTTCAGATGCTTTTACACTGATTATTATCTGGACACGCTTTTTTTAACTCATAAATCTCATCTTTGCCCTTCCTTTTCTTACACGAAAACAGGTTTCTGTTTTTTTTTGGGTTTTTTTACATTTTACTGAGGTAGTAACTGTATTAGTGCTGAATACCACTTCCCATTCTGCTTTTGGTCGTTGAGTGTCGCTTGCAGCCCATCAGGTCTCTCTCCATCCCCAGTTGAAGCACTTAGATTTTACCTGCAGGTTCAGAGACCCATGCTATATGATGGTAACACATCATGCTTACAGGTTCCTGTGTGTTCCACCTTTTTTTTTGCACTAAAAGTGGCCTGTTGCTATCAAGGCTCATAGTCGTATCACCAAAAAGCTTGACTAAGTGAGTGCAGCTTTTATATTGGTCGTTACTGTGGGCACAGAGGAACTCTCGCGCACAGATCTCAGACAAGAGACTGTGATAGGTGAACGTTTGACAATTGACTCTGTCACCTAGAAAAAATGAAGCTGACTTTGAGCGGCTTTGTGGGCAAATCTTGCGGATGTTTACAGCTGATGGAAAGCAGAGACGAGACGCGCAGTGACGATGAAGATGCAGATTCAGGGCTTTCTTGTACATATGCAACATAAAGAAAACCATGCGGCTTTTTTTTTCATGTATTGTTTGACTTTGTTATTGTATGAAAAGATTTTTTTTTTTTTTTTTTTTTTACAGTATAGTTGCTCAGAATATTTCTTTAAAAACAAGTCAATCAAGAAGCTATAGTGAACATAACACATAAAGAGTCAATGTATATTGTAGCTTTGAGGCAAAGGGGAGAAAAACAAAACCTGTTGAATGTAAAAGAAACGTTTTTTTTGTTGTTGTTTTGGTTTCTTGCTTGTTTGTAGTGAACCTGTAGAGCGTAATGATTTTAGTATCCAACCCACAGATAGCTGTCGCCACACTGCTAAGTCATATCAAATAACACAACCATGCAGTATTGCTTTACTATCTTTGACTTTGTGCAATGCGATGCTCTTTAATGGAACAAGACCTAACATGAGCTGTCGGTTACATCCGGGCTTCTTGCGCACACTCTTGATGTTTGTCTTTCTCTCTGCCAAATAGTCTGTTGTTCATTTCTGAATGTGTGTGGTTGTAGTTTGTGGTTGTGATGTTTAGTCTTTTTTTTGGCAGGATAACCATGATGAAATATTATCTTTGTGCGAATCGTTATCCTGCCCTGCACATTCCAACAGACAGCACACTTTCTAGTGGCTTCCGCTTGTTTCCTGTTTCCCCTTTCTCATTACAGGGATTCCTCTTGGATCACTTTGTCCTTTCTCGTTTCCTCGTCTTGTGTCCTCCAGCTTTACTCTCGTCCCACCTAAGCCTTTACCCAGTATATTAAGCTAAACCTAACCCTTGAAAATGTGCATCAAAAAAAGCCTTCTTTTTTTTTTTTTTTCTTCACATGTCAAAATGTCTGTGCTGCTTTCTTGAATGTCAGTTTTCTTTTGTGTGTAAACCAGCCGCAGCAAAGCCAATAGATCTCCTTCCAAATCAAATGTAATGTAATGCATTGCAATGGCAGCTCCACTCAATCCTCTGCTTCTTCCTCCGTGCTCTTATGTTAGCCCAGGCTGTCACATCTCCGATTTGATGACCGTTCTTCCTCCGTGTTGTGATTTTACTGAGCCTTGCACTGGCTGGTGTGAAAACTGACTTTTGCTTGTTTTTCTTCCTGTTTTCTCATTGATTGATTGATTGATTAAATGTGAGGTTGTTTTGCGTGTATCATCGCTCATTTTTCCTCCTGTTTTTTTTTTTTTTTTTTTTGTAATAGGAGATAAACACTGAAGGGTTTTATGTGTTAGATTTCCCTCTTCAGTATCTGATAACTCAAGGCTGATGTTTGTAGTTCTCTTTAATGTTCAAGAAAATGCTCATTGCAGCCTGAGAAAACACAGACGGAGCAAAAGGCGTGTTGGAAGGTAACGTGACGTCAGCCTTGGGTCTTCACTAGAGGGCAACATTTCCTGCCGTGTGTGGGCTCTGCCTCAGCTCTTCATCTGCAGTCCCACACACACGGAGAAAGCACTTTGTGAGGAGTGGTGCACTCAAGGAGTATTTGTGTGAATGTGAAGCCTATAGCTAGTGCTCGAAAAGGATGACCATGTATGATGCTGACAATGTGATCTATGTGATGTAATGTGATGGAAAGAAAATAAACCTGAATGGAAGAAGACATCCAGCAGATTGTTCATTTACCTTTTATGTATTGATTAAGTCAAATCTCTTTGGATAAATGAGTGCAGAAAGTTTGTAATGGCCAATCATTCACCGAAGGAAGCGACCGCTCTGTAGACAGGATTCCCTCCTTTGTGTCTACTTTCATTGACATGTCTATTCTGCCCCCTTGTGGACAGCAGTGAGTAATGAAAGGCATAAAAAAGAACGCAAAGCACACGTTGGTCACTTCTTTACAGCAGCAATTTCAAAATTTATTGAGACTGATTGGTTTTTTTGCAAATAATAGTCAAGCTAATTCTTCCATTGAACATGAAGTTAGAAAGAGGCTTGCACGGCCGCCGGGCAGGCCCAAACATCAAAAACAGGAGGCTCATGGTTGGCTGTAAAATGTTTTTGTGATCAGTACTATCAACCGAAAAAAAAAAAAAAAATCTGCACAAGAGCACTTAAAATCTGCCCAAAAAACCAAACGGGTGTAGAAACAGGACAGGGTTCTTTTGATTATTTAACACATTTTGTTACAAACACAGGTTTATGATAATCATCAATATAAAGTCAGTATCATATTGAACAATATTCCCAATGAAAATAAACAAACGTCAAGCTTCGAGTTTGACCTTTTACAAATCAAAGTCCCTCTGAAACTTGAGAGAAATAAATAATATATAATAGTAATATAAATTCATATATATGAAGGTATACACACATCACTCTTAGTAGAAGAACAAAATCTAAAGTAAAAAGCGCCAATTTTGAAATATAGTATAATATAGATATACCCATATCTATGGCTTCATGATTTGCACGTGTGAATCAAGCTATACAGGCTAAATGAGGATTGCAATTTGTACACGTATAAGAATACCCATAAACATCTGCAGGAGAGAAAACCAGTTCCAGTTTTGCATCATGTGGAATGAGACAGTTGTGTGCAGATGACATCGCTTTGGTATGACAAAATGAGCACAGGCATGCAGTTAAGACCACCGAATCAGGGCACAAAAGGTCATCAAACACACGGTGGGAAGGAGAATGGAGTCGCCCATCATGATTTGTCTCAAAGTTTTATCCTCGAAAAACTTTTTGCACCTCTAATCTGATCAGTCGCTCTTTTTTTTTTTCTTTTTTCAATTCTTCTTCTTCTTCTTCTTCTTCAGTAAAATCTCTATCCATCAACACAAACACACCAGTCAGGAACAAACACACACACACAAGCACGCAAGGTGAAATGTCATTGAGGCACATATTGAGGGTTCGATGGCGGATGTTTTTTTCCTGAAGTTACAACCCAGTATGAGGAAGAAGACGTACAGTACAGGTCTTAAGAAGAGCGCAGGGTCGGGGAGTCACACATTCATCCACATGTCTCTCAGTGACTGTAACAGCACCACAGGACAGAGATTTATCACCGATCATGGGCTCCTTCCACACCTAACATTGACATTCAATAAAAAATCCAACCCCACTGTCTTTCACCCTAAAAAATTACCAATATTTGATTAATGGGTCAAACAAAACTGAGTAAATAAGACAAAGAAAATAAAGACAGTTGCTTGAGATGACAAAATCAGATTGTACTGACAGTTTCTTAGTGGGGGATGATGGGAAGTGCAGTCCAGGGCAGCTGATGTGTGCAGCCAGCACTGGTAACAAATGTTTCCCAGAGTTAACTGCTGCAGAAGCTCACTTTCCCGCTGTGGAACTGATCGAGAGTCAAGCCAGTAAATGACCAGCGGATAGAAAAACAGCATGTCGACTCCACACACACGAGTGTTTTATCTGCATGCTGCATTTCTGCTTGATTGTGTTTCATGCAACGTGTGAGACAGAAGGAACTCCGAAAGAAAAAGAAAAAGAAAGAAACTGTCTTCTTAATCTCGCAGTTTCTTTTACATAGCCCGTCATATTCACGACACCATAACATGTGCACTTTTAAATAACTGACAAGTAGTGACAGGTTCAAAAAATAGGAACAACTCTACAACAAAACTGGTTAACCACAGCAAGAAATCCAAAAATCACCTGCACACAGACTGTAAAACAAAAGCACTTCATGTATACAAGGTACGAGATTGTTTTTGGTTCCATATTCATCAATTAGTGTACATTGGTGATGCAAAAAAAAAAAAAAAAAAGCGTGTGCAGAATAAATGTTTGAATCAATATCTAACAGACAGGTTTGACAGTGAAGTTGTTTATCCACTTTGTAAAAAAAGCAAATACGACAGAAAAAGCGTAAACTGGCACAATAAAAGGTCAATAAAAGCCCCATGGCTTGCTGTCCACAACAAGGCAAAGTATAAAAGCTTTTTTTTTCTTATACAAGATATAAAATATCAAAAAAGAGCACACAATAAAGCTTAGCATCCAGCACTTAATAATAATAATTAATAATAGGAACATCAACAACAATAACCAAAGTTCTGATACTCATAATAATAATAAGACATGTCATCTGCCTCGCTTGAATTGTCAATCACATCCCAGAAGACGTGGGAAAAAAAAGAAAAAAAGAAATCAAGATAGACTTTTTTTTTGGACACTGGACACTCACACATTCCCTCATACAAACATCCATCTCGTCCCTTCAAACACACACACGCTGACACACACACACACAGAAAGAGAGAGCGAGCGAGAGAGAGAGAGAGAGAGAGAGAGAGAGAGAGAGAGAGAGAGAGAGAGAGAGAGAGAGAATGACTTCTCAAAACAATTGCAGGCATCCACAAACAGTTTTTTTTCATAATAAATAGCTGTTAAAAGAAAAGAAATTAATATCACACTCTACAAAGTTCAAGCACAATTTTGATCCTCTTCTTTGAACCTTACAAAGCCAGAGAAAATATACCATCCAAAGAAAGAGAAACCATAGAAAGAGTCTGCATATTCTGTACTGAGAAACTGGAGTTACATGACTGACCAAGAAGAAAAGAAACGGAAAACATTTTTTTTTGTTTTGTTTTTTAGACAAAGGCTGATCCATCCTTAGGTCCAATCATCACAACCTCTGCTGTGAGACAAACATCAGAGATGCCCAGAGGGACAGAAAGAGTTAATCGTGTACAGTAGGTCAGGTGGATTTAATGTGTGCTTGAGTTGATTTTTCAAACAGGAACAAAAACGTAAGTCCACTTTGTGTATAAAGAGATTAAAAAGTCATCCATACACTGTCAAAGTCTCTTTCTGTCTCTCTCGACCTCACACATACCTCTCTCCCCAGAATCCCAAAAACTGTATGTACATTAGTCGTATCTTGTTGGAATGGATTGATAGAAACTTGTGTGGTAAACGAAGAAAAGATTAAGGACCCCACTGAAAGGCATAGGCTCTATAAACAGCAATCTGCACAAAGATTCAGTGATTTCTATATCGTGATAACAGTCAAGAGGACATAGAGTATATCCTTAAAGGTAGGTGCGGTCACCGAGTTGTTTTAGGTAAGCAAAGGTCAGATCAAAAATGTAAACCACTGGATCAGGGCTTTGATACAAGTCAGTTGTCGATAAAGTGCAAGTCTGTGGCAGTAGGACTCTGCATCAACAGTGTGCCATGGGGCTGTCCGCTCCTCTGACACATGTAGCATTGCAATAGATTTTAGACTCTCCCTTTACTTACAGAGAGACTTTTGCAGCCTTCACTTCCCTTTCTGGCTATTTCCCTACAGTCAGTTAGTGATCCTTGGTTTCCATGGTGATTGTGATGGCAAACATACAAAGTTGCAGTCTTAGCGTCCTTGGCAGCGTCCTCGTTGATTCCTGTGGTGACAGAGTAAAAAACTACTGGACTCTGGCCTGAACTCTTGAGAAAAAGAAACACAAAAACACTGCATCAGAAGAAAAGGAGGTAAGCGGAAAAAGCCTTACACTGGAACCATCTCTTCACCACTTCTTTTTCGACTATGGCAGAGAATGGCCTAAGTGTATTTGTTTGTGTGTTTGAGTGTGTGTGTGTGTGTGTGTGTGTGTGTGATTGAGTGTGTTTGAGATCATTGTCGCGCATCACCCTTCAGCTTTCCATACAAAGGAAGGCCTGCCCATGCCTGGACGAATGGGTAAAAGGAGCAGAGGATTCTGCTTTAAAGATCGCAAGAGATCTTTAGAGATTGGTCGAAGGAGCCGCTAACAGGAGCGGGGTTGATTCTAGGAGATCCAGGTGAAGTCCCTTTCACTCCCATTCTGCTGCTCCCCCTCCTGTGCCGAGGAGTCACTCTCCTCCTTCTCATTGTCCAGTGCTCTGTGTGCCTCAGTGCTCATCCCTGAGTCCTTCCACTTCCCCCCTCCTCCATCCTCCTCTCCCTCACCCATCATCTCCCCGTCCCCCTCCACCAACATCTCCTCCTCCCCTTCTCCATCGCCATCGCACTCTGCTTGGTCATCGTGGAAACGGTCGCCAGGATACAGCTCCTCCTCCGGGGAGATGTCTCCTCCCACTTCCCCGTTGTGGTCCAGCAGCGCAGCCATGCCCCGGCCGGAGCAATCGGCGCAAACTCCATGGCGCCTTGAGCCATGTTTGATTCCCACGCTGGCTGCCGACATGAAGACACGGCTGCACACTTTACACACGTACTTCTTGTCTTTGCTGTGGACCTGTTGGAGAAAAAGAAGTTGAAAAGAAATTTCTAAATTAAACACCATGAATTACAGCAGCTGCTCAGGCACCAGGGCTCAAATAAAGCCAGTTCTGCTCCCTTTACTTGGAACGATTTACGAAAAGAGCTGAGACTAAACGCTATCTTATTGGATGATTTTAAGATAATGTTACATTACTTGGAGGCCTACACATCTGGCTGTAGATATTCACCCTGACGTATTTGTGGATGATTTGGACAAAAAATTACTTATATCAGTTTTTTGTCTTGAAATATCTAATGTACTTTTCTGTATTTGCATGTTTGGCAGCTCGCTTGTTTGTGTCAAACTCTGTAAACTGTGATGCTGGCTGTCTTTATCAGGACTCTAATCTCAACGAGTTTCTTTCCTGGTTAAATAAAAAATAAAAGTGCAAAAAACTGCAGTTCCTTTAGTGGCCACTTGAGGATGGCTTCTTTCTTGCTATTATGGAAAAGCTCCACCTGTGTCCCTAATGTTTTTTTTTTTTTTTTATAAAACTCCAACTCCATAGCATTCTCTAAAGCTGAGCATAAGTTCAGGAGCACAGGCCTGAGCCTGTGGTGGCTTTCGCGGAGTCAAGTGCAGCTAGCTTACAGCCATATGTCACCTCAACTGACACAGCGAGTTTGGGTCCTTTTGGTGCTTTTAAGAGATTGGTCGGCCCAATGCATAATACAAGGCTTCAATAAAAGAAGCTTGACAAAGCAAAAAGTGATGTTGTGGCGGCTACGTCCTCTTATCAAAACGCTCAATGGTTCACAGAGCCACTTACTGCCCTCTAGTGGTGAAAGTGCTGCACTCACCAATGTGTGCCTTTTCATGTGCTCCCTCCTGGTGAACTTCTTGCCGCAGATTTCACAGGGGTAGGGCCTCTCACCAGTGTGGGAGCGCATGTGTCTCTTTAGGATGCACTGGTGCATAGCAGAGAAACTGCAGTAGGGGCACTTGAACTTTTTCCGGATCACCGTGAAGTCATTCACTGTGGAGACAGAAAGGAGAGGGAGAAAAAAAAAACAGAAGAAAGAGAGAAAGAGAGAGAGAGAGAGAGAGGGAAACAAAGATGAGTGTTGAATGAGTCTTGTTTAAGTAAACCTAGACGTCACTTTTCAGTTATTACATTTAATTAGCAGCACGGTCTAGAAATGTACCATCAATTCCCATGGCCACCCCAATCCCAGTCAAAGCTCCAGTTGCCCTGGCAACAGCTCTTCCTACATACTAAAGCAATAAAGGCAAAGAGATACTATAAACACAACACAACAGTCAGTCTGCCTTGGTTTACTCTTGAAGGTCTCTGCTATGAACGGCAAAAACACAGACAGAGAGACAAACACAGACAACAAGGAGGCTGAGGGCCGGGGAATAAAATCACACACACAAAGGTAGGCTTCAGTACAAAAAACCACATAAACAAATAATTTAAATACCATGTCCCAATCTTGTGTAGAGGTCCCATAAGCCAATTATCTCAAGGTCTGGACTTAAATGGTAGTTAAGCCAGGTGAAGGGCATCCAAGTAAACAGATTGTGTGTGCGTGATGTTTGTCTGTGTGTGTGTGTAAGAATCTGAGCAGTGAGGGCACACAGTATAAGACCATGAGAGATCAGGGATGGATTTGTTAAGGACACAAGCACAACACACACTACCGCACACAAACACACGTCTAGTGCTCGAGGAGAAAAAGGTCCAAAACACAGTTAAGGGTAAAAAAAACTTTAAGTGACACAAGATAATTACCTCAATCTGCACATCAGCTTCTGATCTGAATACACACTCACAAAAACATGCACATATATGTGTATGATGCAAAACAGACTTTAACATCTTATTCATATTTGTCATGTGCAAAAAAAACCCACGAGATTTGGCGAAGATAGGTGTCTTTAACAAACGACAGACACTTCAGAGAAATGTTCATACTGTCAATCACATTTTAATTCCAGCATAAAAACTACAAGTAAAAGCACATATCTGTGTACAGTACATGCGTTTTTCAATGAGAAAATGATAATCTAGACTGACACATTGTTTAATATTTACAATACATATTCATATTCAAAAATACCCCCAAAAGCCGTACAGAGGGGTGCGTTCAACCCGTCCCCGTGGTTGACTCTGCAGAGTTCCTTATGTATGAGTTCCTGACTTCTCTGAGCCTGCCAGTCTCTGTTTCAGCTGCTGGGCAGGACTCAGAATGCTACCTGAGACATGGGATTTTATATCAGAAAGGATTTGGCATTTGGGAGTTCCCTGGGTATACACACGACAGCGAGGGGAAATGTTCCCAAAAGACACCAGTTCTGCTTTTAACGAGCATTTGAGTTCCATATATTAGAGTGTGGCATAATAGAGAGAAACACGTGGATGTTTCACAGTATGGGTATACACGAGACACATTAATAGCTGAGCTTTATCGAGCACATATCTTGGGTTTTATAGTTGCAGGGTAAAGACCTGCTGTAAACTCAAACGATAATTATTTAGGCAGAAATTGGTGTGAATTTACATTAGTTATGATGTTGAGACCAGCGTTACTCTGATTCAATAAAATCCTGGCTCTAACACACCCTCCATGCAATTCTGTGTCCACCATTACCCTTACTCCTCTCCTGCATTCTCCCACTTGATCCCCCATTTACAACCACAATATTGTCTGCTTGCAGCAGTGACATCACTAAGCTCATCTAGTTTAAAACACACCGCCCCCCCCCCCCCCGCCCCCCCAGCTCCCACTTCTTCTTCTGAGAAAAAGGTCAGGGGTTAAGAAGGGCAGGAGACATGAAGGACCAATTACTGTCCAGCTCCAGCTACTCCAAGACTTACAGATCTGGGACGGAGGAGATGGACACAGAAAGAGAGAGAGAAAATAACACCACCCAACCCCCATCTGAGTTGCTAATGCTGTATTGTTTTTGCTGGCTTTGTCTTGTTCGGTGCATCCCCTCCATCTGCACTGATCTAACAGCACTGACCAAAGGTAAAAAACTGAGGACATGCTTCTATGCTTAAGTGCAGGTCAAAGAATTGCCTTTTTTCATTTGAGGTTCAATTTTTAAAAAAGAGCATCCATTTTTTTAAAATTTTGAATATCATGCTGATTTTTGCACAAAATCTTGCATTAGAAATATTCCGATTTTTGCTCCTCACTCTGCTCTCATACTGCAGTTCTACCGATATCCTGCAGGAGGTGTGGTTGTGTGTCTAAAACCTGGCAGATAGGAATTGTTTCTGAGAGTCTTTGTGCCTTTGGTAATGCAGGGCTGGACACAAAGATAAAGATCTCTCTGCCTAAAAAGGAGAGGAGACAGAGAACATGATGAGTGGTTTAGGTCTGGGAGGCAGAGAGATGTCCTCTTTGTCTCACCACTCAGCCAGCACCGAGACTTTAAGTAATTCACCTGTTAGAGTGTTAAAACAGTGCACTCTCTAACTATACACAAAAAATGACAGATTATCTTAAAAACAGACCTACATACAATTCAAGTTCTTCAAAAAGAGCAGCTTTGCATAGCAGTTGTGCATTATGCACGTTAGCTGTCAATTGGTAGTAAACTACCTGTTTGAAAATAATATGATGTAAAATTTGACAACTGGTTTGACAAAATAGATTCTTTAAATATTTATAATTATGTCAAGAGTCACTAAACTCTAAAAGCATTTCTTTCTTTTTCAGTGCAATGACACCACAGAGCTTTTTTTGTTTTTTTGGCATGAGCAAGCGTATAACACGTGGTTACGCTAGTTAATGGGTTTTAATCATAGACTGTGAATGTTAATGGGAAAAGTCTGAGTGACGTGTGTGACTTCAGGGGGCTTTGGAAGCCCATCAATGGTGGTCGCCATGCTAAAAAAAAATACTGTCCTAAGCTTTAACTTTCAGTCAACCTGCCGCAAAAACTACGAGCTGGAGCTGAGGAGGTTTTTGAGCCTCTTGACAAATTGTTACATGGCGCCCACATGTCCATCAGGTCGGCTATCTGCTTATCACTCATAAAATCAAAAACGGATGAGTTATAAAAAAACAACATCCTTTGTACAGTGTGTACCGATCAAGACATGAGCTAATCAGGTCAGTTTTGGTTTTTGGAAAGAGGCTGTAAACATGTTAATTACTGCTGTAAAAATGGGCTTTTTTTTAAATGGGTATGTATATGACCTCTGGTGCTTCTCCGAGGCGGTCACTTGATAAACTGCAGGATTTTGCACTTGGGCGCATGGGCTTCATTTTTCAATACCGGAGGTTGCCGCTTGGTTTTACTGTGTGCACACAAGCCTGCAGACTCTCAATCAAGTCTCAATTTTCCACATTAATACTGAGATTATCAACTTTCATCTCTTGAGAAAGCCTCCACAGTGAATCAATAACCCCACCACCCTGATACATTTCCATCCCGCCGCTTCCTCCCAGCATGCCTCCTGACCCTGACCCCATCTGGCAGCACACTTTAACATGTGTAGCCAGGTTCTTCTGGGTGCTAAAAGCCTTGGCACATGCTGGGCAGGTGTGTCCTCTCTCTTTGGAGTGCACAGAGGAGAGGTGCCTGTGCAGGTCTGTGCGGTCTCTGAAGTGCTTCAGACAGTACACACACTGCATCAGTTTCTTCTTGAAGTGGATCGTCTTCTCATGCCGATCCGCATTGGATTTGAGTGTGAAGCTGGCGGGACATTGTGAGCAGAGGTAGCGGGCGGGCGCGGGCTCGGTAGCTGATGGGCGGTAGAGAGACTGGTGCAGGTGAAGAGGCTGGGACTGTGGCTGGTGGAGGGACTGGGTGGCTTGGTGGTGCGGACCCTGCATGCTCTGCCAGTCTAGAGACAAGGCCATGAGGGACATGGTGTGGCGATACTCATGTTCCCTGAGATGTTGGAGGTTGCTGAACAGCCGTTTGCACAGAGAGCAGGGGAACCCCTGAGAGGGCCACGCACTGGACTCTGGCAGGATTCTTTTCTCTTCGCCCAGCACTATCAGCCCTTTAGACCTTCTGCCAGCCATCAACACTGACTCAGGAACTGTGGAGCCCCCAGTGCAGCTCTCCTCGCCCATCTGACCATTCTCGATAGGATACTGGTCACCCTCCGAGCCTGAGAGAACGACAAGGAAAGAAATCAATAGGCAACAAGTGCTTTAAAAATTCTCTTAATTTATGCAGTCATGACTTACTCATAAATCCAAACCTTTTAAGCCATACCTGTGCTGTTTTCCTTCACGTTTTCCTTGTCTTTCACGCCTTCCTGCAAGTGACAAAACATCATGTCACACACTCGCACATTTACACAAACTGTATGAAATTGTCTGGGCATGCAGGTGGCAGGCAGGTGATACAAGCTATAAAGACAGCCTTTATTCACACATGTGGGAAAAACAGAAAAACAAACACATGGAACGATGAAAAAGATGGAGAAAAACAGATTACAGATCAGAATGATTTATAGACACAGACATTGTTTTTTTAAAAATTATTATTAAGAAACAAAGAAAGAATGAAATTAAACCCAGTTGGACGTCAGAAAGGTGCACCAAACACCTGTCCCCTTCTGTTTCCATCTACATCCAATCTAAACTTCTATCTACTCCATGTCCCTGCCATTCCTTCACCCTTACCCATTCCCTCCATCCCTACACTCTACCTCCTCCTCCTCCTCCTCCTCCTCCTCCACCTCCTCTCTAAGAACAGAACACCATGCACTGGGCAAACAGATGGCTTGTCCGCAGAGATAGGAAGGCTTGTTGGGAGGCAGGTCTGCTGAAATCAAATGCTGCTCCTAAATGCTCACACACAAACACACATACAAACAAACACTCACAAACACACGTACACACAGACTGGCACAAACTCATGCTCATACTGCCATGCTCACACACACGCCCACACTCTCTCTCTCTCTCTCTCTCTCTCACACACACACACACACACACACAACAGAACAAACAATTTCCTGGGCTGCGAGAGCAAACCTCTCATTGTCTACTTGTATTGATTCTACTCAGTCTCATCTCACCACCTTGCCCGTTATCTGCCATCTCTGAGCACACGCCGCCATTGTGACTGGATGTGTCATCTCTAATGTAACCACTATGAACTACATCAACGCTAATGCTGAGCAAAGACTCCTGGCTCTGACGGTGAAAGCGGGTCTAGCAATATTAAAGAAGATTACATGGAAGAAGAAAAAAAAACAAGGAGGCGAGAGTGAAGAATTGGAAAATCTGAAAGACAGAGAAAGCAAACAAAACATCGAGAAAAGAAAGACACACAACAGTATTCTTCTGGAAGAGAATATGTTAGATTGCACACAGACAGTGAGATAGAGACAGGGGTTGAGAAATGCTTTTTCTTTTACAGTGAAAAAATAACCTCTTAGACCTTCACTATTTCTCATGAGCTGGGGCAAGTGTCTACTTTTTTTGACAGGGGTCTCCATTCAAACCTTCTTAAATCATAAAGATATCTTGTAGTTGCTAAAGTCCTGTGTAGAGGTTTTTATTTAAATAAGCCTAAACCTTGCCTGCTTCATTCTTTACGGGTAGCAAGTACCAACAAAAACATACATCCTGCCTCTTATAGTGGCTAACAAATTTTCGGGGGCCTACGCCAACCCGGGTTACATCCTGGAGATGTCCCTGCTGATGTGGACCCATAGTCCCACTATGTTGTCAGTAACTTCCTGTTCTCCACCAGCTCAACCCCCCTCTTGGTGTTTGTTTGTGTATGTGTGCAGAAACAGGGTGAAGCTGCCCCTGGATGCTAACTCCACTCTCTCTTACAAACTTTTATCTGACTGGTGGAGCAACAACCAGAGAACAGTCTGCGCCCTGGAGAAGAGCCAGGTTCTGTGTGCGCTTACCTCAGGCAAGGTGGAGGGCTCTGAGCCCTCGGGGGCCTCTTCCACTTCCATGTCCAATTCTTCTGAACGCAGCGGGGTCGCCCCAGCCCGCAGACCGGGGGCCTCCAGGGGCCGAGGCTCAGAGGGGTGCAGTGGCGTGGGTGGAGTGGGCGGGCAGTATGCTGATGTTGAAGATGAAGATGGTGGCAGTAGTGGTGGTGGTGGTGATGGTGGAAGATGAGGAGGAAGAAGAGGAAGAGGAGGAGGAGAGGAGCCAGCCCCCTGTTTGTTATGAATAGTGGCCCCCGTGGCCCCTGGCCGGAGTGTGCTGCAGTTGTTGGAGCGAAGCCCTGAGGAGCACAGGAAACGAGTCTCACCCACCCACTCACGTACAACTGCAAGTCTGATAGCAGCTGGCCACCAGAACACAGCGGGAGAGAGTGGGCAGGGGGGCACACAGAGGCTGCCAGTGCTACGCTATCAAACACTACGGAGAGGGGGAGGAAGAAAAACTCTGAAGTTTCACTTTCCAGCAGCCGAGGGGAAAGGGTTAGGGCTTCTCTTCTCTCTTTCTCTCTCTTTTTCTTTTGCTCCTCTGCTCTCCATCTCCTTCCACCCACATGCGTGCGCAGAGGATGGCAGCATGCGTGTGTTGTGTGAGTGTGTGCATGCGGTTGTGTGAGCGAGAGAAATGCATATAAGGAAGAGGGCTTGAGGATCCTGTGTAGCATAGAGGGAGACTGTTTTGGAAAGAAGCCATCTTGCAGCTCAAGTGAAGACTTTTTGTACACGCAGGGTAAAAGGACGGCTACATGGACCGTGTAAGATGTTTACCAGCAACAAGTTAAGGCCCGCTGGATGAGGAATTTTAAATTTCTTTCAGACCCTTTAGCACTCCATAACTATTCACTCAGAGCTTTTTCTGCTACATTAATATCACCATTAGCAGCTACCAAGAGTGCATCCGTTTCTCTTTTAATGAATCAAAGCATAGAGTGCAGGTTATTCTGGATAATGTGTGTGCGCATGAGGACGTGCATGTGTGGGCAGTGTTTTGGGGAATGTCTCCAGAGTTATGCAGTGGGTTAGCCATTCATCGCCCTCCTCTGCACAACGGACAGAATCACACAACCATGAGACTCGACCATGGACAGATTCCTGGAATGTTAAACTACCGCGCCCGACACTCCCCACTCCCACTTACTGAAAACACACACAAGTGTCCAACTCCCTATCTCCTGTTCTTTCCCACCCCCCTAAAGAGACGTGAGGGTGGAAGAACAGTAAGGAGAAAATAGAGACGCAGAGGGATGAGTTACAGGTGAGAGGTAGCGGCTCATTAACACATGGTGGATTCGTCTCAGGAAAGGACGAGAACACAGAATAAATATGCAAGATCAGTTCAACAGTCCAGGTTCAAAGCTCTCGCAGAATTTTAACATACGACTGTAAATTTTGCAATCTTGTCTCACTGAGTTTAATATTGCAGTCGTGTCTGGCATGCTGTAAAGAATACAAATAACAGCAGGCTGACTCACCGCACAGAGACAAGAGTATAAAAAAGTACACAAATTGGAAAAATCTGTGAATGCAGAGTATCTGAGTATCTAACACGGGACGAGGAAAAATATGCAATGCGCAGTAATATTGTTTGTGATCATGAAATGATGTGCGTACGAAACATCTGTGAAATTGCAATTAAATGCGCAGCCCTCAGGTAGCATTACCATGTTGGTCGTAGAAAATCTCAACCTTAGTGCCCTTCATTCTTCCTTCTTATAAAGTGAAACGTTCAATTAAAAAAAAAAAAAAAAATTGTAAATGCTTTCAAAATTTGTTTCACAATGATGCATCAGAAAATTATAAATAATCTCCATGGGAGCAACGATAGCCACTGAGAGCAAATGTCCAGTGTGAGTCATTTCTTTGAAAGTAAAGTGGTGAAGTGTAAGAGAGAAAAGTTCGATAACGTCAGTGTGATCCCTTTGGTTAATTGGATGTTCTCTGCAGCCGGTACACAGTGGCACTGTGGACAGGAGCACTGGGATGGTCCAGCAAAATCCAATGTCTGGCATTGGCTGTTAAACGCAAGGAGAAAAAAAAAAGTGTGACGGGGGCAAAATCCAAATGATCTTAATTGGATTCAGACGGCTGATTGACTAACAGACGGGTTACACAGGATTTTAGCATTCTGACTGGTGGGAGGAGACAGTCCGTGACCCATGCAAAAGACTGAAAAGAGAGGAGACGTGCGTTTAAATCTCAAGCAGCGTTGTTGGTCAGATCATTGAAAACACTACATTAAACAGGAGATACGTTTTTTGGTGTTGAAACTCAACACTGATTAGTGTTTTTGGGATGTATGAATCTTCAGAAGGAACATGTTTTATTTAGGAGGCAGTTAAACATATGAGAGAATGAGAGGAAGAGGAAGATGGGAGAGGGGGAGACAGACGCTAAGTCAGGGCCTTTTGCTCATATTCACAGGTCTCACTCGAATCAGACCAAGTGACCTTGCTCTACCTCCTCTTTGCAAAGATCAATACTTTCCCAGGATTTCAAACTGACATACTTTGATGCTCCACGGCAGAAGTATAAGTGGGGGGAAAGATGCAGGAGTGAGACAAATACGGAGGAACTGCAGAGGCCCGGCCGGACAGGGGAGGGAGAAAGTGAGGAGTGGGTGTTAAGGAGGGGTGAAGGAGAAATAGATGGAAGGAAAGGAGGGAGGGAGGGAGGGAGGGAAGGAGGGGGGGTATAGGAGGGAGAAAAGGACAGGAAGGATGTTAAGCAGGGGTGAAGGAGAAACAGGGAGGAGAACAGGAGGAGGGGGAAATGAGGTTGAATGGAAAGAGGGAGGCAGGGAGCAGTGATCTGTCAAAGCAGGCAGACTTCTCCCCCGCCCAGTAATCTGAGGTACAGTGTTTGTTTATTTTCTGTCCTCATTTAGACACAGGGACAGACTCGGGGAGGGAGTGAGGGAGGGAGGGGAGGTTGTTGGCCACCTCGACAAGCCCATTTCCCCAACAGCTATTGTGTTGGGAATTCAAAATAGGGTTCGGCTAACCAAAAACCTCCCTGAGGGTTCTTTGGTGACAAATGAAATACAGCTTTCAGACTCTTTAACATGTTTTTATTTTCCAATGCAGGGAGCAAATGATTAACATTCTCAAAATTCTCTGAATCTCCTATTCATTTAGTCAAGGCTGGGTGTATCTGTAGAGAGTAACTGTGTATACAAAAACGTCTTCTTCTTCTTCTCTTTTCTGGAGGCTGTCTATCTATGCTGTGACAGCATCTGATTCTGCTCTTAAAGCCAACAGAAACATCTCAATCCCACACACTTAACTCTCGCACAAAAGGGATGTGATGTGATGTGTGTGCGCCTTGTGAGTGCAAATGTGCGACTGGAAGCGTGTGTTATAGCCTATTCAGTCACAGCCCTGACTTTTATTTTGAAGGTGAGTGGGGCTCAGCTCAAACAGGCATGACTATGCTCGGAGTTGTACCCTTCCTTTGCTTTTCTTCTGCTTACAAAGCCAGCAGAACTCAGGACAAAAGATTCAATTACTAGCCAGTAGAAGGAAAAAGAAATACAAACACAAGAGTTGTGTACGCACACACACACACACACACACACACACTAACACACAGAATGTGCCCACGCGGACATAGACTCAACAGATATACAGTCGTGCTGATACACACGCACACAGACACACTGACAGTTTAACACCCTCGCTGAAGGAAAAGAAAACTAACTGAAGAAAGAAAAAAAAATCTCTGGTTAGTGTGGGCTAATAAAACACGAATAAGGCTGTTTATTGATCTAATATTGATGTGATTTTAAAAAGAGGTTTTTTTTCCTATGTAAGGGAAGGCGTTAAGTGAATAACTCATATCATGCAGTGAAATTCAGAAGCGCATATATATGTTACAAATAATACTAATAATAATCAGTATAATCAGTTACCCTATAAAAACCCATTTTGTTTTAAATACACTTTAATAAACCATCATTTAGATCTGTTATCTTTTTTGCATCAATTCTCCTCATGTCATGATCACAATTTATCAAAGCTTTCTGGATTTTTCTTTATTTTAAATGTTCTTACTTTAAGGAATAAATAAGTTAAAGTTAATACTCAGTATTCTTCCAGTTTTGTTTCATAGGCTGTAGAGGTTACTGCTGCATTTGAAGTCGGAAAAATACAAATGTTTTTGCTGAAATAATAGTAGAGTAAGTCACGTGGCAACAGTTGCTTCGCTTCTGTTGTGTTATTTTGCTGCTGTGAAACAGTCGTGGACCCACTGATATGCACCAAAAAAAAAAAAAAAAAACTGTCACACAAAAACCAAACAAATTTTCTCACGGCACTGAGAGCGATCTCAGCAAAATGTTCTCTCACTGAGTCACTGCTGACTAGTCATCATTTGCATTGCCACACAAACTCTTTAAACACGTCTGGAGTGGTCCCACATTCACTCACACATACACACTTCCACGCATCTATGTATCAGATTTCTCTTAAAATAGTTGCTGAGGAAGTGCAGAGAAAGAGGATTCTTATGTCAAAGTGGACACGCCTGTACGCCTCATGTTTCAGAGGTCAGAGGTGACCACATTAGCAGGTACTTTATTAGATTTGAAATCAGTTTGTAAGTTATCTTGAGTGTGTTTGTGTGTGTGTGTGTGTGTGTGTGTGGGTGTGGGTGTGCGTGTGTGTGTGTGTGTCAGTGAGCTTGGTGTTAGTAAATAGTGGACTTACAAGACAGGGAGTGTCCTCCTTTGGGCAGATACTCGTACAGTAAGGGGTTATCATCTCCCATCATCTCAGCCCGCAGTGACAGCAGGCTGTTCTTACTCATCAGCGCTGCCTTCAGATTGGCTACGGATGAGATGGTCCCACCCCCTGCTCCTCCCCCGGCCTCCTCCGATTCGTTGGGACCAAGGTAGCTGGGCTCCGT
The DNA here is from genome assembly GCF_947650265.1 of Symphodus melops. NCBI lineage: Eukaryota > Metazoa > Chordata > Actinopteri > Labriformes > Labridae > Symphodus > Symphodus melops. The sequence goes on from NC_136703.1 coordinate 18,222,412, forward strand.
GGTCAGAGCCTCCTCCTGTTTGAGGAAGAAGTCGAGGCGTTCACCGCGGCTGTCTGAGCTGTTGGGTTCGGTCACGTCTGCACCTGAAAAGAGATGAAGTAAGAGGAGGTGGGTGAGGTTCTCTTGTCCCTATTTGGACATCCATGACTGACATCAATAAGACAAATTAAATCATGGATACTTCAATAGGTTGTAAGGGAAAAGGGCTCAAAACATTTTACACAACTTCATGACTGAATATGTTTAAGAGGATGAATGGAGTTCATCAAAAAAAATAAAAAAATCCCCTGACATTCTACTTGATGTTAACTCTTTTTCACAACACAAAAACACACAATATTAAACCAATCCTTTCAAACCTCTTAGCCCAGTCATCGCTTACACCCTGTGTTTTCAGTAGCAGCTACCAACACGTCACTCTCTGAATCATCTCTTACTCTCCTCAACTCCCTAACATACCTCATCATCACCAGTCAACAAAAATACAGGGAGATCATACCCAGACAGCCAGAGAGAGAGAGAGAGAGAGAGAGAGAGAGAGCGAGAGAGAGAGAGAGAGAGAGAGAGAGAGAGAGAGAGAGAGAGAGAGAGAGAGAGAGAGCGAGACAGACAGACATGGTGTGTGTGTAAATGTGTGTGTTTGAGTGAGAGAGTGTGTGTGTGTGTGTGTGCGTTGCGTCTGCTTGAGTCTGCTTAGCCGTCAGTGTCGTTGAAAGCAGAGTGTGTAGAGAAGCTGTCAGCAGCAGACATGTCGCTGGAGGTTCCACTGTAGATCTACAAGACTGTCAGACCACACTGCTGACGACAGCTCAACGCACACACACACACACACACACACACACACACACACACACATATGTACGCACGCAGGCACGACGAGAAAACACACATTCAATGCCTCCTAATTGACATTTAACTGATGACAGGTTTCTTTCTACAACAAAGACTTAGTACAAAAATACACATCACGCACATCACAGACTTTGAAAGAACTGCTTGTCTACACTTTAAAACAAACACACACACACACTCACACGGACCTCTCAATGCTAATGCAGACTCACAAGTGAACTCCAAGCAAGAGTGTGTGCATAATTACGTGTGATTATTTTGGACAGAAAACGTCCTACATGCTCTCGTATTGGTTTAACATTCCTCGAAGCCCCTGCAGTAAAATGACCCTTTATGGGGGAATAAACACATTTGCACCAATAGGACCTTATAATATTTGGCAGATCAAACAATAACTCTGGTTCTGCCCAAATTGTTTGCCTGTCAAAAGGATTTGTTTGCCACAATTGTTGATCATGATAGATTTAAGTTGGGTGTGTTTAAATGAGTTTTTCAGATTCTTTGTCCTGAGATGACGTCTGTCGTGATTTTTTTCAATTTGAAAAGCAGGCTCCACTAGTTTCAATTTTGGAGCTGGTAAGTGACATCAGAGGGTGACAATAAAATAACACACTTTTAAGATAGTAAACAATATCTGGCAACATCCTTCCATGATAGGTGTCCTTACTTTAAAAATGATTGACTTTAATACACTGCCCTTTAAAAATCTTCACTTTCCTGTTGTTAAGTGTGCCCCTTTTAACAAGGGACATAGACATTCATCAAATGTGTGCTTTATTTGAATAACCATATTTATAACCAAATAATAACGACAAGTATCCCTTCTGATTTGGGGACATTCGTATCTTAATTTCCAGAGATACTTGTGATAAGAAAGATGCTGCTTTATTAAGTAACCAAGAAAACAAAAAAGCTTTTTTTCGGGGGGGGGGGGGGGGGGGGGGGGGGGGGGAATCTCACGAGCATTAAGGCTTTTTGGGGGATGTTTTCCTCTGCGAAAAGAAATAGGGTGACACAAGAGTGCAGGAGAATAAGAACTGTGAGTGATAGAACAAAATAGCTCCATTGTCCATTTTAACTACAGTCAGGTAGTGCTAAGTGTTTCCTGTGCAGCCCAGTGCTCATCTGCTGCAGGGGGAGTCAAGGTGACAGAGACAGTAGTTTGCCTCCACGTCTGGAATACCGATGGGTATGCAGCCTCTTCACAGCCTACTGGGTCAATGTTGACCACTCTATCACACACACACACACACACACACACACACACACACACACACACACACACACACATATATACACATACGCAGAGGACACAAACTCTTCATTTTCGTTGTCAGTATAGATAAATGATCCCCGATCAGATTGATGGAAACAAGCTCTGTATGCACAGTTGCACAAACAGGAATAGATCTGAAAGGTGTAACGATACGAGAGAGATATACAGAACGAGGGGGATGAGGAGATGGGGCACGACAGATAAGAGTGACACACATACAAAGTAATCAGTGGCCATCAAACTCCTTGCAGGAGCAGAGGAAGATGTAAAAAAGGGAGATAAAGTCGGAAGAATGAAGAGAGAGAGAGAGAGAGAGAGAGAGAGAGAGAGAGAGAGAGAGAGAGAGAGAGAGAGAGAGAGAGAGAGAGAGAGAGAGAGAGAGAGGGAGGAAGAAATAAAAGGCAGGGGAGTGTAGAAGCGGGGGTGTAGAGCTGTGGAGGAAGAAGCACAGAAGATGCACACAAAACACACATCCACGCACACCCCCCGCCCCACAAGCACACACAAAGTTAATTAAGGAGGGGGTGTAGGGGTTGGCGCAAGGGGGCATGAGGTGCAGGAATTCATTAGAGCTCTGCCCCCTCCTTCAGTGGGCAGCCCAGCAGCCACAGGAGTCAATCAATAACATAGATCTGCTGTGGGCCAACAACAAACACACACACACACATATATGGAGAAAAAACAGAGAGGCACAAAAACGAAGAAGGGGAGGCAAAAGGGGAGAGAGCGAAAAGAGGGTCACCTCTGACCCCCATCTTCCTCCACTCATCTGTTCATTGGGCGAGTGAATGACCCCTGACCACTTCTCCCAGCATCCTCTGGACGTGTGCATGTACAGATGGAACATGTCTGCTCTCCTCCTGGTCATACAGTAACAATCCTTCAGTCACACACAGAGGATTTAATGGCAGAGTTATTGAGAAGCATTTGCTTCCTGATTTCCTCGCACGAGACAGTCTAATATTCTGTAAATGTGTGAAAATAATATCTCTGCTTTACACTTTAGCAAAGGCCTCCCTCTGTGCTGCTAAGACACTTCGCCACAACATAAAGCATTGTGCTTTCTGAGGATTTAACAACATTTCTGGGTCTTATCTTGAGATATTAGAAATTAGTATTCAGCTGACCACAAACAGGCTTCCACGCCAAGTAATCGGAATATACCACTTAATCCTCCTTCACTTATGTAAGCAAGCGCTGCATGCGTAGATGGTGGTGTGTTACTTAAACCTCATCCTGTTCCGACAGATAAAATCATTTACCACACCAGAAACAGTTGCACCTAATCCCGTGCACGCAGCTTATGGATTTCATCATACGTGCGGTGGCTTTTGCTGAGGATTTGCAGACACACATATTGTGGCGTCTTTTCAGAGGCAATAGGTTTATGTGGAGTTTCAGAGACACTGTGCTTACATCATTCCTTTGTGCACATATGCTGAGTGTTAACATGCTGGCTGTCATAGGACAACCTATGAATTTCAATCGCATAGGATATGGCTTTGAAGTGCATGGTCAGATCCAAAAAAAACAATAGCATTATCCTCTCTTTTTTTTTTGTCCCCCCTCTCCTTTCTTCTGATTTTACAGTGCAGCGGTCTCCGTACAGTGAAGGGAATTTTCATTTTCCCCTTCATAAAAGAGTCCGAATAATTTAGATTTCTGCTTTCTGAAGAGATCCTCCGTTTAATTTGGTTGCCATGGTAGCCGGGCACCCTTGGCTTCAACATTTATGCTAAATAAAACCCCCTTTTAAAAGGAGAGACAAATATGTGGAAATGGTGGTTCTCTTTGTGTCAATGTGTGTGTGTGTATGTGTGCGTGGACGATGCTGCAAGCTATGTGGGGGCTTGAGTGGGAAAAAGCAAAGGCGGAATAAGACTTGCCTCAGAATAAAAGATGTGTGTGTTGAACTATACTTCAAATGTGTTGTGAGGGATACTGCATTTATCACCCATTGAAAGAGTTACAGCTAATGGAGAGAAGATACCGTTTTGTGTGCTGGGGTTGGAGGCTGCACTATAGATATGAGTGAAGTTTCTGTATAGACGTGTATGTGCGTGTTTATCTGTGTGTGTTTGTGTTTATGTGTGTGTGTGTGTGTGTGTGTGTGTGTGTGTGTTTAAGAAGGGGAGGTTTGTTATTAGAGAGTGAGCTTCAACACTGTAAAGAGAAGGAGAAAGAAGGCCTGAAAAGGGAGGAAAGGGTCATGTGACCTGGTTTGACCTCTGATCTTGTGTTCTGATTGTGCTCAAGAAGTGTGTCGGTGTGTGTATAAGTGTGTGTGTGTGTGTGTGTGTCTCAGCAATATCCTCCACTCCCTCTAAACGAAGCCAAATTCCTCTTCGATGGGAGTTTTTTGATTTTGTTTTTTGATAAATTGATGCTTAAACCTAAAATGATACACAATGGCTACTTATGTTAAATCATTCAGCCTGAATGTTGATGGACACACTCCTTTAACACCTCCTCCTTGACACACACACACACACACAAGCACACCACGCCTTCAACTCAACACAGACAGTAGCCAAGCACAATGGAGAGAAAAAAGTCTAGGGTGGTTAAGCAACGAGTTACTGAGGCTTGTCGACCACAAGAGAGCTGTCAGAGAAGAAAGTGGAGCTTGTGTGCATGTTTGAGTATGGGAGTGCAAACAAAAGAGAAAGACTCGTACACTGTGTAAATCCTTTTGTGTGTGCGTGTGTGTGTATGCGTGGACTTATGTGTGTGTGTGTGTGTGTGTGTGTGTGTGTGAAATAGAAAAATGCCTTGCCCCAAGTTGGCCCGGTTAATGGCCCAGCCGGCCTGAGGTTGAAAAGGACAAGAGCCGTGTTGTCACAAGACTCCGACGCTCGCTGTTTTGTCTACACACAACATTACAGAAAAGAAAACGCCAGCCTCTCTTTCACCCTCCTCTCACAAACAGCTCACTTGGTGGACTGTACATGCGATTAGCGTGTGTTTGTCCTCGAGTGGACAAAGAGCAGGGAGGGGAAGGTGGAACCTGCTTCCTCAGCATGCCAGAGTTTGAGAGGGTAAAAAAGTAATTTCAGCCAAGAAGGGGGAGTGAGGCACTAAAACAGCTCAAGAATTCAGAGGCAATTTAAAAAGCAGTGTGGGAGAGGGGAATGAAAAAAATGCTGGGTTAAAAAAGAGGGAGGATGGAAAGCAAGAGAGGTTGTTATTCTCTCTCTCTCTCTCTCTCTCTCTCTCTCTCTCTCTCTGTTGTTTTTAGGGACTAGCCGGGCCACAACCTACAGGAAAGATAGGGAAGGGTGGGTGGTGGGGTGTATGTGCAAAGGCAGGGCAGGCATAAATCAAGCAGAGCCTGAAGGCTTTAGAGGAGGGAGGGACAGAGGGAAGAGAGTGGTAAAAGACAGGGAAGATAGAGAGAGAGAGAGAGACAGAGAGAGATGATGGTGCTGGTGGTGATGGTGGTACTGCTGGGGGCTCAGAGAAAAAGAGAGAGTGTGGGAGGAGGGGAGGAGAGAAGAGATGAGGAGCACAGCGATTGTAAGAGTGGTGGGGTGAGAGGTGGAAGGTGGGGTGATGGAGTGTGGGTGGGTAGGTGGGTGAGTGAAGGGGGAGTGAGGAGAGGTGAGGGGGAGGTTACAGAGGGTGTAGGAGGGAGGGTGGGTCGTGATGGTGGGGGTGAGCAAGCAAGTGTATGAATGTGAATCTAGAGTAAGGCAGCTAAATTTGAGAAAATGCATCTGGCAGATTCATTCCTGAATCGTTTTTACATTCCCCCCGAAAAAGCTAACTCAAGAGAAATGGTTGTATCATTGATCTTTGTCATCTGAAAGATTAAACAAAACTAGGGGCAAGAAATCAGCATACAAAGTCTTGACGTTACCGCATTATTTTACTGATATTAGCTCTTGACAATAACGTAACCTGTTCATATGTTTTTGAGCTATCTTTATTCCAAAAAGTTTCTTTTTAATAAGTCATTTAATAGTATAAACAGGTATTTTACAGCCATGTAGATGAATGGGGTTATTATGCTCCGTGCACCGGATTAGCAGAGCAGGTGTCTTGTATAGGTGTCATTTTCAATGACTATATACAAGCGTCGTTAAACTTCTATAACTGGGATGTCTGCTTCAAACCAGCACACCATCTGCTCTGCGGTGGACTACTAAACTGTGGGATTCTTTGGTGTTTATCGTTTAGTTAGATTTGCGTTTTTCGTTAGCAGAGGTGGCTAGGCGTCAATACTGCAGCTCTGCCAGCTGATCCCAGCAGTGAAGACTCAATGGTAGTGATAAATAAGCAACATGTCAGCGCCCATCACAGATTATTTTGGCTTCACTTTTGTATAATAGGAGGAGCCTGAGGCACACGGTCCATTTGTTTTTTACACATTATGTTTCAGATGTGTTTTTGAGTTACCAATGACTCTGCAAACTGTTGCAGCGTTGACAGGGAGGGTGAAAAAAATTGGACTTGAATTCAACTTTCTGTTACCTGTTATCACCAAAGTTAAGTAAATGTGGTTTGTTTTGCCATCTTAAGCACATTTTCAAGAAACTGGTAGTTCTGATGTAGGCTACTAGAACACAGCACAGGTGATCGTGGAGAGTAGGAGGTGACAGACTGGGCTTAATGTGGCTGTCTGTCCTACTGCTCGTCAGATGTTGGCAGTGACGCAGAGTTAAAACATTAAGTATTAAGAGGGCAGATGGAGATCTGTACAGACATCTACAAACTCAACACTAAAATGACCAAGGGGTCGTAAAGTCCTTGGAAAAAAACAGTTCAATCTTTTTTCTTTTTTTTTTAAATTAACGTAGTTTGAGTGAGCAAGTGAATGAGTGAAGGAAGAGAGGGAACTACGTAGCAGTGAGTGCGTGGGGGATGGAGGATTGCAGGGCTCAAGGTAATCTGGGGAGTTAATGCAGCTTAGAGGGACTGAGAGGAGTGGGAGGGAGGTAGGGAGCGAGAGAGAGAGAGAGAGAGACAGAGAGAGGGAGAGAAAGAGAGAGGGAGAGAGTTGGGGGGGAGAAGGAGTGATGGCAGAGGGGGAGAGAATATAAAATAATAGGGTCAGCAGGGAAAGAAAAAGAGAGAGGAACAAATGAAGATGTAGCAGAAACAAAAGGCGAAGCAACCGAGGGGGGGGAGAACGAGAGGAAAAAAGAAAGAGTAGAGGGAGTGTAAAAGCCGGCCAGATAGGAGAGTGGAAGGGGAGAGAGCAAGCCGAGTGAGTGTGAGAGATAAAGAGTGGTCTAATGAAAGGTAGGGTGAGGCTGAGCGAGTTGGTGGGTAGGAGGAAAGTAGTCAGAGAGAGAGGGAGAGCGGGGGAGAGGTCTGCATGGGGAAAGAATGCTGGGTGGGGAAGGGAGGTAGACACGCAGGGCTTTGTGCTAAAAGCAAAGAGAGGGAGATGGAGAGATTGAGGAAAGAGAGGTTATGTCTTGGCTTGATGCACACACAGGGGAGGAACTGGTGAGCAGGCTCGTGCCCAAAAGCCCCGTCCAGCCTGGTCCAGGGTTGCGTTTGAAGGGTGAGGTGGGAGAGAACGAGAGGGGTAGAGGTTGAGAAGGGAGATAATGGAAAGTGGAGGAGGGAGAACAACAAAAGACTCTGGGTGGGGATGCTGCACAGAGCCTGTGGGTTATTGGTGTGTGGGTTAATACTCTCTGACCAGCTCACAAGCTCAGGGCGACTAACTAGTCATAATGACTTCTTTACTGCTCCCTGGAAATAAATGTAAGACTTTGACAACCCCCCCAAAAAAGTTGGCAGGGTCCATATATTTCCAGCTGAAAATCCTGGAATGGATAGCAAAACTATTGAGATCAGGGAAATAAACGTTATAACATTTACTTTCCTGTTCTCATTTAGTGTGCCTTATAAGGCAGAGGACTCTTCAATTGGACACTAGTGAGGAATGATTGCCTACATCTTAAGCAGAAGTAACACTTTTCCCAGCATAAGTTTAACTGCCTGCACATGCCGGGAGAAAACAATGGATCTGCTGTGTATCTCTTCAGGGACATCATGACAAACCATGCAAACGTCCAACATGTCTGATTACTTGTGGCTTTCACTGTGAATCAGATAAGAGAATCCAGAAGAAAAAAAACAAACAATATCTTTAATTATTCTGAATAAAGACTCTGATCTGGAAGGCATTCTGTGTAGACCTCAAGAGTAACGTTCAAGTGATCGCCTGTCAAATGTGCAAAATCCCAACCCATGGAGATGTCCTCTGTAGCCACAACAGGCAAACAAAGAGCAGAGGAGCTGTACAAGAGGTTCCTCCATAAAAACTTGGTGTCACTGTGCTCCATCCACAGAAGGTTTGGGATTATGGGGCCGTTGCGTGCCCTCTGTGGAGCATTATAGTGTGCCGTCAGGTCACCCAGTGAACACAGAGTACAAGAGCTATTGCCCCTCGCCCCTCTCTCTCTCTCTCTCTCGGCTCATCTCTCCCATCTTATAACATTAAGACTGTGCCTCTCTGTGCTTGTATCCTTGGCAACCTGCCTCCAACAATGGAGAGAGCTCTGGCCTCAGCATGGGAGGAGTGTAGTGCCATGGAGAGGAAAAAGAAAGGGCGAGGGAGATAGTGGGAGATGGAAAACTGGCAGGCAAGGCAAGGCAGAAAGAGAGAGAGAGAGGGAGTGAAGGAAGAGGCAATGGCGTTTTGTGGGGCAGAGACCAGTTTGGGTCGCGAAGAGGAAACAGAACACAGGGTTAAATCGGGGGAAGGAAGTGAGACAGATGAGACGTGGATGAGGGAGCCAAACCTGTGCAGGCTGCGTGCTTAGTGTTAGTGGATCATTGGGAGATCTGTGTCAGTCTTAAGCTGATAAAAGTTGGATGTATCTCTAGACCACAGCAGGAAAGATCTGGACACTGAACCTGACACCGGGCCTCACGCCTCTCAGCTGTCCAAAGCCTGTGAAGATGCCACCCTGTTTGACGCAAATCTAATTCCCTAATCAGAGTTCCTGATCCACCGCCAACACCGAGCTGATAAGGCACAAGGATTGTGTCAATCCAAGTTTTGCTTTTTCAAGTTTTGGTTGAAATCATAAACTTTCCAAAGAGTAACTGTGTGATTGACATGTTCTATGACCTCAGCACGCTTTAAAACATTTCTAACACTGAAATGTGCATATTAAGAGGTGGAGACTTTGAAGGTGTAGTTATCAAAAAAAAATGAAACTTACTAAGGAAAGCAGGCTGTTCTGCAGGGGAACAAGGGAGACAAAACTAAAGCAGCATGCTTCCCCTTTGTGGTTGCAGAATAAGAACAGCAGAAATCACACTATGTGGACAGAGGGGAAAATCAGAGTTAGGGACGCATGCATACAAAGGACTGTGTTCATCTTCTCTTCCCCCACTGCAGCCGAGCCAAGCCATTGAGATTAATTGCTTATGATCAAATCAGCAGAAGCTGTGCAAATTAGAGAGCGGTCCCCACCCCCATCCCCTCCTCTCCTCCCTCACCTCCACAATATCTCCCACTCACTCACCCACCCACCCACCCACCCACCCACTCACCCACCCACCCACCCACTCACCCACCCACCAACCCCCAAGCCAGTGGACAGTGCCTATGACAAGCCCCTGCACTTATTCGAGCCTACAAACGTGTCATTTCCTCTTTCCCTGGAGAAGAGCAGGGCGCACAGAGAGGGCCCAAAATGGAGCAAGGGGTCAGGCACACACATGTACACGTGCGCACACACACGCACATACCCAGAGACTCAGTGCCCTAAGCAGCACTACTGTTATCTCAAAACTGCTCCTCTCTCCCTTTCTCACTCTCTCATTAAGAAGCCATTAGAGAAAAGGGCAGCGCAGGACCACATGACCCCTTTCTAACCCCTACAACACACCCCTGAAAGCGAGGGAGGGATAGTGGGAAGAATAGAACGGAGGGAGGGAAGGAGGAGATCTGGTAAAATAAATAAACAGAGACAGTAAGAGAAAAGAGAGGCTGATAGAAGAGGGAACAAAAAGAGGGTGAAGGGAAAGAAATGGGGGACATTTTTAATAAAGGGACAATGGGAAAGATGGCAAAAATGTAAACCACCCAGGGAGAAAGGGGAAGATAAGCAGCCAAAATATCTGACGCTATGTATTTAGATTTTGAATTTTCCTAAATTATTAAATATTTTTGCTGTAACACTGCGGCAAAGTATAATGTTTCCAATGCAGACAATCTTCAAAGTGCCATAAAACACACTTTTGTACCCATCAAGTTGACATTATGCCTTCATATTCTTCACTGGCTCTTACAGAACATTAACTATTCACTCCAAGGTGATAAGAAGTGGCATCGTGCTCAGTGGAAGAACAAAGATAGAGAAGGTATGCATGAGTCAGATTGGTAGAGGGAGGTAGAGAGGCGTATGATAAGTATGCAGTGACTTTAGGAGAAGGGGATAATTTTGGAGTGGAGGGGAAGACGGCGAGGCTGCTTCCTTAGTCGGACACAGGAATGCAGGGCGGGCGGATCCCAGTGTGTGCGCGTGTGCTTTTCTTATGTGTATGTGTGTGTTTGTACCAGACAGGAATCCCTAACCCCCACAGACTCCTCCGGCTCCGTTTATCAAGGCATGAGCCGAGGGTTAGTGAGGGTGAGAGGGGGGAGAGGGAAAAAAGGGGTCTGGGTGTCACCCGTTATCAAATCTACCTCTAACCCCCACCTGTACAACCCACACACACACACACACACACACACACACACGTACACAAAGAATCACACATTCAGTCTCTAAGGCTTAAAGAGCCATGGGAAGGACAAACAGTCCAACCACAAAATGAAAAGAAAAATGAAAAAAAAATCTGTCAGGGTCACATATGCAAACACACACTTTGTGTCTCTGCCTCTATCTCTCAACAGTTGTCACCTTGCAACCCCAAAGTTTTTTTATTATTATTTTTTAAGTCAAAACTTTACAAAGTGTTTACACTCAGGTCAGGAGTGGTTTCAGCAGGGGAATTTATGTTTGAAAGGGTACTACTTCTGCTGGATGTCCCCCATAAACAAAACCCCTTTTTAGATTCACAGATATTGACTTTGAGGAAGAGTCATAGGGGCAGAAAAGAGAGGAATAGACAACGTGAAGAGGAGATCAAATGGAGACATTCTCTGCACACTGCTGATGGTGTATGAGGGTAGGGAGAGGAAAGAGTCGCAAAGAGAGAAAGAGTGGTGGAAACAATGAGGAAGTAAAAGCAGGCATGCAGGTGATCCGGGGCAAAGGGTTCGAGGGAAGAGAGCGGAGGGAAACAATGGCGAGTGTGGCCTCTTTTTGTGAAAACTTACATCATGGCTAATGACAAAGAGCAGAGGAGGGGGGAAAGTCCTGGGATAGCTTCATGGCTATCTCCTCCTCCACAAACTACTGTTTCATGATTCAAGCTCCAAGAAGTGTTTGTTTTATTCAGAAGAGGTATAGAGCCGGTGACAAAACACGGTGACCTTGTTCTCAGAGGGGCATTTTCAATCATATTTGTCCAAATAATCACCTTCAAAAGAATCTGAACGGCCTTCATTGGTAATTAAAGAAGTTGTTTTTTTTTACTTTGAAATTACATCATCCAATGTTTTGGAAAAAATCACAAAAAAATGCATGTTCTAAGGGACCACTGTACAGTAATGGAATTGCATAAAGCCATATGCGAATGATGCCACTTTGCAATACAAGTACATTTTATTTGTAAGGAAAAAAAGTCAGAATTATCTCAATGTATGTGCTGTGAATATGATTTTGAATTTGTAATTCACATATTTTATCTGCAAATATATGATTTGATGCAGGAGACTAATCTGCGCCTTTGAGGATGAGGTGTCATACAACGATTAGGAAATGAGTGACAATGCAAATACTCAGGTTGTTCGGGCATTATAAAAGCGCAGTGCTCATAATGTGCAACCTTTGATTGTTTTTTATTTTTTATTTTGGGAGGAACTGGTTTCCCAACTTTCAGAAGCAGAGAGGTGCATAAGTGAGGAAAGAGATTTTGTGTGTGCATGCAGTTGTGCCTGTTGAGCGACGGCAAGAAATGAAATCCGACTTATCATTCAGAATGAAATGTGCAATAAATCAAGTGTTTGGTTAAAGAGGTTGATGTTTTCAATAAATATATTTCTTTGTTCTGCATGAAAACATTAAACCTTTCAGCTTGTCCGTTGTGGTATAATGTTGCCTTGAGGCAAAGAACAATAATTTAAAAAAAAGAAAGACAAATTTTAAGCATGCAGGAAAACAAATCTCCATGTGGACCACAGAGGGTTAAAGTTCTTTTTATTTGAACCCCGTATTGGCTCGCCAACAACTCCTAAGAACTTCTGGGTTTTGTAATGTGGGATTTAATGTTTGCTTTCCCCAAATAGTTGATATGATGCTATATACACCTTGACAACAGTAAATATAGCAAGCTGAAAGATGCTCAAACAACTCCAAAGAGCTGAGGAGCACTGCAGAGTTCAGTGATGTTTCTCTCTGACTTTGTCCTTTGACGCACAGCCAACAGAACCTGGAAGTTTTGGTTAAACACGCCGACAGATACAGAAACTCTAAGATCCTAATGACGAGAAGGATGTTACCCACAGGCCGCATCTATTTGAAGCCCCTGGACACAATAATAAAAACCAAACACTCACACTCACTCACACACACACACACACACACACACACACACACACACACACACTGTACTCAGGCGGCAGCCATAGCTCCAGTGTACAAAGTGAGTTTAAACAGAAGTGACAGTGTGAATTTTACAGGATGGAAAGGAAGGTTTAAACAGACAGAGGGAAGGAGGGATAGAGGAGAGAAGGAGGGGACAGAGAGTTGTGAAGGACACATAGAGGCTTCCAGGACTGTTTTCAACGCCTCTACAACTATCAAATCCAACAACACACACACACACACACACACACACACACACACACACACACAAACACACACACTTGTATGTACACAGCCCAAGCCATAATTGTCCCCTGTGGTGATTTTGGCCTCTCCCTCCTAGATTCTCATTGCTGTTGGCCAACTCTTCTGTATCTTTAACACTTTCTTTTTTTTTTCTAAAGGAGGAGTGTGGGGGGGTGTCACAAGAGAAGGAACAAGGGATGAAGGAGAAAGAGACGACTAAAGGAAGGGGGTGTGGAGGGGTGTGACGGCGGAAAGGGGGAATGGAAGGAGAGAATGAATGTGTAAGAGGAAGGGAGACTTTGCCCTCCAGCAGGAACACTCCCACGATTGTGTGTACGTGTGTGTGTGTGTATGAGTGCATGTTGGAGTGTGTGTGTGTGTGTGTGTGTGTAGAACTGAGCCTCGGCCAAACCGACACACCCACAGGCTGTAGACCTCTATATCCTGTTCGGGTTGTCCGTTTGTCCAAACATCATGCACCCCCTCCTCCTCTTCGTCTCTCCCCTTTTTCTAACTGGTCTGACGAGGGTAGAGGCCGCTGAGGGAGTGGGTACGGTAAATAGAACAAAGCCACCTTTCTAAAATAAACAGAGTGGGAAAGAGGAACTTCAGGTTGACTGAAAATGAGAGAGAAATCCAGCCAGGAGCTTACAGTAAAGCGCTTTTAAAGGTTAAACTCTTCATGAAAGTTACACTTTTCCGATTCATTCTGTCAGTCACTCGGGCGGTGTGTTTACCTGCCTCTGTTTCTCACACACACACACTCACACACCCTTTTCAATCAACGTATCACTACTTCTCGTGCTTGGCTAACTCTCTCTTTAATGCTGGGGACAGTGTGACACATAAGCCACAGTGGAGCAGTGCTGCCAGGCTCAGTGCTACAGGGCCCATTACTGGCTATCAGATCACTGCAGGAGAGGAGAGAGGCATCCCAGCTTACATCACATCACATCTCTATCTCAAATCTCCAAGAGAGGAGCATCATCACGGATCTCTCGAGCACTGGCTCGTTTAGAAGGCACAGATTTTTTTTTTCCATGAGAAATCGGATCAAATCAGTTTGAAACACCTCTCACAGGGTTTTAATGCCTCGTAATCAAAATAGTTTTTGTTTTTTTTTTCTTTCAGGCAGCACCGTTTTACTGCAGGCTTGGTTTTATCTGACTTACATTGTTTTGAGCTAGTGGTGGTAGAGAGCTAGTGCTGGTTCTTTGTGTCTAAACGTCAGCCCTGTGATTGACTGGACAGGTCAGACTGGTGACTTGAGTATCCCTCCTCTTGTCTGATATCAGCTGAGATTCTCCCAGCGCTGTCACCCTGAAGAGGACAAGCAGTATATATGTAATGGATAGATGAGTGGATGGATGCCAAGTGATAAAGAAACAATCGGGGGGGGAGGGGGGGTTAAGTTAATCATCAGAAGCCCCACAGGAGTTCTTTTAAAGATGATATTGAGCAATAGAATAAGGACCAACTAAGCTTGAAGCAGATACCGCTGAGTGTGTGTGTGTGTGTGTGTGTGTGTGTGTGTGTGTGTGTGTGTGTGTGTGTGTGTGTGTTGATGTCCTTTCTGCAAAGTTAACCACATCCACTGATTAATTCATTTAAGACATTTTGGGTTAAGATGTGACAGAGTTTGTGTGTGTGTGTGTGTGTGTGTGTGTGTGTGTGTGTGTGTGTGTGTGTGTGTGTGTGTGTGCATGCGTGTGTGCGTGCGTGCATGCGTGCTGATGACTGAGGGTGTATATTTTTTGGAGGGGGTACTTCTGCTATGAATGTTCAACCACAGAAACCTACTGACCCACCCACCTCTGAATCGTGCCAACAGGATATCCTGTCAGGATGCATTCTGGGTAGTTTTATTCTTTAACCTGAGCAATCAATGCCAGGAGATGTGTTAGTTTAATCGCAGACATTTTAAAGTGAAATATATAGCAGTAATATTTTAAGGAATGTTTTCAGGCGCTATGAAGGAATCTATGTGTTTACTTTATCTGTGAACTGTATGTGTGTGACCATGACGGGAAAAAAGTTCACACATGGACCCAACCCAGGTGGACTCAGGGTGGGATGGTTAATCTTTAACCCACCTCGACACACACAAACACGCACACACACCTTCCTCTCCTCCTCTCCACCCAGTTATTCTTCTCCAGCCTGTTCCAGGGGCAGGAGGTGGAGAAGTAGGGGGTTTGGAAAAAAGCCATGGTCAGGAGTTGGGAGGGGGCAGTTTCCTGTCCAAAATGGCTCTTTTAAAGCCAAAGAATTATAAATAGAGCAGGTGTCAGTATCAAGAACTGGGAGAGAAGGATGGAGAGTGCTGTGAGAGAAAAAGACGGACAGCAAGAGTGTGAAAAATTGTGTGAATGTGTGTGTGGTGTGATGGCGTGATGAAGAGTAGGAGAAGAAGGGGCTTTGAGCTGGTGGACTGCCCATAATGTCCAGCAAGACGGGAGGTCATATGACAAAGATGGCTGGTGGGCAGTGAGAAATTATTGGTTACCACTTTGATAATGGAACTTTTTTTTCCTCCTTTGATTTAGTGGGGACACCAAAAGGCTTACAGAAAAGAAGGAAATAGGTTGAAATAATGATGTTTAGACCCACAAAGAAGAAAAACCCTGTAAAACACAATTTAAGGGCAAATTATTGCGTGTGTTTGGCTGGGCACGAAAAGGGGAAGGAGCGGATGAAGGGAGAAGGGGAAACTGAGGGAGGTGGGGTGAGCAGGCCACAAAAGTCAATAGGGTGGGAGGAAAGGGCTGAAATCATCTGTGCAGTCAAAGAGGACAAAGAGGGAGAGCAAATAGGGGGTGGGAGAGACAGAGAGAGAGGCCCGGAGCACAAAGACAGTGAGAGACAGAGGAGATAATAAACTGACTGTGGAAAAAGTGAGAAAGATGAACCAGGAGTAGCAAAAAAGGGAAAAAGCCATGAGTTAGAGTGGTAAAAAAAAAAAAAAACAGAGTAAGAGGCCTACACATGATGTAGTTACCTAAGCCGTAGCGTGTCAAGCAGCACGCCAGGGAGGAAAGGGTTAAACATTAAGTCCACACAGTCTGAAATATTAAATCTATTTTGGTTTTTAATGAAGGAGGAGTGAATTAGGGAGGAAATATGAGAGAAGATTATTAAACTGTGAGGCGAGGAAAAGAGGGAGAGAAAAGTAGAGAGAGATGTGCAAAGGGGTGAGGGGGGCTGAAATGTGTTCAGGTGTTTTAAATATTAAACCTATTTCAAGTTTAATGAAGTGCAAATACTATGGGGAGAGTCTTAACTGGAATACAGAGAGGAAGGGGGCGAAAGGGGGATCCGATTCATTATTTCAAGTGTTCACCTTTAGACTGCCGAGACTTGGGGAGAGGAGCGCAGGGAGAGAGAGAAAAAGTTTGTGCGGAAGTGCAAACGAGAGGGCAGTTTTAGGACTGTGTGTCTTTGGGACACAGGTGAGTCCAGGAGGAGGGGCAGAGCTCCAAAGGATGGAGGTCTGAGCTAGAACAAGACCAAACATGCAGCTCAAACTGCAGCACTCCAACGCTCGCAGGATAAACAGGAAAAAGGTTCTATGGAAAGATGATTTCAATTTAACTGTGCGTCCACGTGTGTCATCTTGTGTGTTTGTGTGTGTGTGTGTGTGTGTGTGTGTGTGTGTGTGTGTGTGTGTGTGTGCGCGTGTGTTACCAGTTGAGAAGGGGAACTCTGAGGTTGCAGAGAGGCAGAGACACAGATAAAGATGTTGGATTTCTGAAAAGATTCTCGATGTAATCAATGTGCAACAGCTAGAGGGAAATGGAAAGAACAGCCCACGTGTGATTGAACCGTTCATGTCTACATAATCACATGCTCAAAGCTGTGTGTGTGTGTGTGTGTGTGTGTGTGTGTGTGTGTGTGTGTGTGTTAAAAAGAGAGCTAGAGAACATCACACCGGCCATGTACCGGATTGCCAAAATCCCCCAAGCTGCCACTAAAGGTCACAATGTGTGTGTGTGTGTGTGTGTGTGTGTATGTGTGTGTGTGTGTGTGTGTGTGTGTGTGTGTGTGTGTGTGTGTGTGTGTGTGTGTGTGTGTGATAGATTTTAATACCAGGGAAAAAAAGACAAAAAAAAAAAAGTATTTCCAGAGCTGTTATAACGTGGGATGAAGATCAAGCTGGTGTTTGCCCCAAGTGTACAGGAATATAGAAAGAAATCAATCATTTACTCCTGCTTACACTTCTTCTTTTGTTTTACGTTATGCACTTAAACATCCGAAAAGGAAACAGGCTCAAATTCAAAAAAAAAAAAAGAGACAAGTCTTTCAAAGAGGTGACACCTACTCTGAATACATAACAACACTGAATGTAATAAAAATACTAAATACATTTGAAATGCAGAAGGTTAAAGAGACAAAATGGTGCATTTACAGACTAAAATCTGTGTATAATAGAAACACTTAACCAAGAGTTGTATGCGCTTCTTTCCTTATTGCTCTTTAAAAAATACCATTCTATTCTGGAGTCATAGAGAGTCAAGCAGGCGTTGAAATTTAGTGCATGCCAGACAGTTTTAAGTCCTAAAACCTGTCTGATGGGTGTAGTCTGTTTCAGGCACGACACATAACACAACAGAAAGCCATCAAAGAAGAAACCAACTTGCCTTATTTTGCTTAACTATTAATCTTAAGTAATTGTTTCTATTCAACCAATTCTTTGTTCAAGTGTTTCCTAAACTAGCGTTGAACTGCATGAAAGCTCAGAATATTCCATTTAAAGCCAAAAGAAAGCAGAGAGCAGCGTGAAAAGCAAGAAACGACAAATGTTTCACATATTTGCTTGATACATAATAACCACAAATTCTCCGTTGATGAACTCATGAATTAGAAGAGCAGGGGCTGATATAAGGCTTCAAAGAAGAATATACTGAAATGTTAAAACAAATCTGACGTTTGATTTCCAAAAACACTCTGTCTCTGATTTGCAGTTGCTTTATAATCCGGGTCTGGAAGAAGCAGCGGGGGCCAAACTAAAAATAATTTCAGGTAATTATTTAAAGGCATAAGCAGACAGGAGAAGCTGAGACTATTTAAAACTCCCCCTCCTCCAGAATGTCATCTTTAATATCGTATTGTGCCGAAAACTCTGCGCACACGATCAGATCACTGGAAAGCAGGCATTGCTGAATTTCTCTACTTTCCAATTTATGTACACCATTTCAAATATTTGTGTCAGCAGACAAGGTGAGCGGAAGAAAGATTGAGATCAAGCGTTAGCGTTAGAGAGAAAGAGAGAGGGGAGGAAGTTGAGCGGTTAGTGGCCTCAAAAACACAGCAGATGTTTGCAGGGGAAGGGGATCTAAAGAAAAGAAATCCTAATTCCTGCAGCTGTTTATGTCAACATGGGCACACGGTATTTTCATAAAAATATCTTTTCAAACGGCTGCGCGCTAATACACTGAGCCTTTACACAGCCATATATTATCCTTATATTACACAGTAATCCAACCAAATCCTCAGTCAAGCAGCCCCTACGCTGCGTGTAATAGAAGCATTTCTAATAGTAAAGCACGGACAAAGATCACATATGAATGAGAGACAGAAAGAGTGTGTGTGTGTGTGTGTGTGTGTGTGTGTGTGTGTGTGTGTGTGTGTGTGTGTGTGTGTGTGTGTGTGTGTGAAGGCACTTCTCATCAATAAAGAATGAAGCAATTAAGCTAATCTCAGACTGACGGTGCCCTTTCTACTTTATATCATATCCCTGTTTGAAAACCAACAAATGGACTTCATGGACTCTTCCCTACCAAACAGACGCACACACACTCGGAGTAAAACATGTTTGCTCCATAACCCCTTTGAAACTGAAGAAAATACTCATTATTTATTATTTTTTACAATCCTGCTCCCAAGTTGACCTTAAACTTCACAGCATCACTCAGTCCTGAACAAAAAAAGCCCCAGCTAATTCCATTATCATGCTCTCAAAAAAAAAACCCCTCCTTATCTAGTGTTGTTTATATGCAGGATATTAAATTGAGAGTCTGTTCATGAGATACGTATTGGGGTTTACAGTTCTATATGTTGTGATACTGAAAGCATTGGAATATATTCTTTTTTTTTTTTAATCTTAAGTATCTTATGTAACACACCAGCACAAATTCTGAGATTTTCCATTTACTTTTCTTGTCACTCGGGAAGCTGGAATGTGCATTTGAATATTTTACTGGCCCTGTAGTTTGTTTTTTTGGTAATGTCAGCAAAATAATTTATTCAGTAAAAACAGAAAAACTTTAAATTCACAAACTGATTGGTAGAAAACAGAAAAATCACTATTAGTTTCTTAAACCCCTGTAAGTAGCCTTGTCTTATACACATCTCTTTTAGATGCATATTTGTATGACAAAGTTCCCGATTATTTGGATAGCAACATGTCAAAGCAGGAAACCCGCATGTGTAATAAATAGCTGCATTCTATTTTGACATGGCACATCCTGGGTGTTGTTATGGTGACAGCTGTATTATCGTCGCAGTTTACTGGGCCATCATTAGCAGAGCAATGGCTAGTATTAGTGTTTCCCTGTCCACTTCGTTCTGCAGTTACAGATTTTTAAAAAAAAAAATCAATTAATAGAAAAACGACTAACGATGACACAGCTGGTGAAAATAATTGGCAGGTTAATTATTTAATGGCTTAATTGGTGTTTGTAGTTTTCAGGCTCTAGACAAAAAGTCCTGTGTTGTTCGCCAATGATCCAGAGTGTGACATGTCTTTTCATTCTTAACGTCTGTAAGGAGCACTGTGTTATTACCAGAAACTTTAAATAGAATTGTACATCACTTTCTAATTCTTACCATATGCCTGTACATCTGATTCGGATCTTCTACGACAGGTGACAAAATCTGGACTTAAGGAGACTTAAGACTTAAGTCGACAAACTCTCAGAAGCCAATCCAGATCCTGTGTATTTTTGACTCTGACTTGGCAAAAGAAAACTCACCTACTTCAAAGGTTTTTGTAGAAAGGGCGTCATAATGGCACAACAAGAGCTCCCCAGCAAGCCATATATCACACTGCCCGACTCCCAGGGTCTAATAATGACCTCACTAAACCTGTTTAGCAATCCCCCAAACCTTTACTAAACACACAGAAACCACCTCCTGCAAACTGACGGAACACACAATATGAAACACAACCTCACTGTCAAACACAACCACTCCTCAACATCATGTTTCCTCACTGGGAACACAATATACCACTGCAAGGTAAGCACTGGGATGGATGAACGCAAGAGTTGATAAGTTAGTGATATCAAAGCGCTGATTTCCTCTTTGAGCCCAGTTATGAAACCCAATTAAAAGCCTGGTGAATGGTTGCTTTCTGGCTAACACCAGTTGAGTCTACACCAGCAGGAACATTCGATTCCCCGTCACCTTTAGGTGAGTAGCTGCTCTCTCAGTAATGGCTGCTTCACCAGATCCAGACTTAAACTCTACCTTCTACCAAGGTACGGATCCACAAAACTTATGGGTGGGCTTAATAGAGCCATGGGCTTTCTGGCTGTTTATGGAAATACTCTCAGACTCTGAAGCTGAAGACAAGATGTACTTATGCAGCTTAAAAGGGCCGGACTGTAGGTTAGAAAATCTGGGACTAAGGACACCTAATGCTAAGCGGACAAAGCACGTACGGATGCTCCATCTCCCATTCGTTTTCTGTCTCTGCTTTTCTTTCTCTTTCTCTCATTACCCCTCTCTCTCTCTCTCTCTCTTTCTCTACCATTTCCCTCCTCTTGCCCTTTCCAGAAGGTCCTTCCCTAAACCCCAGAGAGAGGGGGAGGAGTCTGGGATGGTGAGGACGTGCTGGTAATCCGTGCAGTGACCCAGGTCAATTCAATTATCCTGTTTTCTTTCGCTGTGCGACGCGTGTGCCCATTTCACAGCCAACTCCCTTAATGCACCCAGGATTAGCTTCTCTTACTTTTAATGATCTACCTATCGACGCCTTGGGCCCGCATGCACACACACACACACACACACAGGCATACACACACACAGACACAGAGTGCTAAGTGTTTTCTAGATTACTTTTTAGTGTAAAGGAATTCACTGAACTAGTCGGCTGAGGATCAAGAGACACTTTCTCAAAACGAGTATGTGTACAAGTGAGTTTGTATTGTCTTGTTTATATAATAGTTTGTGGAACATGCAGTGCAGTAATATGAGGACTGTATTATCCATCTGCCTGTACCCAGGCTTCACCTCACACCTCCAAGATTTGAGATAATCATCTTAGGCCTCACACGTTAGTGTAGAAGCTCGCTAATCTCAACGCCGGAAGGTGGAAACTAGGTCATTTTATAACAGTGAACTGTGCGGATGGCTGACATGCATTAAAATATCCACTCAGAATTCAGAGTTTTTTGTGCACATGGTCTTTGAAGTATCACACTTGTAGTTGATCTTGAATTAAAAAAAGTCAACAAAGAGGGGTTTTTTTTTTTCCAGCAAAAGATAAACTAGATTGTACTGCAGTCGAATGATGAGACCATAGTCTCACCTAATATCTGATCTATTCTTGTAATCTCACCAGTCATTAGCTAATGACTAGACAAGATAACTCTCTAAGTAGGTTCCAGTCTTATGAAACAACAGCAACTCCAGGAAAGTCTAAAACCTTAAAGTCATCAAATCAGCCCTGTGGACTGCCCTACCGTAAAGAAGTGCAGGTCTGATTCTACTTGGCCCGTGTCCAACCTGCCAACTTAAGAGCCTGTCCAAGTTAAATCCACCTGTTGTTTTGCTGCTAAACTCATTATCAAACCCACAAATCCACTATAGAAATAGGACTTAAAGCTTGAAAACAACCGGATTGCTTTCACCATTGCCAAGCGATGACCCACTTCTGCTGCTCTGTCAGTTTTGCATGTGGCAAAAGATCGTAGACAGTTCAATTCATGAACTACAGTAGGAGTGTCTGTCTTACCTGGAATCTCCTGCCCGTTGTAGTTCCATCCAGCCACAGCCAGCATGGAGGGCAAAGGCGAGCCAGGCCTACTGTCCCGCTCTCTCTCCCTGTCCCGCTCTCTGTCCCAGTTCCTCTCAGACTGCTGGGTAATATGTCTGACCGTGTCCTTGTTCTTTCGGTTCTTCCTCCGTCCTGAGCCTGACAGGGGTTGCCAGGACCCATCTCCTCCTCCTCCAGTAGCCCCTCCAGCACCTTGCTCCCCCTGGCTCTGTGCTGCCCCCCTGGGAGTGTCCCTGGGATGGGAAGAGGAGGCGGGGGACACCTGCTCCTCTTTGACGGTGACCGGTCTGTAGTCGTGGGGCCAGGCGGGCTGGGAGTCATGGCATGCTTCCTCCTGGCTCTCGTGGCTCTTGGGGGGTTCTTGGTCCTCCTTGCCGTACGTGCTACCTCCCTCGTGGCAGCTGGCGATGGCTGAGTCCCCGGAGGAGTTGGCTGGGCTGGTGCGGCGAGCCAGCCAAGGAGAGGTGCTGCGACCAGACATGATGGAGGCCAGAGCTTCGGAAGCCATTCCCACTATCCCTCCTCCTCCTCCTAAACCTGCCCCGACAACTCCTCCAGCTCCTGCTAAAACCGTACCCCCTGCACCTCCTCCACCTCCACCTATACTGGCTGCGGCAACAGCTCCCATCTCAAAGTCGGCCAGTTCGTCTGCCATCTCGGAGCGGATGCTGATGTCCAATGCAGCCTTGATGAAGCTGTGGCACGCCTGGACGATATCAGTCATCTGCAGGTAGCTAGCGGCTGACATCACCTCAATCACGTTCTTACTGGTGAGGGCGAGGTGTGCCGAGTACATGAAGTCCAGGATTGCTTTGAAGCCTGTTGCTGTGACGATGTCGAGGTGAGTGACAGTAGTCTGGTGGTGAGGCTCTGAACCTTTTTTTACCTGAAGAGTGAGAAGAAGTGTTCCATTTCTTTTAGGTCTTTTTGTTTGTTTATAACATGGCTTTTTGACATGTTTTTACTTGTAGGAAAACGAAACAAAACTACAATGACCAGAGAGAAAAACGTGCTTAGGACTCTACTTTCCCAAGTCGATCAGCCTCTTACCTGGCAGTAAAGAGTCTTGAAGTAACGCGAGGAGCCCAGGAGGACATTCTTATGGGCTTTGAAGATCTTTCCGTCCACAATGACACAGGCGTCGCAGAGGATGCCGTGCTGCCTCTGCTCGTTGAGCTCTCTGAGGAGCTGACGATAGTGAGAGGAGATCTCCATGTCCTCCTTCCTGTTGTTCATCTGTGTAGCTGAACAAAAGCCTCTCCTCCAAACGTCTGCTGGGAAACAAGAAAAGACACAGAAGACAAGTATTTTAAATGCAACATAATATAAAGGATCAAGAAGACAGAATGTTGTACCATTCATTTTATGGTATAGAAATGTGACCGTCCAGTAGGGCTGCACAATTCACTGCAATATCAGCATTATTGCAATATGATTATCTGAGATGAACACGTAAAAGTCTGAATTGATCACAATACATTTTTTACAGCTTTATCTTGTCTTTTGCCTTTATTAACATACAGTAGGATGGTAGGATAGAGGAGGAAATCAAGAGTTGAACATTTCCCTCCAGGCCTTCTGCTTGGTGGACTACAACCTCTGTACATGGGGCTCGACCTAACCACTAGGCCATCAGCAGCCAATAATCAAGAATTTATAATAGGTAAATGAAGGAATGCTTTCCACACTCTCTCAATTTTTAAATTGAGGCTTGAGTATTATGGCGATGTTTTCAAACCACTTTGACGCAGTCAGATGAAGTTAAGGCCAGCTATAAAGCTATAACGCAGATAACTTGGGTGTCATTTAAAAAAAAAAAAAGGACCATTTAGATTTATTTTGGATTCAGGAGAAACATGTTGCTATAGTGTGTAAAACATAAAGAACTACTGAGGGAGAAAAGCGTTATGTGAGTTAATGCTTGTTATCGCCATCTTAGACAACATTTCAGCACACAGGAATGCAGGAATACAATCCAGCAGCATTATTTTACAGCACTAATGTGATCAAATCCATTCCATTTTAGTACATTTCAAAAACAAAAGGATTCAAGGTAACATGTTCAGGTATTTCTACTTTAAGTCCAAATATATGAGGTTGATAGCTTGGGCTACATTCAAACCCTTTTCTTCAGAATGATGGTTTCATTTTCATCTAAAGGGGGAAAAATAAGCAAATTTAGCCGTACCACTCCTTTAAAGATGAGCCAAGGTAAGGATATCTCAGTAATGACTGTGACATAAAAACAATGGCATCAATAGAAACCACATCTCAACTGCTGTAGTTTGATGTCTAAAAACAGCCCAGTTACAAATAGTCAAAAATCTCAGTTTAAACCGTGTCTGACAGGTTCATTTGTGTGTGCGAGCAGGGGAGTGTGCGAGTGTGTTTAAAGCTCATTAAAAATGTCAGTTAAAAAGCGGAACACTGTCACAAAATAGTGAGAGAGGGAAAAAAAAAAAAAACCTCATTTAGTACAAGCTGCTTTACCATTAAATTTATCAATAAACACGTCTTCATTTCCTTTGTTATTTTTTTCACATCTCCCCTGCGAATGTGAATATTCAATCAACTGTCTAGTTAAGACGAAAATTCACTCTTCAACCTTGACCTCAGTGTTTCTGATCTTCCATGGTTCAGTCTGGGTTGTGAGCGTCAAGTTTTTCTGAAAAACTACAGAGAAACGACCCTTAATGACAATTCGTGGAGCTGCTCAGCTGTCAGTGAATGAAGTTTCAGTATTAATTGACAGGATTCACTGATGCTCCACAGGGATACAGGCACATGTTCTAATGTGTCTTACCAAAGTTTACATTATATTAACTCAAAGTCAACTTCTACATTTTGATTTTACAAATATTGATCCAAGGTGTTCCGCTGTATTGTGTCTTCTTTTTTCTCATGCTGTCTGAAGGGGTTTGAATTAAATACAAGAGGGATTTTGATCACTCACACAGAAGGATTCAAGTGAAGACCACAGAGAGAGAGGAGAGCAGGATACAAAGGATGATGTGTGCATTCATATGCCGAACCATTCAATGATGTGTGTCTTAAAAAAGAGAAATAAAAACAGGAAAAAGAAGAAGAACGCGCGTGCGCGCACACACACACACACACACACACACACACACACACACACACACACACACACACACACACAGCCAGGCAGTGCATTAGCTGGAGCATTAGCAGCCGCCGCTCCCGCTCTTGTCTTGGTGAGGGCTAAATCGCCGGGACGCAGAGTGTTACCAAACGCAGCAGTGATTTGTTTTGGGAACGCCACAGCTGTCAGCTCTCGTGGGTCATCCTGAGAGATGACAGCTCGGGTTGGCCGAGGTGACAGCAGCGTTTGCTCGGGGGCCGGCACACTTCAGGTCATGTTTAGCAAAGCTCTGCTCAACCTGATGGCTTGTAAGATCAGATAAATCCCCAGTGTCTCCCACGTCCACTCGGACAAACACACCTCCTATGAACAGAGGTGGACGGGCAGATGGAGTGATGGTGACAGCCTCTCTTTCTGGGTCTGATCAATGCCAGGCTCACAATCTTTCACACTAACTTGTGTTTCTGTAAGTCAGACAAAGACAGAATGGTGAGGAGGAAGAAACTTGGAGAATGAATGGAGAAAAATATTGAGCCTCAGACGCTCAAAAAGCAACTTTTGACAACACTGTTTTTATCCCCCGGCTCACACACTTCTTAGAAAAATCTAATGGTGTTCTAACCTTGAGATATTTCTTCCTTTCTGCAGTGCCCTGATGGAGGTATGGAGAGTCTTCACCTCTCACCTCAACAGACAAAATGAGCGGCTTTAAAGACACAGCAGCTCCCCCTCTCTTCCTCCTCCCTCGTCTTCTCTCAGGGACACTCAGACATTCAGCTGTATAGAGCCATCTATAAGTAAGACAGCCGCACAGAGCCACATAGAAGGCATTTATCCACAGAGAAGCACCTCAATACACTCCTTTATCTGTGTCATATCCTATGAATGGATGATGATGATATACAGGATCATTGTCCAAGACACACATTTCTGTTGGTTTCTCACAGGAAGCAGTGGAAAAAAAAAGACAACTTTACCAATTCCACAGCTGGAGTAAGAGAGAATCTGGGTTCTTCATATCGTAACGTTCATATCTGTCACCATTTCTAAAGTCCAAATAATCGAAGAACATCACCAGCAAGCACTTCCAGAGACAAGCTACAGTACATGTCGATGATAGACACAGCTACTCTGCTTAGCATGTGAGTGTGATTTACTTTGGTTAATCAAGTCACTGAAAAGCTTTTTTTTTAAAAAAATGAAAGTGCTGCACCTCTAGCCAGCAGAAGCACAGAAACTTTTTTGTCTAAAAAGTAAACCCAAATCACATTTCACTGACATTTACTGTATTTCCCTTGAGGTTAAAGTGTGAATGAATGAAATTAAAATTGTCTGCGAGACAAGGATAGCACTTGAGGTTAGATTAGTCAGAATTTATTTTTTTTCTATTGATCTATTTTTTGTATTCACTCTATAAAACACAAACCTTGAAAATGGTGGGGATTTTATAAGATTTTCTAAGCAACCCAACGAGCGTGGAGAGAGTAACATGGATTAAGTTTATATGTGGTAAAGCATGTCCAAAGAGCCACTTTCAGCGGTAGTGTGGTGCTGCACTCTGACACAGGACGCTACGTTTCCAAGAGACTTTTTCTGCAAATGCTGGAGAGTAAGTTTGTGTGTATGTGGCGTGCGTGTGCGGCCAGCATGTTACCCAAATTCGTGTTAAATGGTGCCTCAAATTTAACAAAAACAATGATCAGTGAAGGGTAAAACAACGGCGACAGACTGAGAGAGAGAGAGAGAGAGAGAGAGAGAGATAGAGAGAGAGAGAGAGAGAGTCTAATCAGATTTATTGCTTCAATAGAGTCGGAGACAGACTGAGTTAGTAGTTCGGCCGAGAAGAGGAACTTTAATGGAGAGCGCTTTGACCTCTAAACTCTCTAAGCTTGCCTAATTGGCTTGTTTAATTTCAGCATGTCCAAATCCCTCCAGTCAGAGACCCCCTTTTTTTTTTCTTTTTTTTTTGTTACAGTGGAACCAATCCAAACGTACCCCACTAACAGCATATAAACACCCACAAAAATCTCTTCAGTGTTCATTCTAGCTTTTCATTTCCTCAGAGAGCTACTTCATCTCTCGACCATCAACAGGACCAAAACCTCGCTCCCTCTAGCTGTGAGAGAACGGCCTTGATTTATAGTGCACTTTTTTTCTCCAAATATACACTTGACACAAGATGGGAAAGTACGATTAAATGAACTTGTCAGACAATCAAGTGAAGAGAGAGAGTCAGAGACTTTTGTGTGTCATCCAAAGCATTAGCAGTCTCTCCAAGGCTACAGAAACTAAAGCTTGCTTTCAGGATGTCACCAAGCAGAAAAAAGCTTTTCATCCCTTGTTGAAAATTCAGAGAAAAAAAATATATAAAAGCACGGAAAAAGTCGTCAGCAGGCAGGCTGACAGACTGTGATCGCTTATATGTGGTCAGAGAGGATTGTTTCAGTAAAGCATGCCACCAGAGCTCCAAGTCCCTGTCACCCTTCTGAGCCCAAATCTAAAGTGAACGTCCTCCATAACCCCCCCCCCCCCCCCCCCTCCACACACATTTATTCAGCCCCTAAATACACAAACATGCGCCAGAACTAAAAACACACACGTTCACACACTTAGCAGAGCCGCCATGGCGTCACAGCGGGTTTGTCCTGGTCACATCAAAGCAAAGTCACTTTAGGCCCCGGCCAGACGACTAAAGAGATGAGACGTGTGATGGAGTGAGAGAATGGGGCTTCCTCCTTCTTGTGTTTCTCCTAATGCAGCCTGTCCCTCCGAGCCACTTCTCTGCCTCCTTGACCGCACAGGACCGTGGGGAGACAGAGCGCAAGGTCCTTCTGGATCAAAGACAGAGCCTCACTTTATGTTCTATGGAGGTTCAACAGAGAGAGCTTTCGCAGAGTGCTAATGCTGAATTCAGACATCATGCAGAGTAGACAACATATTTTAGGTATTAGAACAATCTCTCTATAAAACCCGTCTAACTCATCCCTGCAGGTACTAGCTGCAGGTTCCTTCGTATATTGGAACCATCCAGGCAGTTTAATAAATATGACTGTTTTAAAAAATATGTTTTTACTTTGAAGTAAGGGACCTAGCGTTGGTAAGGGTAAATCATTGTGTAGCTCTCAGTGTGCTGCTTGCAAAATTGCCACCCTCAGCTAATCACTCTTCATTCAAATTGTGGCCCTGTGCTAAACAAATGTAACAGTCCAGCTCATTATTTGATAAAGTGACTTTGGTTGGATGAGCGTGACAAACTGAGAGAACACAGAGCCACTGATGTGGGCAGCTAATTAAAAAAATAAATAAATGAATGAAATCGGTTTTCAAAAAATAAGGAGAAAAACTGATTAAAACTTTTTTTTTTGCTCATACGTTTGCACTGGCAAATACCAACGCACGTTCGTGTTTGGCGGCACCTAGGTGATAAATTAATCAACTTTAATTAAACAAATCACAGGTTATTATCACCTTTAGTATGTTCTCTATCGTGTCATTGATGTTTGAGCATCTTTCAGCTCATTGTTTCTAGATAGATACCGTAGATACTTGATTTCCCCTCGGGATCAATAAAGTATCAATCTATGGATCTTCTGTTGTAGGCTCTGGCTCATAGGTAGTTTTGGTTTTCTGCTGTGCTGCTGTTTAACTGCGAAAAGGGAGAATTTAAGCTGCTCGGCATCAACCGTAGATAGGCACATTTTGAGAGTAGCCAACTGTAAATAAGGGAGGATAAATAAGGATTAACGGAGAAAACGCCAGATGACTTTCTTCAAAAGAGACCAAAAGAGAGAGAAAGGGAGGGAGGGAGGGAGGGAGGGAGAGAGAGAGAGAGAGAGAGAGAGAGCAACAAGGTGAGTTAATAAAGAATTTCATGCATCGTTTGGTAGTCAAAATCAACTCCAAGTGAGTGCAAATGTTAAATGTTTGCTTTATGTATAAAAGAGTAACTGCAGACCTTGTCAACTTGATGATTGTATATGATTTGTGAAATTGTTCTGCCACCACAAATGGCTAATTATAACTTGGTTTTAAGAATCCTCTATTTGTGTTTTCATTAATGATGACACATTTGTTCTCTACAGTATATGATGATATGTGAAAGAATGACTCATCCAAGAACAGAGACACACTAAATCTCTTTATCGTATGTAACAACATATTATGGATTAGTTTTATTTCTGCCTTTAAGGAACCTCTATTAGCAGTCAAGTCCCTCCTTTCCACATTTCCACTTTTATATGGGCTCTGTTTTTGAAAATCAGCAGGGAGGATTCAATAGAAACTGGGCTGAAGAAGTAAATGAAATTAGTAGGAAGGAGGAGATACAAAGATAGAATTCAGTAAAGGCGAGAGTTTGCATTGATCCAACCAACCCTGCCTAACGCCTCGGCCACAAAATGGTATCAGCTAAGTTAAAACAGAAACTCATTCCTTTTTTTGCATATTTTCTACTGAGGACTTGCGCCACAGCACTATCATTTGAGAGCAGGAAGGTTCTCTGGAAAAGGCAAATCTCTTGGCAGGTCAGCACGAGATTACATATTATTGAAACTATTTGAAATAAACAAGTTAAGCCTCAAGGAAAATATATTAACAGAATCTCCAACTTTATATTTTTATTTGTATGATAGGCTCAAAAGGTAACTTGTGTTATTGGCAGGTGACATTTTTTTCCAAACAATAAGAGAACATTTCAGCATAAATAAGTAGACTTGAAACAATGAAGTTACCGTTCCTAAAACCATGACAGTATGATAGAAGAAAACCATCTCTTTGTATCTTTTTTGGATAAATAATAAAAGTTCTATTAGATTAGAAGTATTTTGTATATTTTTTAGATCAAAATTAAAAACCTGAAAGTACGTTTAATGTCATTGATGTCAAGAGAACATTGACAAACACTGGAAGAGAGAAGAGTCAAAGAACTTGACAGATTAAGAAAAGTGAAAGACGAGGAAAAAAGAGACAGAGAGGCTGGAAAGACCGAGATGGAAGATAAAGAGAAGGGGAGACAGGAAGAGAGGGCAGAGTGACTCAGGCAGCCAATATTTTTTAAACAGCTTTGCTTCCACTCAACTGGGCATCAAGGCCATTATCCTGGGGTTAATCCCCAATCCGACGGAGCTGGCAGCCTTCCGGGACAAGCCAGGGTGGCAGCCCATCAACAAGACAGGCATGGAATAAAATAACACACACACACACACACACACACACACACGGACATGACACACACACAACTCGACAGGGACATGCATACAAGCTACAATTAGAAATAAAATCCCACACCATTCTTCGTCCCTTTTTTTTCGTTCTGTCTGTCTTCTTTATATCTCTCTGCGTGTGTTCCTGTTGCCATTTCCCTCCTTTCTTTTATCACGTACCCTCCATCTGTCCACCTGTATTTTTTCCACCTTCCCCACCAGCTCAAACTATGCCACATTTTGCACCTCCACCTCGCTCTCCCTTTCTCTGGATGCTCTCTGTTTCTCTGGCGGGCTTCCAAGGAGTCAAGGTGGAGGAAGAGATTGACTTAAGGAAGGATAGCCATGTCATGTGGAGAGGGACCAAAGAGGATCCAGGAGGCTTAGGGAGACTTAGCACTACTCCCTTTTATTCCTTTGCTCCCCCTTCCTTTGTCTCCTCCTGCACATAACACCTGAAAACAATACCCGGACCCTCCACATCAACACCCGAACGCCTACGTGCTGCACATCATGCCATTTGTTTACATCCAGCAAACCTGCCAAAACGTTCGCCCTTATAAGCCTCACATCCAGCTTATGGCACTCAAATGAGCACAGTGCAACACCTTCAACCTTCTCAGCCATCTTGTCTTTACACCTTCAGTCGAACAGGTGTTAAGCCCAGAGTGATCTTATGGAAATCCAGCCATACTAAGGTTGAGGATCATCCCAGAGAAACACAAAAAAACAGGTGTGGCATTTTTGGATGAG
This sequence comes from Symphodus melops, assembly GCF_947650265.1. Classification (NCBI taxonomy): domain Eukaryota; kingdom Metazoa; phylum Chordata; class Actinopteri; order Labriformes; family Labridae; genus Symphodus; species Symphodus melops. The sequence goes on from NC_136703.1 coordinate 18,253,505, forward strand.
TATCACGTTTGTGGGTCAAGTTTGTCCAATGACCCACAAAGTGTCATTGATACGATTCAAACTAGCAAGAACTCAGAAAAAGGGTGGACATTTGGTATATCATCATCCATCTAAGTATGTTTGTCTCTTTTTTTCCTGTTTCTACTTCCTTGTTGGTGTGCTCATGCGTGCGTAGTTTCTGGGCTATCTTTCTCTCTCGGCCCCTAAGCCTGCTACGTCTCCCGTGGTAACTCCCTGACTGACGACCCGGGGCTTAGCCTAAATTCTCTCTCTATTAAAAGCTGTGAAATGCAAATAATGAAACATCTCATTACCACTGTCGGAGAACCCGGAATGACAGGGGGCGGGGGGGGGGGAGGCCAGGAGAAAGAGGGCTGTTCATGAGGGAGGAAGAGGAGGGAAAGGTGAGTCGGAAATAAAGGAGGGGAGCGAGAGGAAGAGACGATAGGAGAAGAGAAAAGAAAAGGGAGGATGTGAAAGGTAGGGAGAGAGAGTGAACAGACGGAACAGATAGCCACACAGTAAGTCTTTTGTTTGGCATGTGTTGCCGTTAACATGGAGCATAGGAAGGTTTGGCCACCTATGCAAACAGAGGTGGAGAGCTGATGAGCTGAGAGGTGAGTTCGCGTTTGTCATTCAAATGTCAAACAACTAGTGCTGGAATCTTCTACACCATACTAAAGATTAATATAAACACAAACCATCACTCAGCAGATTACCACTGAAGCTGCAAGGCAAACACAACTAATGTAGAAGCTTAACAAATGGTGACACAGGAGCATGTTGTCGATGTACAGTATGTGAGTATACTGTATTACATCTGATGAGGACATTTGTCAATGTCACATCAGAGCTACACTGGCTGAAGCACATTTCATAGTATAATATCCCATAATAACTCAGCAAAAAGTTTGATTTCAAGACAGCTCTACTTCTTTGGAAAACCATTTCTGTGTGGTAAACGGAAGTGAAAACGGGAAGCTTTCTCTGGGTTTGCAGATGGGTGGAGGTTAATAGAAGTAGTACTGTAGTTAGTGATAGGCTGTCATGTGACAATGAAAAAAACCCTAACCCTAAATCCCCTTATATGGACTCCTGGTCTTATTTCATCACAGAAACACTTCAGAAACTCATCTGCTGATTAACAAACAACTGATATCATGAGGGAACTAGTGGAAGGTGGAGCTTGGAGGTGGGGCACCAAATGTATGATGAATCATCATTTTGATTTTTGAACAAGGACTAGTTAAATAAAAAATAAAAAACTGGATTCACCCTGTACATTTTACATTGAAATGAAATGCGAGTATAAATGTTTTTCAAAATGAAATTCTAGTCATTCCAGAGGGAACCAAACAAAAGCAATCAGATGATCACACAGGTTGGGAAAATAAGAAAAAAAATCCCAAACTTAATTTATTCGAACCACGGACATCAATATGCCACATCGACCTTCTGGTTTTCATTCTTTACTAACGCTAAACACCAAAGTATGTGGCCAGACACCCAAACAAAGAATAATGAACCCTAAACATTACACGCCTCTGTAACGGTGAACATCTTATTCCAAAGCCAGGGTCAAATACGCTGCCATAACAGTCTGTTCTTCAGTGGAAAGTGCAAACCTGGCTGCGGGGATGTTGGACAATAACTGGCAGCCGCTGTTTCAGTTCCTCCCTAATGGCTTCGATTGAGTTGACTAAGGGCTCGGCAAATCAAGTTCTGCCCTACCAACCCGCATTCTATTTCTTTAAGAACAACAAAAGACACATTTTTACTGTTAAACATTGTTTCAGCATACTGAAAAGCTCTCACTTTCCCCCTGAGAGATCCCCTAACTGGACTGTAGAGACCTTAACCGTAAAGATAGCCCATAGACATACAATTTACAGATGCAGATGTACAATTACAGCTTAAAATATGGATACAGGGCTGCTGTCCACTTCCTTTGGCCTTATTGGGTTTTTGAGTCAATCCATTGTGTGCTATGCTCTAAGGGATCCTCACTTACAGTCCTGAGAAATTTTAGATGCACCAACTTGGAATCACATTTTCCCTCCGACCTGTGTGATCTACTGGTATTTCATTTGGTAACTTAAACACAACAAAAAAAAAGTAGGACTGCACAGTGGTGCAGTGGTTAAGCGTCTTTACCTCGCAGCAAGAAAGCTCCTGGTTTGAATCCCCCATTGGATAGAGACTTTCTGTAAAGTGTTGGCATATTCTCTGCACGCATGCGTGGCTTCTCTCCAAGTATTAAACGTCCAAAGCGATGCTCATTAGGTTAATTGGTTATTCCGAGCAGCTCATAGATGCCATATGGGCATGAATGTTTGTTGAGTCTTCTATGTCAGCCCTTTGATTGACTGGTGCACAATTCAGAGTGAACCCTGCCTCTCGCCTTTTGATAGCTGGGATTAGCTCCAGACCCCTGCAACAATGCTTTGGATAGCAGTATAGATAACAGATGGATGGACACCATAACGTTTATTTTTCTTTTAATTCTGACTTTTAAATCTCTTTCTTTCTTCTCCTCTAAAGCCCCAACATTTTAGTGATTTGGCATCCTCCTCTGTTTTGAAAAGCACGGAATGGCTTTGATGATGACAATGAAAGACTACGAAGCGTCTCAAAAGTCCCATTTAACACCCACCCTGATGTGCCAGCGAGTCTCTCAGAGTGTGTCCGTGTTTGTGTAATGGCGTGTCGTGGTCCAGACCCTTCCATAGGTCTTAACATAAAAACCTGTCGCAGCACAAATAAAAAAAGAAAAAAAAAGAAACCTGTCACGACTCAGCTAGACACGACTGTACATGAGTGTACAACACAGAACGCAGGCAGTCTGTTCCCGAGCTGTTAAAAGTCACCACAGCCACCAGCTATAAAGGTCTCAGACAAGAACACACACACACACACACACACACACACACACACGCACACGCACGAGGTAAGTGAACAGTATGGCGAGACAAAACAAAGTGTTACTTGGAGGAAGAAAATGTAAAAAATGAACATATGGTACAATAATAGCATGCCTAAAGGAATACATATCTGAAATGTCTGAGAACTGAAATCTGATTGTTTGTTAAAATGTGTGGTTTTTGAATGACTGAATGTGGTGACTCATTGCTGATGGCCAGTCAGTATCTGGTGCCGAGGCGGGTGTCCAGAGAAAGAGAGAGAGAGAGAGAGAGTTTGTGTGTGTGTGTGTGTGTGTGTGTGTGTGTGTGTGTGTGTGTGTGTATGGATAACTTGGTGCTACTGTCTCTCTGTCAGACTGCAAACAGAGGCATCTTTCTTAAATCCACACTGGGCCGCAGCTTACAATGAGCTCATGCAAAGAAGGGAGCAAAAAAGGCTGCAGATTAAGTGTGTACTCACAAGGACAACAGGCACGCCCTCCATCCCCCCTGAGCAAATATTAAAAGAGACTTCACTCCCGGCTAATCTAATTCACAAACACTCCAGAGCACACGCAAACAAGGAAAACACATCATTTTACTATATTAACTTAGCCCTCAACATGCAACATTCACTTAGAAAATTGCTCGCCAACATTCCCATAGCCGCCCTGTACTGAGCAGCCCAGTGATTTACATTTAGATAGAGAAGTGTTTATAAAAACACATTTGTATATAATAGCCTGAGGCTGCGTTGACACTCATCAAGCTGATCAAAAGGCAGCTACTATAAAACACTGATGTATCTCGGAGCGCCTTTGCAAATCTGTCCTTCAACAGTCGAAGGAAAAAAGGAGGTAAGATAAAGGGAAAGGAATCAAGGGGAGAGGAGAGGACCGGCTAAATATAGAGAGACTCACATTTTGGAGTCAGAAAAGAGACAGTGAAGGGAAAGGAAAAGGGAGGGAGACAGGGAATGCAAAAAAAAAAAAAAAAAAAAAGAAGAGGAAAAGCAAAAGAAAAAGATGGGGAGAAAATAAAGAAAGCGTTAGAGATAGTGGAAAAGTAAAGTTGAGGAAAAAGAGCATCGGTGTATCTCTGTCGATGTTTGCAGAAGCTCGCTATGTCTCTCATCTACCGTACGGTTGAATGTAGTAGACTCCTGGAGAACTGGACACTCAATTTTGCCAGTGAGACTTCAATACACCGCTCAGTGTGTCACTACAGACATTTGTCAATACCTAGTGTCGATGCCGAGGCTCTGCCCCTTCAGTTAACTATTTCTTCTACACCGGCTGGCTGCAGCCGTCTGCTGAGTAATTTCTTAAAATTACACGTACCAATATGAAATTGTGTTTTTTTCACTTTGTTTGTTGTGCTTTTTTTTTTTTCATGATTGGATGTCCAAAAGCATCTAACAACCCATATTCCTACGAAACCTTTCTTCCCCTGAAATGTAATCTTAAGATAAAACAGAAACTTTTCTTATGGAGTTTTGTATGGACGTGAAGTCGCTTGAGGCCGCCGTGATTGACGAAGAGCGAGGTCTGACCAGACAAATGCCTCACCTGGATCCTCCTGTCCTTTCTTCTTCTGTCACCCTCCGCACCCTCACCCACCTCCCTCCTTATCTGTCTGTCTTTTCACTCACCGCGCGTTAACTCCGATCCGGTTTGACGTTTGATTGTCACCTGTTGCCTAACACGAGTGACCGGTGTGGCTTGCAGGCTTTTCGAGGTATTGCTGCTTTGTTCTCCGACAAGGTAGCGATGCAAAGATATGCCAATTCATGTACATAAGAGTCATAGACACAAGAGACAAACAGATAAGAGAGAGGGAGAGACAAAAGGACCACTGTGTGAGCTCTTATGATCATAAGTGAGGACAACACCCACCTTGGAAACCTAATTTTGAATAAGTTACACATTCCCACTTCGTGAAGCAGTGCCAGTATCAGGTGTCCTGTCCAAACCAACAACCCACCAATCAACCACCACCCCTCCTCTTCGTGACAACCCAGCGCGCACACACCAAAACAACCACGCGGGAGGAGGGGAGGTGAGATAGAAGACAGGACAGAGGGATGGGTGTGGGGGTGAGAAAGTGAGAGTAAAAAAAAAAAAAAAAAAAAAAGGACACAAAGGCAGAGAGAATAACAATGAGAAAATAGAGAGGATGAGATGAGCACTGTGAGCGTACCGTGGGTTTTCACAGAGCAAGAAACAAAAAGACGGAAACAATGAGACTTCCACGTAAACACGTTTTGGTTTGTGTGAATGCAATGTTGGAAAACGCAGTCAGAGGTTCTGTTGGGGGGGGGGGGGGGGGGGGGGGGGTTAGCCCCTCGCCAGTGAAAAGGGGATGTGAACCTACTCACTTCTGTTCACCTTGTTTATTTAAAAAAGGGAAGTGTACTGACACACAGGGGAGCTCATGAAATGTCCACTTTCCTCAAAGAGTTACCATAATAATACAAAAAGCTTCTGTTTTCTGCTGCTGATAACATTTTAAATCAATACTGGAGCAGGTTCCTATTTCAGTGTCATCTTCTAACCTAAAGAGGGAAGTTATTCTAACTTGCTCGGCCCCCAATTTGCAGCTAAGACTTCGCTAAAATCATCTTTGTGTTGTAGTTTAAAAGTGGACCTGGTATTCGTTGGAGCTAACTGTTGAATTAAAGGAGTGTTTAAATATGAGCGAGGGTCAGGGGGAAGGATAAAAATGAGAAAGAGAACAAGGAGAGGGTTAAAAAAAGGAGAAAGGGAGTAGAGGAAGGGTAAAAATGAGAAATGGAGTAGGGGAGGCCACAGGAGGCACCTGGCCCACTTACAGTAGAGGAGGGGGTGGTGGAGGAGGAAGAGGAGGAGGAGGAGGAGAGGTGGAAGATGAAGGAGTGGGAGGGGAAAAGAAAAGGAGTTGGTGGTGGAGGAGGCAAAAAAAAAAAAAGGGAGAGATGGCAGCTGGGACAGAGCAGAGGGCAAGGGGAGGACGGGGTGAAAGAACGGGAAAAAGGAAGTGAGACGAGGACTGAGGAAGAAAAAAAAAGAAGAGATGCAATAATGGGAATTGGAGGAGGGCAGAGGGGGAGTTAAGAGCGGAAGAGAGAGAAAGAGAGGGTGGGGGCTCGAGAAGAGGTGGCCTTGTGATGCTGAGAATGGAGGTGGTGTATGAATGTGTGTGCGTTTCTTTCTCTGTGTGTGTGTGTGTGTGTGTGTGTGTGTGTGTGTGTGTGTGGGAGTCTAGAATTATGACGAAAAACTAACACCTCAACCCAAAGTATGAATAAGCGACCACAACAGGCCAATGTAGGTTCAATCTCTTCTCCACAGCCTGCCTATAGCACTAATATCCCACTAATACCACCCACAGTCCGCGCTCCACCTCACATCAATGAATATTTCATGTCCTGATGGCACTTTTAAAGCAAAAACTAATTAGCAAATCCAAGTTGATCTGGCATTAGTCATATCAGGCCAATTAAAAGCCCAGTCCTACTGTACATGTTAATGGCAGCGGAGTGGAATAATTGTATGTTGAGCAGGGGAGAGAATGTTAAACAGGCCTTGTTAGCAGCACTTTAGCACTCTAGCCAGAGTCCATGGCTGGATTACAAAACTCTACAAAGAGGGGTCTTTTTTTTTTCGCACAACACACACTAAAAGAGCCGCACGCACACAACTTTGAAAGCGTCGAATGAAAACTCTATCCATTAATTAGAGTGTCGCCATCAATTCCACCGGGTCAGGTGTAATACTTATAGCTAAAGAAGAGAAATATTTCCAGGGAAAATGATGGTTTTATGCCTCAGTAATAATATTAAACAGGGATCCAAATATTGGCAGAGGCTCACAGGTCAGATGTTACGCAGCATCGGTGGGAGAAATAACCCTTTTCTGTTCCTGCGGTCAGCATAAGGTTTTGGAGAGACAGACCCTGTGTGGTTTTGAGAAGAGAAAGGTGTCGCTTTGTGTTAGAGTCTTTCCGACCTTTCCTCTGTGTGTGTGTGTGTGTGTGTGTGTGTGTATTTTTTTTACAGAGAGTTTAGATTGAGACAGCCAGCACTGACACACACAGACTAAACTGTTCTGCACACACGAAAAGAAAAAACGACAGAATAACAAGGGCCAGAACTCTTTCGGAGTGGATGTCTGTTTCATCACCCCGTTCTCCTCCTCCCTGTTCTCTCTCCTTCACGTTCTCTCTCTCTCTTTCCTCTCTCTCTCTCTCTCTCTCACCTGAGCTTTGATATGGAAATCTCTCACAAGCCACAGCCTGAGGCTAGTGGACTGTTTCTAAAGATGTATTTGCTCAAAGCCGCTCAATTTCTCATCAAATACTCACACTGTGTGTATGAAAGACAAACTCTTTCACTGGGAAAATAACTAACAACTGCGTACTTGTACCAGGCTTTCAGGAGGCTGCAAATCCCGAAATTCAACAAAGAGTTTTTTTTTCTTCATCCAAACCTTTAAGTTCTTAACAGCTTACAAAAATGTGCCAGAAAAGACGGTGATATTGTGCAAAGTGTATAGCGGAGGACACTAACTTGTCAACAGAACACTTGGAGTATGTGTGTGTTTATGTGAACAGTTCTCTACCACGAGTTTAGCCGTCCGGCTCTGCTAGGTAATTACGCTGCATTAAAGATGCCAGAACAGCACAGCTACATCACAAAGTGGAGGGAAAAAAAAAAAAAAAAAAAAAGGACAACTGTCCATCAAAGACAAGACAAAAACAGTTTGCTTAAGAAAACGTGAACATTTTCTGTATAAGTCAGAGAGTTCGGGAAGACACGATATTTAGTCATCTTCTGGTAAAAGGATGCAAATCATGTGAACAGCACTCAGTCTCCAGTCAGCAGATTGTTATGGAGAGAAGATATCAGTGGTTGACGTTTGTGTGTGAATCATTAGCTTCTTTTTTATACAAACCGACGACAACATTTTAAACCTCAATGTGAATTCTTCGTTATAATTAGTTTAGTTTGCGGTTGATTAGTCCAACAACAGTATTTCTGTCTCTTTCTTTGTTCTTTCACACCAGAAGGAAAAATAATTCGGGGGATAAATGTCCATGTTTTTCTTTTTTTTTCAGTGGCGTGCAAAAAACTTTCACCATGACTTGTTGCACTATTTGTTTTGACAGCTTCTGAACTGGTGGAAACATTCAGCAATATGAAGCCAACAGTTACAATTGAAAAAAAAAAAAAAAAGAAAAAAAGAGGAGTGGAGTGGAGGAGGATTTATTCTACCTGGCCCCTGGCTTTGGTGACAGTGATGAAATTGATAAATGAGGTCAGAGAATAATTAAAATAAATAAATAAAAGTCCTGCAAATATCTCCTGATGCTGATACGCGTTGTGTGATCATGAGGCTGTGCTTGGAAGGAGCCGATCTGCTTCGCATTCCTCAATAAAAGGAAAAACACACCCTGATGAGAGCACACAAACTGAGATCCCTCATCTGTTTGCTCAGGAATGTGTGATCCAAAAGGTGTTTTGCAATATCAACAACTCCAAAGAAAAACTCTGACATCTTGCTATTTTAGGTGCCCCCCCCCCCTTTTTTTTCTCTCTTTTATTTTTAGCAGCAATACAAAGATAATTTTTATCATCTGGTCTTTCAATGTTGTACTCCTTGTTTACAAAAATTAGAGAGAAAGCTGCAAACTGCGTCCCGAATTTTAAATTGAGGGACTAAAGCAAAAAAAAGAAGAGAACAAGAGAGTTCATTGCTTTCATTGACATCCTATAGAGCGCACACACTCCCACACACACACACACACACACACACATAAGCACGGAGCTATGAAATATTAACACCTATGTGAAAAGACAAGTGGGGCTGTGTGTGTTTTGGTAGAGTTGGAGTGGCCTTAGCTCACCTGTTCTCTGTGCTGGGGGAAGGATGAGCAGATAGGTAGAAAGGGAAGACAGCTGTTACACACAAACACTCACACATCCCCCACAGCAGCCGTGTAACCCCATGGGGATTAAGAACACCTGTATTCAGCGCTGCACAATGAGCTATAGAAGCAGTTAGGCTTAAAGGCCTTGGGAGTTATTAGGGGACGGGAGTCAATGGGGGATGGGGGCTGTTTCAGAATGGGGGGGTGGGTTAATGTGTGTGCATGATGAAGTGTGTTGTCATAGAGTCAGATGTGAGAATGATAATATTCAAGACGTGAAGACAGAGTTGTCAGAAAACTCCGGAGACAGGTGTCATGTGTGATGTGTACATGTGAGTGTAAATGGTTCATTTTGCAGCGTGTTAGCCAAACAGGTGTTCCCATTAACAAGTGAGCTCCGAAGGGGGATCGGGACGAGGACACTGGCAGGGAGGGAGAAACACACAAACACACACACAAACACAGATGAATGAAGTGCGAGGCCACTAGCAACCTCTTTTATCCATTTCTGGAAAGTACACAGGATTAGGTGAGGGTAGAGTACAGTTTATTGTCAGGTTGTCTCCACTTTTTAAGTGGAGGCCTTATTTGTACATCTCATCAGTGCGGGCAGAACGATTGAAGTTTATGGGTTTTTTTATTCATTTTGCTCCTACTTGATCCTTCAATATTTAAAGTTTTAGAAAAAAAACAGGGAAAATACACCAAACAGTGTGTTAAACCATTTGAACCATACCTGATAGATTTTAAAAATACAGGTGACAAAGGGTTTTCTATTTATGTCCTGTAAGGTGAAGGATTGATTACATTCAATATAAACCTTTTAATCCTAAAAGACAAGATTCGTGTTTTAATAAACACATATAAAATATAAAATATCGTTTTCGTTCAGTTTTACTCTCCTGAATAAACTTAAAGTCACTGCTTAAATAGCCTGAGCTTTAAAAAAATAATTTTAAATGTCTTTAAAGTATCTTATTTTTTAGCTGTGTATTTGTATTTTTTTTTATCAATGACTGGAGGGTTGGCTTGAGCTTTTTAATTGTTTTTATTGCAGGCCCACAAACTGCCAATTGATTTGGGCTGATTTAAACCCACAAATTTAATAAACAGCATTACAGAAGTCATTTATTGACACTATAAGATATGTTATTATACAAAAATGCATCTGGCAATCTACATCACTTCAAACAGACCAAAAAGGACAGAAAGAGGCACATTTATGTACAGAGGTCATGTCTCTAGCTTCAATGAGAAAGTTTATCCATGTCAACTTTTTAAACACTCTTCTGACACAGATCCAAGCTGAATAGATATTTTTTGTGGGATGGAGTAAGTGTGCACGCTTGTCTTTTTTCATTGAACACAAACAAATACATAAATGTTTTTTTTAAGGTTGTTGTGTGCTACATCTCCTGGGTGTGCTCAGCTGAAACAAACTAAACTTCGACCACACAGTTCAGCCCACAACCTACATGGGCGCACCGATCACCACCTACATATCAGCAAGCTACCACGCACACACACCCACACACTATAACCTAAATGCAAGTGTCACAAGCTTCAAACCTGTATACTGACCAAGCCAAACCTCGAGGTTGTGTTTTCTCCCCCACTTTTCACACCCTGACACACCTTTAGTAGGAAATCTTTAAACCCTGCAACTGTGCGTGTGGTTAATTTTTTAGAGTGACCTGCTTTAACAAAAACCACACACAACTTAGCTTCAAAACGGAAAGGTGAATTAAACTCGCCCATCGTGTTTAATCAATTCTTAAAGTCCATTCATGAGAGGGAACACAAGTGCACAAGGGCTTTAAATCCTCACAAGCACACATGCTACTAGTGTTTTTCCAACTATTGGACGTCCTCGCCTACACTACTCCTCCACTCATCCTCGTAGCTGTTGTCTTGGTCTTTATTTTATTTTCCCCGTGGAACACACAGATAGAGAAGATGCGCGCGCACACACACACACACACACACACACATGCAGTAATGGTTTTAGTAGCCTACATAACCCTTTCTTAGATAATCAAGCTCAGTGGGGTAATACACATCCCTCAGCTCAGACACAGAATTCTGGGAAACAAACCATACAATGATGTCAAGGTGTTGCAAGAAAGTTAATTATAGTTTTAAAGCAAAAAAAAAAAGCTAAAAAGCCGAAAAGCTATCATCTTCCCCGGATGACATAATGTGGACAGAAGGAGCCACATGCACACAGGTATGCAGTAGCTTAACTGAATAACTGAATAAAAGACTTTGGAGGGCTTATCATCAAGAGCCAACCCTTAACTCCATAGCTAGGCTATTAGCAAGGTCAAAGGAACAACACAAATCCAAGGAGGCCTAAGACAATTTGGAAAAATCAGTATGGGCTCCTAATCCTAGAGATCCAGTTAGCCATTGTCAAACACAGGGAAATACTGTGAGCTAATTGGATGTAACTATACAAGCCAAAAACCAGGAGGGTGCTTTAAAGCAGAGCCAAACATGGCGTGTTGGTATTGTGAAGAAGGCAATGTAAAATCAAAACTAAAATTGGCACACAAACTATAACACCGACCCTTAACTTAAAGTTTTTGGCAGCCACCTGTAACTTTAACACAAATTTTCTGCATCAAGTGACAATGCTTGTTAATTAATAACCTTGGAAAAAAAAAAAAAAAGTTTGTCTCATATTTAAAAGTTTGGAAGGATGTGTGTAAACATAAGGATATTATGCAGTGTGATACCGGTCAGATTGCTGTCACTTACAGATCTTTGGTGACACACCTAGCTGGCTTGAAGTGCACGCGACAGTAAGCTGATGTCTCCATACAGATAGGTTATGATGAAGTGGGTTGGTTCCCCCTCTCACATGGTAAGCATGGTAGAAAATGGAGGAAGACGGAACTGACCGGTTTGAGAGGGCAGACACAGACAGCAGACACACACATGCACACACGCAGCTACAGGAGATAGACAGAGAGGGCGAAGAAGAGAAGACGCTTCCAGCTTCAGTTGCCAATAAACAGCGAACACTTGACGCCACACTTGTCAGCTCTCAATGATGATCAGCGGCGACAAAAATCACCCTGAAGCCCCCAGATGTAAACCAAACCCCCAGCTCTTGTCTTCTTCTCCGGTGGTGGTGGTGGTACTCTAGGGTTGGGTGTTGACGCAGCAGAAATTTCCAGCTGGAGAAATCCCCCTTTTTAAGGTTAATCGAGGGGAGAAGGAGGAGGGGGGGTTTAAGCCCTTGTCTTGAAGGCTGTGAGCGCTTTCATTTTGAATCCCCTCCAGACGGCTGCACGGAAGAGCATTACTCGTGTTTTAAGTGGCACGATATCTGTCTGTTCACGACGACCCCACCACCAGCAGCAGCAGCAGCAGCAGATGTGGCAACAGGGTTCTCATGCTGTTCAAAACTTTGCAGAATTGACTAGGATGAACTTGTTTTCTTTTAACCGTGTCAGTTAAGGGAAACCTTAATTGCCTTAATACCGTGGCTTATTTTTGATTTAAAAAAAAAATGTGAAGAGACATTTTTTTATTAGGATAAGGTAAACGCTTTTAATTCGAAATAGTCGCTGACTCTGTAGCCTAGACTTCGGCGCTGTTTGCAGCTTAAGTATTTAGTCCAATAAATGTGAACATGTTTCAACGTTAGGGCACTTTTGGTTAGGTGCGTTTTTAAACATAAGCACATAGCACAAAGTAGCATTTTCTTCATTATAAGCCCCCATAATGTGTAAAATATACAACGTGCGAATGACAGCTTCTCCCAAGACCAGCACGCGCAGCAGACAGCTGGCTGTCACGTATGGAGCAGGTACAGTAGGCGGACTTTGAGACTGTCGCCTGCTCACTCGCTCGGCTATTTAGCTGTCAAAATACTGTCACGCCGTGGCTAACATGATGCCAATAGACCAGGACTTAAACGTGAAACAGACAAGCCAGGCCTGTATACAGTAGCTTTACCAACATGCACTAAATAATAATGGCACGAGTTGCTTTGTGATACGTCTCCAACCTGTGCAACCACCAAACTACTGTTCTCCGCGAGGCAACAAAACTAATTGTTGTCATGATATAAACGCATGGAAACCGCGCGATACACGCCGCTCCTGAATGGAAACCTGTTCGCGTGAAAGCGGGGGCTAAACGCTGATAACACAAGGAAGTCAGACACAGCCTACCTGTTACCCCATGGGGTCTGGGGTGGACGCGGTGTCGGTCCTTCGGAGTCCAATCTGCTTGTGACAGCCCAAGTGAAGAAAAGGAGGGGGATGGCCAAAGCACCAGGTACTGTCCTTCTTCTCTTCTCTGCTTTCTTTAAGTGTTTTTCCCCCCCTGTTTTCTCCCACTCCCCGCTCCTCTTCTTCTTCTTGTTCTCCTTCCAACAGCCCCTTTTTTCTTTCTCTCTTTCCCTCCCCTGCTTTTCCGTGTCTTGGTATCAGGAGCCTCCCCCTCCTCCTCGTCCTCCTCCTCCTCCACTGTGCATGTCTATGTCTCTCTCTCTCTCTCTCTCTCTCTCTTTCTCACTCTCCCCCTACACACACTCGCTCTCCGTGTCCCCGTATCTCCTCTCTCTCACACACACTCTACGGGCAGAGTCAGGAAATGAGACAACGCGAACGCACACACTGTGCGTATCCATCTCATAGAGACGAGTCCAGCCCTTATCAGAAACACCATGGAAAATGTTGCATTGAGTAATTTATAATAGTTGGTATAATAATAATAATTATAATAATAAGACATGGGAATATAAAATAATGATGTATGTCCTGACGTAAGCTGGAGGGCCAGGAGGGCTCTGCGTGCTTTATGGGGCTGCTGGATCGTGCGTCTGTTGCCATAGGGCCCAATAAGTATCAGGGGTTTACTGTAACTTACCCCCTCTTGTGGCAACATCAGGAAAACACCAAACAGTGACACATAAAAGAAGTCTGACATTCACAGTTTGACACTGTGTGGCTGGAAAACACCCTTGACATCCATGTGATGTTGCAGATTGCAGGGCAGGTTTTTTTCAGCAAAATTCTGGGGTAATTCCAACAAAGCCTGACCGCTCCCTTTCTCTTCATGGAGTTTTCTTTATGAAAAGGGGAGAAACTTGTCTAAATTCCCATTAGTGACAAAAAGGTAAGAAGAAAGTGTTAAGTGGTGTCCTACACAGCTAATTGTACAATGCAACTTTCAGGAGTTAATGTATACAGGCTTAGAGTAAGAAGCAGATCATCATTTTTAGCTGAATTCTCAGTTAGAAGAAGTACTCTTACATAACATGATTTTCAATTTTTAAAATATAAAGATAAGTGCCGTGCAGCCATCACTTGAAAAATTATCAGCAGCAGATTAATTTAACTATTTCTTCAAACATTGTTCATGGCCAGTTTTTAATATGTTAGTGTTAAGCTGGTCTACAAGGTCAGATGATGAATCTGAGGGGTTGAGAATAGTAGCAGACCAAGAAAAAAGAAAAAAAAGGTGTGCTGCACAAATGTGGTTTAACATTTTATTAAAACTATTTCATTTAATCTTGTTCAGTCTCTATTAGAAGAAAAAGTAAAAGTTTTCCTTGTGACATTCAGCAGAGAAAAGTAAATAGACAGTACCAGCACTAAAAACCTCTCCTTTACGTGCATCATTTCAGACCTTTTTCTGTAGAACTGCAGGCCTGTGTGAACCAATCATTTCTTTATGCATGTTAATACCTTGCAATGTACAATTATGAGCATCAATTACTAAAGTGGTGTGTGTGTGTGTGTGTGTGTGTGTGTGTGTGTGTGACTGTGTCAGCTGATGTATTCTAGCCCTGTGTGTGAACCTCTGCATAACGCAATGAGCTTGTTTCTTTGGAAATGAAAGTATAAATCCGGTGAACCTGAATTGTTGTAGGTTTGAGGAAGTGGGAGACGTTTATGGGGAAGAGAGCTGTGTGGCACAGGGAAACATGTAGCATGTGGGATTGTATGTGTATGAAGGGAGGGTGATGTGTGGCCTGACACAGCAGGGGGGGAACTCTGTGCCTCCATCAGTCTGGATAGTTGGCTGCTGAGGGCAGGATAACAGAGAATGTCAGGCCATGTGGATTAAGGCTGTATGTCTGTAATGCCCAGGCGCAGAATCTCTCTCACTCTCTCCCTGTCTCTCTCCCTCTCTCTCTGTCGCACACACACACTCTCACACTGTCTCTCTCAGAGTAGAGACCGCAAACACAATCCCTGCCTGAAACAAGCTGCTTTACTCAAAGCTGTGCTCCCACACGCCAACGTGGCCTTCCAATCCGCCTGACACGACAAGCATGACCCAGGGCCCCCCCTCCCCTCCCGTCACCTCCTCATCCCACCTCTCCCCATCTCTCTCCTCAGTCTGGTCATGGATAGGTTTAGGCATCATTAGGCCACTTACACATGTATTCAGCCCCAGGAACACTCATCACAGCAATTCACTCAGAAGGGAAGCTGGCTGTGTGAGGGGAAATCGAGGATTCTGTGCGACTTTGGTTTTGTGCCTCTGTGTGTGTGTGTGTGTGTGTGTGTGTGTGTGTGTGTGTGTGTGTGTGTGTGTGTGTGTGTGTGTGTGTGTGTGTGTGTCTGTGTCTGTGGCACTTGTGTTCCCAAAGAGTCCTTGAAACACAAGGTGATGAGTATGTTGTGTGTGTGTGCATGAGGCTGAATTGCTGCTTACCCATTGGGACACTCACTCTTCTCCTCTATTCTGTCCCCCCCCCCCCCCTCTATTTGACTTTTAGACAATGAATGTAGGAATGCTGTTTTCAAAACGTTTTGTTCAGTGCAGAGAGTGAGACCAGGATTCTGTTTGTGACAGCTTGCGTTTGAACCATAACAAAAGAACATGGTATTTTAATGCACTTTCGGAAAACTTCTTCAAGTCAAAGAATAATTTGTTCTCCCAGAGTCTCTCTCTCTCTCTCTCTCTCTCTCTCTCTCTCTCTCTCTCTCTCTCCGCTGACAAACGCAGCAGAGTAATTGGTCACATCGAATTAAACAGCAAACAAAAAATAAAAGAAAAAAAGAAAAATCTACAACTGTCATAAAAATAGCACAAGGTGCTTTCAAAGCCCCATCCACTACCCTTCACTATCAATTTACCAAGGGGAACAGCTGTGTGCTGCCTGTGCCATCCTAGCCCAGCTTGTATAGAAAGCAGCGCCTGTAGCTGAAAGAACACTATCTCTACCAGGTGCAGGCAGGGGATGGGGGAAGGATATACAAAGGAATATTTGGCACAAGGTGTGAGGCAACAATATGTGTGAAGGTGCAGCTTAGTGATACTCAAATCAGTATTGGGAACCGACAAGACCTTTTTAAAAACAGTCCTCCCTCGGAGAGAAAGAGCAAATAAAGAGTACGGGGAGAGGATGGAAAGGTTTGAGGGTTAAGAGGAAAGAAGGGAGGGATGGAGGTAAGAAAGGAGTACAGGAAGCCAAAGAGTGAGCAGATTTCTTAAAGAAAGTCTTAATGAATGAATTCCAATAAAGAATGACACCAGGAGAAGCAGAATGAATCGGGGTGATTGGATTTAGAGGATGTAAAATCATCTGGAGGATACAGAGGATGTGTTTGTGCTCGCTACCCACACATTTTATTCCCGTGTACAAGGGGGTGCTCAGGATACTCACACTGCTGTGTCCTTGTGTCACCCATAGGACTTCCTCTGCTCTCTACAGCAGCAGGCCTTTGTGTGTCTATTATATGTATATGATGGACAAGGATGCAGATGGCACACTCGCTGTCCCTCAAGTTATGGTATTCGTTTGATAAGTACGACTTCTGGTTGACCTCACTGTGTCCATCTATGTGCATGCGATGAGAAAAACACATGTATTTCCCCCAAATTCAGGGGATATGGAATCTTCCTTGCAACTGAAAAATAGGCAGCCTCTGATTCAGGCTTTTCGTGGCCTGGATTTTGTGAGGTTTCAGCCCTCGTCTGCCTCACTCTAACCCTCCGAGCTACTTTACTTTAGGGCAATTCAGATCTTCCCCTGTTTATCATATCTGAGCTCTCGATGTTATGAATCCTACATTAAACTGCCCTCTCTCGCTATCTCCGTCTCTTTTCCTGCATGTCTACCCTCTTGATCCCTTCTCTTCTTCCCCCCCCCCCCCCCCCCCCATCCCCTCCAAATCTCATTTACTCCATTGGTAGTAGTAGGAAAAAATAGAGAGAGAGAGAGAGAGAGAGAGAGAGAGAGAGAGAGAGAGAGAGAGGGGAGTACAAAACAACCTTCTCTTCCCTGAAGCAAGAACATCTTCTTATTGTGGAGGTCACCGTCTCAGCGCAGCCCCACACTCTGAACACTACTCTGCTTGTTTTAATGATGCACACAGCGGAGAGAGAGAGAGAGAGAGAGGGAGAGAGAGAGAGAGAGACACAGAGTGAGGGAGAGAGAGAGGGAGAGAGAGAGAGAGAAGAAGGGAGTGGATGAAGATGGGAGGATTGGGCTATTTTTTTTTTTTCAACAACCATGTTCACCCCCACCCCCTCTCATGCCGTCCCTCCCCCTCTCTTGTGCAGAAAGTGCACCT